>NC_137864.1:11308409-11310909 GCF_963924005.1 Protomyctophum bolini | reverse complement strand
GTGTGTGTGTGTGTGTGTGTGTGTGTGTGTGCGCGCGCGTGCGTGCGTGCGTGCGTGCGTGCGTGAGTGCATCCACAGTAAACAAGATAAGTGTACCATCAGTAACTTGCCTTTAAAAAAAGCATTGAACATGATGGGAGTCTCAGCCAACGCATCTGTCTCGAGGATCATGTCATTTTCCAGGTTTCTCATCACGTCTAGAGAGCATCAACAGAAATGGACACGGTCTGCTGTGCTCCCCAAAAAGAATCCCCCCTCAGAACCCAGAGGTGTGACATTGGCAGGGCCTGTTGGTGTGAAATCGTATGAATCCAGGACACCTTTCTTCAAGTGCCATTCCCTTTAAGCGCATGCTTAAAGTGAATGGCACATCGAGTGGAAAATCGAGTGGCAAAGCAACATGCAAAGTGAGTTTAACATTGTTTAATGCAATCAGATATGACTTTTATGTTTGGATGCATGGGTTGTCATGGCCAGAAAGTAGTTTTTTTGCCACTCAGTATAGGCATTACTGTATAACTTCCGGATTTGATGATGATGATGTCAGGTGCATAGCCTCTATAGCTCACAACAAGGTGCTCAGGTTGCCAGCGGTAAAGTGCCTGCATGTCCATTGCCCAACACCGTGGAGGTAGTAGGTTCGAATTAATCGTGGTGCGTTCGGCTATGTCGAGCGTCCATTATGAACACAATTGGCCCGTTTCGGTGGAGGGAAGCCGGGCAGGGAGGTTGATATTTTGTCCCAGCACATAATCCAACAGCAGAGACAACACGGAAATGTGTGTGGTTATTGGAGAGAATAAGGTGTACAAATAACAACATTGCAACACGCAACCCAATACGGAAATCTAAATCTAAATTTGGAATGAAAAACGGCTCAGAAATGGTCAAACATTGTCAAAGGCTATTTTTTGCTATTTATCATGTCACAAGCAAAGTATGTACTTATTTTTGTAACTATACCTTTCAGGACGGGAATACCTTTTGGGGTAGTTGTGGCTATATGTACAGTACAATTATAACAACATAAATTCTTTGTAATTTTTGAAAACAGGATTTAGAAGATATTTTTAGAATGGGCCACCGGTTCACCTCATACAGCTTGGTCCAGTACCAGTACTATTATTTGTGATGATCACAATTAGCCGTTCACTAAACCCCACCCCAAAAAGTGATTGTCCAATGTCAAATCCATATAGTTTAGCAAAGTTGCTATGCAGGACAAGCTTTTCATCACCTCATAGCTGTCATTGTTATGAGGTGACGAAAGGTTGTCCTGATTTTGATGGAAAAGAATCATCTGGCAAAAGGGTTTAGCATGTTGTGTGTGAGGTTTTCAGTTTTGCGTGTGCGGTTTTGAAAAAGCTGGTATTGTTTTGAGAAACAACAACGTGTTAACAATCGTGAAAAACTGTTATATGTCAGAAATCGATTTGGATATTTACGCTTGTAGGGCAGGTATTATCTGCCATGCCCTACAAGCCAAAAAGAAAAGTATTGCTGTTTACAATTCTGACTAATAAAGTATTCAACCAAAAATCGTGACAGCCCTAAACAGCAGTGCAAACCTCTTTATAACCACACGTAACGTTTGGAGGATTTACACTTGCAGTGACACAGCATCACACAGGATCACTGTTTCCCTGCGTGCGCGTGTTAGCTTCCAGCCACCGTCAGTCAGTCTGTCTGTCCTTGACATAAATATCTCAAATCAAATCAAAGTTACAACTCTCATCTGGCATAATCCCTGCTTCCACCACGCACCTTTATCCTCACGTTCACCCTCTCCCTCCCCTCTTATCCTCTCTTCACCGCCCTGCACTCTCGCTCTCTCTCGCTCTCTCATTTCACTCTTATCCTCTCTTCACCCTATATCCACTCCTCCACTCTCTCTTATCCCCTTTCCCACGCTCTGTCCTTCCTCCCCCCCCCCCCTCTCTCTCTCTCTCTCTCTCTCTCTCTACCTGTGTCCTGTCCCCTCCAGATGATAATGATCGCCATGGAAACCCTGTAATCCTCTCCTCTCTTCTCTTCTTCCAGATTAGAAAAGAGAGAGGGATGATGAGACACCCGAGACAGAGGGATGACAACAGAGATGGTGTAACAGTAGGGATAAACCAGAGAGAGAGAGAGAGAGAGAGAGAGAGAGAGAGAGAGAGAGAGAGAGAGAGAGAGAGAGAGAGAGAGAGAGAGATGAAGCATTCAGTGTCAGAATTACACTGTAAAATCCACTGCTTTAAACCACTTCACATTTTGTTCCTTTTCTCGCTTCCATCAATTTCTCATGTTGCTATTTGTTTGTGTGTTTGTGTGTTTGTATGTATGATGTATGTATGTATTTGGTTAAAATGGGTAGGGTTTAAAAAAAGGCAAGAGCTTGCTCTGGTGCACTGGCCTAAAAGTGGGTCCTTAAAAACTGCTAAAACTTCTGAAATGTATGTAGGTATGTATTTGGTTAAAATGGGTGGGGTTTAAAAAAAGGCAAAAGCTTGCTCTGGTG
>NC_137864.1:11255909-11303409 GCF_963924005.1 Protomyctophum bolini | reverse complement strand
GGACAGCTAACAAAGTTATTTTATTTACCCCGAACAACCAACAACAATAACTTCATAGTCTTGTCACATTATACATGTAGTTTGATAGTAATAGGCTAGTTGGAGACGGCAGGAAAAGCAGGGCGTGGTACTAGGCAGCATTGATGGATGTAGCGGCGGTCGCTAATTTAACTTTCAAAATCTAGCTTGCGCTAATTCCTTGCAAAGTTGCCGACAACAACTTTTAAGACATGAATAAGTGGATGTTTTGTTTGGTGGTAATACACAGTAATATATCCATGTCATCAGATGTTTGGTCTATATCTAACATTTCTGGATCGTGCCAAGTAAAACAAAACAAGCTAGCCTCTAATGTTTGACAACTAATGGCCTATTCATAGTCCAGTTTTAGATGATAAGGTGACCACTGAAACGGTGGCTAGTAAAAATAGAGAGAGCTTACCACCGCGGCGTGATGTCATGTAGTTTTTGGTGGTCACCATATCACCTAAAATTGGACTATGAATATAATATAATAGGCCGTAAGGGTTAATTTGGATCTGGAACAGGAGTTACTGGATCCCAACAGTGGAGGAACCGGTTTCATCACATTTGGAACGGTTTCTGGGACCGCTTTTCATCACACTGTCAGAGCTGGTATGTTGACTTCACGTCTGCTACAATTACAATACCAGTGGTTCTCACACCATCTGGACCACCATAACTCAGAGTGTACACATGGAACCAAATTAACCTCTAAAGATCAATTTAGAACTCCCTCAAGGAATGGTTAATTCGTTAAAGATGGAGTGCTGTGATTTTTGTACTTTTTCTGTTTTGTATGTGTCTATGGAGTTAACATTACTCTAATAGAGCCCCAGGTGTGGTGTGGTCATAATATTAGAAAATGTCTTCCCTGTACATGTTTTGGTTTCCTCCTGAAAGCTGAAAGCATTCGAGTCAAAATCCCCAATCAAAATACCACCACCATTGGTGCTCAGTCATGTAAGGGAATAATGTACAGGAGAGAGAAACACATGATGTAAAAAAGGCACAAGTAATCCAGTCCCAGGCACTCAAGGTGTATTTTCTATAGCCAAAAGGCTATATACTGTATAGTTCCCATGATGTTCTTTTGCTATTTGTAGGAATGAGTTTATTGATTATATCTTTCCGTACGTCTCTGCTCTGTTAAGCACACATTTGCACTCAAAGAATGTAAATTGAAATGATGGTCTTTTTGTTTGGTCTGATGGTTTTTTGTTTTATACTTTCACAGATAGCTAAATGGTCATGTACTGTACTGTATAATATATATAATATAGTTGCTGTCAGCCAGAGGCCTTGTATCTCCATATGTAAACGTTTTCATACTACAGTGTCATACAAAAGTAGCGAAAAAACCTTTTGAGTTTGTAGATCTGCTATTTTTGCTACTTTTGAATCGGAATCCTGAAAAGTAACAGTTTTGGATTTCCACCTGACATAAAAATAATGAATGAATGAATGAATCAATCAATCAATCAATAAAATATTTCCATTATGTTTTTTCTTTCATAAGAATTGTCCCCAGCTTACCCTTTGGAGCTGGAGTTTCCCACTGTAAGACTATACAGTACAGTGTAACATGAGAGACCTGTCATTTTCAGCAGTCAGCAGTGAAGCCTCATAAAGGTCAACGTCTGAGCCGTTGTAACAGCCTAATGGATTTAAAAGATACTTCAAAATGTCAAGAATGAGCCTATACTGTATAACTGAGCCACCAAATGTGCTCCACCACCACATTTGGTGGCGGCGGAGAAAGAAAGAAAGAAATGGATGAAGGAAGTGACTAAAGGTCAATTTCTAAATACTCCATCATATGCTAAACTATGACTGGTGGACAGGTCCTGACACTCAAGCTCTCAATATGTGACAGCCATGTAATGGTAAATGATTATCTGGACCGGGAAGAGGTCACAACCTTTACTGTAAGAAGTTAAACATTAGAGGGGCGATCTAAGAGAGAGAGAGAGAGAGAGAGAGAGAGAGAGAGAGAGAGAGAGAGAGAGAGAGAGAGAGAGAGAGAGACAGGTGGTGTGAAAAACAACTGTCGGCACAGCCACACACTGTCTCACAACAACGAATGGATGCGGGGCCTAAATCCAGCGTCAGTATGAAAGGAACAAATAGAGAGGGAGAGAGAGGGAGAGAGGGAAAGAGAGAGAAAAAGAAAAAGGAGAGAAAGACAAAGAGAAAGAGGACCATAAGGGAAACAACAGGACGGCGGTTGAAGCATCTCTTCCCGTCACGTCGTCGGCTCATTTAGACAAAGTACGAGCAGCCGGTGTGAAGAGCTCCGGTGTGATAAAATGTCCCCGCCGAGGTATTTGTTTTCTTATACAGCCAGGTACGAAAGCTCTCCACCAACCAGGCAACTCCCCAGAGGACCTGGTACATATCGCCGCTGTCAGGAGGAGAACCACGTATGTCCCAAAACCCTTACTTTTTTATTATTATTATTTAAAAAAGTGGGCAAAATAGCCTACTATAGATCTACTACTTTCACTACATTGGTGTGACAATCCTTTATGATGAAAAGTAATTTATGCAAAAACATAAAAAATAAAAAAGGATTTTGGACATACAAGGTTTCTGACCATTATGCAAATGGTCCATATTACACACTGGTACGAGATGTGTTTTAATAATATGCGCATCTATTAATAGAACTAACGCAACACGCACACGCGTGCGCGCGCACACACACACACACACACACACACACACACACACACACACACACACACACACACACACACACACACACACACACACACACACACACACACACACACACACACACACACACACACACACACACACACACACACACACACACACACACACACGATTTCTTAACATTACGGTGCTAGGAAGAAATTAATACAAAATGACAATCTCAAACAGATAAATAGATGAAATTATTCAAGTGTATTTCTGGCCTGAGTGAAAAAATAAGAGCATCCGGTCGTTCTGCTCTCTCTCTCTCTCTCTCTCTCTCTCTCTCTCTCTCCTCGTTTCTCTTGAAACGTTTTTTTCTCACACTGCGAAACTGACTGCGTCTTGATGTTCTGCACCTGGTGTGTGTGTATGTGTGTGTGTGTGTGTGTGTGTGTGTGTGTGTGTGTGTGTGTGTGTGCATAGCCAGTAAAGTTTGACATGTCAAGGAGTTCTGTGAGTCTCCCTCTCTGACGCACGCACGCACGCACGCACGCACGCAGAAGTGTGTAAGTGTGTACTGATTCTATCAGTAGCTGTCACTCAGGCGTTTTGACGGGCGACTCGGCCGGCGTATCGGGTGACGGCTCGGTGTAAACATCCATCTCGGCTAGCCAATCAGGGGTTAGCGTTGGGTCAAGCCCCAGGGGGAAGCCCGCCCCCGGCGAGGATAGAGGCAGGAAGTCTCTGTACCTAACCTCACCCGTCAATCACAGGTAGAGCTAGCGTGTGTGTGGCGGAGAGAGAGAGAGAGAGAAAGAGTGAGATGTCGTGTATGGCAATGGTGCGTGCGTGAGAATGTTTGTGGGACGCTGTAGTATGATCAAGTAGGGTGTTCATTTTGGGAAAAAACACAAATAAAAGTTCAAATATGGAGATAGGAGGTTTCTGCCCTGGCAGCGATATCTTCCCATATCTTTAAATAAACACACATTCTAGGCCTGGGTTCCATGGTGTCTTATGTTTCTGTGCTTCTAAGAGCAGCATTCTCACTATAGGACCCAGAGAGAGATGAGATAATTTGTCCGCGGTGGGGACTATACGATTATTTTCTCTTCTCCATTTAAAACAGAGCGAAATGAAAGGGGTCCATTATAGCGTCGGAGCTCAGGGACAGCAATTCCGGTTGAGTTACAATGTCCAAGAAGTTTAAGGTTGGCCAACGGCTTTGATGCAAGAAGTACTCCATTTCTTTTTCCTCGTGTGAAAGTTGCAATACCAGTAGAAACACGGCTGTAAGAGCAGTATTGAACAATGAAAATGTTACCAGAGTAAAACTACCAAAGTATTGACTTGAAAAATATTTCCAGTATACTGCATTAGGTGCACTCATGCAGAATGTTCCATTTCACATATTTAAAAATGTCTAAAATATCTGATGTGACATATTGTGTGAGCATGTAGATGCAGCTATAGACCTATAAGTAAGTATTGATGGAATTAATTAAGTATATAATAATATGAATCTAAAGTACCTAAAGCTAGCTGTTAAAGTATTTGTCTCTGAGATGTAATGGATACTTCCACACCACCCATTGAATCACTGGTTTCCAACTGTTTCTTCAAAAGAAAGATTTCCCCATCTCTTTTGTACTTGTGTTGATGACATGCATTGTTATTATTATTATTTCATAATTATTATTCAAGTTGATTAATATTTAATACACAGGACCAGAATGGAAACAAGTCCCCAGGAATCTTTTGTGTTATTTATTTTAGCCTTAATGTCTTACTGTACCACATGTTTTCATTTCGAATAAAGTATTCAATCAATCAAAAACCTCATAATTGTACTTACATACAGTACTTTTAGTGAAAGAATTTAGTTACAGTCCACCAGCACTCAACACATTTCAGGGTTATTGGGTTAGAGAGTGCGGAGTAGAGGCTAAGACTCAGGGAATTCCGTCAGGAGATGGCTGTGAGCTCAGCCAGGATCCTTTTACGGCCGACAGGCCGGATCGGGTTTTTGGACTTTCTCTGGAAGAGATCTTATCCCTGTCACAGGCCATCTCAACGGAGGACACAAGCCCACATGTGTGAGAGGTCTGACAGCCATGGGGCGGATCTGATCTGATCTGGGCTGGGCTGGGAGAGGGAGGTCAAAAAATCAGGTTTCATTTAAAACACAAAAACGCATTAGACGAGACCTCTGAGACGGAGAGAAAGAGAGGGAGGCAAAGAAAGAAAGAAAGAAAGGTTTTATACATATTGAACCACTGAAAAGTATTAACAAGAGCTTATGACTAAATAATAACTACACTGAATCCATTGGAACAGATGTTATGTGTTCCATTTTGTTGCTGTTGGGCAGAATTTTAACTTTTTGTATTTTTTCGTCAACTATAACGCCTTACTGATCATATAATACAGCATCAAATGTAGCAGATCGACAAGCTCGAAGTGTGCTTTTTAAGCTTATAGACATGCTATACTTTTGCTATTTTTTAACTTGAATCGTGAAAAGTAACATACGTGGACATACGAGGTTCCCACCTGACAGAGACGATATGCACTTAGCCATCGGTCTCACGTTAAAAACGACACTCCCGGTGAACACGCAGGCACAGAGTTCAGCCTCCTTGCTTAAGGGCACGTCAGCTGCGATGGGGATTGAACTCGGGGTCTCAGCTCCCCCCCCCCCCCCCCCCTATAGCATTCAAACGTAACATATGGAGGAATTAGAGCTACGAGCGGAGAGATTTGTCTCGCTCCACTGGCCGTTCTCTACGTCCTGCAGGAACGCCAGCCCGCTCCTGGCGGAGAGAAACATGCCGTCGTAAGTCAATCTAAAGTGATCTCCGAGGTCCCCCTTCTAATGTTTTCACATGAAACCCGAGGTGCCGACCTCCTCCCCTGCAGTCCACACACCACTACGCCCATGGCATGTCAACATCTGAGAGCCATGAAGCCTAATTTAGTCTCCGTAGGACCATAGTTGTCTGCCGTTGGCTGACAAGAACTGACATCATCGGAATCCGATTTATTGTCACACGCATCACAGCTTTAGAGGCATGCCATGAGCTCCATGGCCTTTTAGCCATTATTTTCAGAACGAAAAAACAGAATCAAACAGTATAGAGGAAATAAAACCAGCTACAGCATGTACATGAGGTTATACTGACGTTGAAATAAAAAAAGTCTTCTGATTTGTGCCGCATTTTCAATTTTTCAAAAATAGCAGACCTACAAGCTCGTAGCTCGCCACTCAGTGATGCTGCAGTTCAAGGTTAAAAGTTATTTTCAATCTGTCCTAGTGGAAACGAGTATTCCTCGTACATACTGATACATACTGTATCTGACATAAAAGTGAGGTGCTAAAGTAACAATGTAATTTGCTGGTGCCGTGGATTAAAAAGTTATTTACAAAGGTTCCTCTAGCAAAAAAAAAACACTGCATATGATGCCTTTTCTTTCTTTCACATTCCTTCCTTCCTTTCCTTGCTTTGCTCTTTGTCCTTGGAGTCCTCTCTTCCAGAACACACTATACATGAACAGTGATTGATTGTCCTCACAGCTTCTCCTCTCACATTAAAACATATAGACGCTATGCTTCCTCTCTCTCTGTCTCTCTCTCTTCACCGCTGGACACAGGGGTCTATCTGCCGTGCCGCACACAGCGCAAACATCTGTCAACATCTGTCAGTGGGACCCTGGCCACTGGGCCCCTAACGTGGACACGCCATGCTCAGTGCACAGCCCCTAGGCCTCCACCTATATAGTGACAGCTGTGACCACGATGACACACATATGCCTCTGCATTTGTATAGCACTTGATTCAATCCAGAACCCAAAAGGTTATTTCAATATTAATGTAACTAGTACATCTGCAGAGGTGGGAGGAGGTCTCTCTAGTCTTCCATTGAGACCTTTAGATCCTGGTGTTGGTTTACGACAGCATCCTATGAACGGACGTACTGTATGTACAAATGTACAGATGGGCGTGCCTACACAATCGTCTCTGTTGGGTGGGAACCTTGTATGTCTGAAACCGTGTCTTTTTTTTTGATATTTTTACGATCGGGGGGACATATGGAAACTTATGGACATATGGAAACTTATGGACATATGGAAAACATAATTGCCTCCGTCTTGTACGAGGAATAAAACAACATACATGATGCTTTCACATTCATAAACATACAGTCCCTTGGGTAGAGATGTGTTTTGAGAGGTCTCAGTTAGAAACGCATCAAATCAAAATGCAAATGTGCTAACAGAGCTAAACACTTCAAGAAGCGTGTGATAACATTACTGTAATTAAAACAAAACACAAACTAAGTATAACAGTTGTGCATTCACTGCATTGCATTCACACATACAGTACTATAAAATCATCTCTACCAGGGGGAAACCTCATGTCCAAAACTGTTACTTTTTCAGGATTCAAATAAAAGCAAATAGCAAACGTATATACGAGCTTGTAGATCTGCTACTTTTGACACTTTTGTATGATGCTGTCGTATCAATTAATCAATCAATCAATCAAGTAGGGAATTCATTTACAAAAAGAATAACACATAAAGCATGCGTTAAAGACAATAAACTATATGACCATAATGATCTGCATTTTGTGTGCATGGGAAATAAATTAAATTATTTCAGAAACAAGACTCACATTAACCAACTAAACTCTTATGCTAATGAAAATAGCTCACGACGTGTTGACACGTTGTGCGTATAGGACGGATGCTTACAGTATGTCCTCCCGGTGGAGGCTCCTCACTGGCACTGACAATCAATTGGCATAATGACTAAATCCGGGAGAAAAAGGGGTTCAACTTTAGCAAGCAATAGTGAAATTAAACTGTTCCTCATTTTGCTGTTGGCCCCCTGGAAATCCCTCCAAGACCCCTGGGGGGACCCCGGACCTCATATTGCCTATACTGCCATTGTGCACAAGAAATTGCTGAAATTGCTAGAAGGCTCTCGCCTCCAGGTGTAAAAAAAAACCAAAACAGAAATGCACTGAAAAAGGGACTGTTTTGTCAAGGTAACCCATTTGGGGGCCTTTCTTTCACTGCTACCTGGATGAAGTTATTTTGCATAATTATTTCCTCTCTTGTTCGTCTGTGTTATTAGAGTCTTTTTGTGTGTGTGTGAATTCCACCGCCGGTTGGTTAATCATCACCACAACTGTATTATCTCTGCCATGTACAGAGACGTCATGAACAAAGCAGGTGGATTCCTAGCTCTCTGCTAGGATGCTGGCTTCTATTCATCTCTGTCTCTCTCTCTTTTTGTTGCAATGGTTGTATCATCACGGGACCGTCGGTACACACAGTCAAGCTCTATATAGTAGCGTTCCTTTTTGGGTAAAGTATCAAAAGTAGACGCTACTGTATGCAGCATGTCCTGTTGTATTCAAATGTATAACATTTGAAAATAGCACATCTACAAGCTCACTGTGCATTGCATCACGACACATTGTGAGCTTGTAGATCGGGTATTTTGAAATGGCCGAAATGTATATAGGGCTGAAGTGGTTCATGTTTGTTTTGTAATGATAGTAAAAGGTAAAAAGTATTGCGAATTGGAAATACTCCAGTAATAATAACAATACCTAAAAATGTTACTAAAGTAGAGTACTTAGTATAAATGTAATGAGTTACTTCATTGCATTTTTGCAACCTCTCAGAGTCAAGTGAACCTTTAGTATTTTTACTGTGTTCAACTCCACTCACATATAGGCTATACCTTTCAGAGCTTGACAGATCATAATATACACTGAAGTGTATGTGAAATGCATACACTCTTATTGTATGACTGGTATATAAAAATAGTCTGGAATCTTTTGAGCTATACTGTATATGCAGAATCTATACGTGCTGCCATGAAAACATTATTTCACCCATGGGATCAATACAAGACAAGACTGTCTTCAAAATGAAATTGATTGATTAATCATAATTACAAGTTAATAGTGCTAAAAGTGTCTCTTATGGAAATAAACAAAATAACTGACATAGATTCAACTGAAATCCATATAGGCTACTTGTCCTAATAGAACTCGTTCCCTCAAGATTTGGCCCAAACATGGGGGGGGGGTTGGGGGGTTGGTGATGAGCAAAGTGATGCTCATAGTGCATCACTTTGTGCCACACTATGATCTTGTAGAACTGCAATTTTTTATCTTGAAAACACAAATCTTTGTCTCGAGACCTGACCCAACTGACGGGAAATGCGCGATTCCATAGTGATCCAATTAAGAAAACATTTTTCAATATTTGCTTCTTGAAGCAAATAGCAGGAGACATTTTAACTCGTTGGTAAAAGTAAAAGTACCTCAAAGTGTATTCAAAGCACAGTACTTTAGACTTCGCCACTTTCTGCTGCAGCTGATAAGAATAGTTCTGCGTTCAAACACCACATGAATCCAAATTTTGACAACCTAACAAAGGCGGAAATCCAGCACAGACTCTCTACCCAGTGCCACCACCGCCCGACATCATCAAACACAACCAAAGCAGAGATAAAACAATTAAAATTAAAATAAACATCTGACAGCTTCATGACACCCCTAAATGTGTCATACTCCGTTTCCAGGATTCCCATCAAAAGACAAAACATATCCAAAAGAAACAGGTGTTCTTCCCACAACGTCCCGATATATTTCAAAGGCATGTGGCGTCCATTTAACGGGACTTCTGTGGTTATTTATAGTGGCGAGCGAGAGGAGGGTTCCGGTCTAATGAGGCGGAGATTCCACAGGAAACTGTGGCTGTCACTGCCGGTACGGGACAACCTTGTATGTTCAAAAACAGTTACGGTTACTAAGACAAAAAAGAAAAAACTTTGCAGATTTCTAAAATAGCCGCTCAACAAGTTGATCGGCAATTTTTTTGCTACTTTTGTGCAATACTGTGATTTTACTAGGGAATTGATTCACGGAAATATAAATAAATATGAATTTTTAAATGTAGAGATAGGAGGCTTCTGCCCGACAGTGGGATGAAATGGAAGGTGGATGATGAGCCTAGTGATGCTGAGAATCAAACAGACTAAATGTGGACTAAGAGAGAGGAAGAATTTCTGTACTGCAAGTTTGTTGTCAAGGTGTTTCTCATCTTTTCGGTGTGTATTCTCCCGGTCGCCGTCTCTTTTGTTTGTGGAGGAATTATTAGATAGCCTGCAGGCTATGCTGTGTGAAAGACTGTGTGTGTGTGTGTGTGTGTGTGTGTGTGCAGTGTGTGTGTGTGTGTGTGTGTGTGTGTGTGTGTGTGTGTGTGTGTGTGTGTGTGTGTGTGTGTGTGTGTGCGTGTGTGTGACTGCGTGTGTGTGTGCGCGTGCATGTGTGCACGCGCGTGTATGTGTGCATGTTTGTGTGTGTGTGTAATTACAACAGTTTGTGAGCAGATCAACTAGCAGAGTCGTACAATAAAAGGACAGTTATTATCATTGTGCTTTAGAACAATTAGACTGCACAGTAACGTCCCACGGTGACCGTCTTTCAACGAGCATGTGGCCATGCTCAGTGAAGGACGACCGGCCATGCACAGAGAGCAGGACGCAAGCTGTGATGGCCGGGGATTTGAACCGACGACCTCTAATCTCTGGTCCACTCATACTAGCCTCGTTTTCACCACCAGGACAGAGCTGACAGCGGTGAGCGAGCCCCCTCTGGTGTATCTCTATTTCTCTCTCTGTCTCTCTATCCCTCTCGCTTGCTCGCCCCCTCTGTCACGCACGCACGCACGCACGCACGCAGCAGAGCATGCCTGCAATTGCAATGATAGAACGTTACGTTTCAATCACAATATTGTATCTAACCATGCTTGTTAGCTTGTTGCTTCATTAATTTGGACATCATGGTAATTGCTCGCCTAAAGTATATGGTTGACATCTTATCGGGGATCCCATGGCAAGAAAATCTTCTCAAATAACTTGTTGAAAGGAAAATGTTTGTGAACCACTGAACTAATCACACCAACTCTTGGCAAGGCTCGATTATGTGAATAGCACATTTCAACAACAAAGGCAATTAAATGTGCTTTACGCAAAACATTACGCAAAGAAAACATAATTGTTGCTGTAGGGCAGAAACCTTATCTTCTAGATAGCAATGCCTTGCAGCATGAGGCGTTTGTAGTTCGGCAATTTTCAGCAAAGAGGTTTGGTGCAAAGGGGGAAAAGAGCAGACCAAGTACAGAGTGAAAGGTCAAGTTCACTATAATTAGGCCTAATCTGGGAGGAAGTGGCTTTCCTGCGACTAAACTGGTAACTAAGGCATTTGCAGTACCTGCTCCCACACTGTGGAATGCCCTCCCCTTTTATATAAAGAATGCAGAGTCTGTTGACAGTTTGAATATTTTTTGGTCTCTACCTGACCTATTTGTGCAGGTCAATGTTTTGCTTTCTTCTTGTTGTGTTATTAATCTTGTGTTTGAATTGTATTGTCTTTTACCTTGTTGTCCACTGTACAGCACTTAGTAACTTTGTTTTGCAAAGTGCTTTATAAATAAAATGTACTTACTTACTTACTAAATATCTGAAAATGTGCACATTAACATCAATCCAACACTTGTGATAGTGCTGTCAAACAAGTCCATGTCTTTCTATCTATGAAATATACCAGTATGTAAAAGTCGAATCTGCAACACGATTTTATCCAATACGTATAGATGGGTGTCCCTGCTTCATCTCTCTCTCTCTCTCAGCTAAGTGGTCCTTGGCCTGAAAATACCCTTTGCCCTAAAGCACCCAATGCTTCATAAACCATTAACAGTAGTATTCTAACATTCTTGACCATAGAGCACAGCATGAGTGTATAAAGATCTGAGAAGTGGAGTGATTATACTCTTGGTATATTAGTAAGGGCTGGAGCAGCAACAGCAGCAGCATCTCTTTACATCAAAGCAGGGTATAGAAGGACACTGTATCTCTGGATGATTCATCCTCTCTGCATGGGGGCAACCAACCGACCAACCAACCAACCAACACAACACTGCACTGCACTGCACTGTCCCAATCCACAGCGCTAATTTAACACTCCTTTCACACCCATGGAGCTAAATCTGAACTCTGCATTTTATACTGTGGCAATGAAAGCCCCTGTTTACTGAGTCACACAACTGGTCTTTGTCTGGTGGAAACCGTGTACGTCCAAAACCGTTCCTTTTTTTATTATTAATAATATTTTTTAGGAGCGCTAGCCCCTCCTATGTCCAGCTTTTAGTGTGTGCACAAACGTTGTCCTACACAAACATTAAATTCCCATTGACAATGAAGGGACAATTTTAGGTCATAGTGTAAACACAAACATTGTGTAACACAAACATTGATATCTAATTTAACATTTGTGGAGTTGGTCACCTGACCAAAAGCGGTTGACAGAAACTGGTCGACATGTTCTGTTGCCCCAACACGGGCAGAAACAAGGCCTTTTAACCAGGCTACTTACACACACTACAACTCGCTTACAATTCGCAAACCTGGCAACACTGTTCCGTGTTCTCATAGGCCCTCCAGGCCCGCCCCCACAGCTACTTTTCAGTCTCACAATCGGCCATCTTGCTTTTTACTTCGATGCGCGAGTGGACATTTAATGCAAATACATTAATTATAGCTCCAGCAAGCAAACACAAACACCTCAACTCCATCTCATTGTGAATAAGAATTCCGAGGGGAAAAATATTTTTTGGAACGCCACTTTCACCCAGTATGAAGCTAAATGTGGAAGCCGTGTGTGTCACACCAACACTGGTGACCCAGAGAATCCTGTGCCGATTCTCAGGCATCTGGCCTGAGGCACTGCCTGCGAGTTGGCTCTGCGTGCGCTTTTTCCAACTCTCACTGATTTATCCAGCTCACACGTCAATCACAGTCAGCAGCTCTCAGCCTGCACACACACGCACGTCTGTCTTGCGCACACGCGCACACACACACACATACACACACACACACACACACACACAGAGACACAGAATAGGCATGCAGGCTAAGGCGAGTGGCAATTTAATGCAAATAAATTATTTATAGGTCCAGCAAGCAAATCATGATGGTCTGTAGGTCACAATCACATTCCGATTTGAGGGGTTGTGTTTTGTATGACATTTTGGCCAGTAGTTTTATATCTATCTCAGCTTTTGCCTGATAGCACACATGCTAACAGTGCTGACCACAACGTTAGCAGCATTTGATGACAGCTTGCCATAGCAACGTACAGTGTGCGCAGACCTAACGTGAGCTTCTGGGACAGAAACTTGCGTTTTCATGACAGCAGCAGCTGCTGCACCCTGTGATAGATACTGTGCTAAAGATGCTAAAGCAACACAAAACAACATCCACACGCAAAACAAACCAGGGACCAGGGTTGCCACATATCGTGGATGTGAGAGTGAAACAAGCAACCAGGTCTATAAAAATGTTAATAGGCCAGTTCAAAGTAGGTAAATCAGAAATGGTCCGGAAATTAGTCTTAAAATAATCAATTATAGTGTTGACTGTCACACTTTGTTGTCTAATGTTGTTTCAGAGCAGTGGAACTCAAACATTTCCATGTCAAGGACTACCAATAGATAAACAAGTCCAAAGTAGCTTATAATGATCAGACTTGGCAACACTGTCTCTAGGTTGAACGTTCGACTTTACAAGCTCACACATATGAAATATGTTTTTTTGAATCTTCAAACTGAGACATATTTGATGATAATACTGTTAGCACAGTCATCATACTCCAAGAGCATACAAATGGAACCAAATGGACCCTGATTTTCCCAGAGAGCAAATGGTATCAAATGGGGGTCTGTGGCCTAATGCATTTCAAACTGGGGCTTCTTGCTATTATATTCTCTGCATATCTTATCAACTTGGGGTGAATATTTCACCACAATACTTTACTGAATATTTCACAAGAATATAACACAAGAGTCAAATGTACGGTCAAATGTAATCACAATATAGGCTACAGATGTACATATTTATGACACAGTAAAATGTCGAAAATTAGTGCTATCCCCCCCCCCCACACACACACACACACACGACAGGCAAGGCTGTTGTTTGCATCGTTAGCAGGCAGCAGCTACCTTGCCACTGCTCTCTGTGACTGTAGTTGTTTCACCATGTTTGCGTATTTATGAGAAATAAAAAACACTTTCTGTTATTGCAACGACACTGGGATGAGCCCGGCGAAGCCGGGCGAAATTCTAGTGTTGTATATACAGTATATGCATGGCTTTCAACTCTCCACTGTCAGTAAGACGTCAACGATGATGATGATGCACGATGATAAGAGTGCCCCTCACTTCACACAGGTGTGATTTTTAAACATTAACTGCCAGGTATTCATTCATTCATTCATTATTCCATCAGATTTATTTCCCCCGGATACGATATTTGTCAACCAATCACAACACTTGTTTCATACATGGAGAATGTAAACAGATTTGTAAAGCGTCAACATCATTTCCTTGAGTGGTACCTCCGCCAAAATCCAGCAATGCAGTCTACCATGCATAGTGTGCCCAGCCTGCTGATGTCCAGGGGCAACAGTTCATGTGTTAAGATAAAAGGCTCACAACCAAACTGGTACTAGTTTTAGGCATTCATTAAGTAGGGCATTAATGTAATGGAGAGAGAGAAAAAAAATATGGAGCTACAAAGTTTCAAACGGTTTCTGTAGAGTACAGAGAGCCGCCTCTCTCTCTCTCTCTCTCTCTCTCTCTCTCCTTTTCTCATTCATTCTCTCTCTCTCTCTCTCTCTCCTTTTCTCAATCTCTCCTTTTCTCAAAGGAGCTGAAGGAATAAATTAGGGAAAATTGATACTATTGTTGCCGTAATTCTGATCTATTCAATAATTCAATACGCAGCGTGAGGGCGTCCTTAGTTCATGAACAGATGTGCTTTTCTATTTTTTCCAAGTGGCCGTTGGAGAGAGAGAGAGAGAGAGAGAGAGAGAGAGAGAGAGAATGAAGTAAGGGAAAATAGATGGCCATTGTGGACGTGGTGAATGGTGTGTGTGTGTGTGTGTGTGTGTGTGTGTGTGTGTGTGTGTGTGTGTGTGTGTGTGTGTGTGTGTGTGTGTGTGTGTGCGTTCGTGAATGCATGCCATTGAGAGAGTTAGATGAAGAATGAATGTAACGGCAGGAGGTGAGGTGTGGAGAGAGAGAGAGAGAGAGAGAGAGATATGTAGAGAGGCAGACAGCAGGGGGTTTAGAGGAGTCCATGGTCGCCTGCCCTCCCTACCTGAGTTCACTGACCCCCACTCCCCTCAACATGCCCCACCACCACCACCACACCCTTCTCTGACAAAATGGCGGTTTGTTTGAATGATGGTGGTTTAAATGACTGCGGCGCGATGATCATGATGATCATGATGATGATGACGATGATGACGATGGCAGAAGATTAGAGATATATGAATACAACCGCAGGAGGTCTGGAGGAGAACGCAGGGCCCCAGGAGGAGAGAGTAGGAGAGTGGAACCGACAGGCAGTTGTACAAAGTCCCATCTCACAACTTTTGTTTCTGAATTTGTCAAAATGTTTTAAAAAATGGCCGATTTACATGGCCTGGGTCGCGGCAGAGGAGGGAGAGAGAGAGAGAGAGAGAGAGAGACACAGAGAGAGAGAGAGAGAGAGAGAGAGAGGAGATATAAGGGGGGGGGGGGGGGGTGACAGTGACAGAGAGGTTGATAGGAAAATAAATGAGACAATAAAAGATGAGGTGAGATAAGCCGAGTTAAGACAAAGTCAGATAAAATGAAATGAGAATGAGATCAAATCAGATCAGATTAGAATAGATTATAGATGTGACCTGATTTGACCAGGACTAGATAGATCCTAAATTCACATATTACAAGAACAGTACAAACTAGAAAAAGTTCCCCTCAGGGCACAGGTCTCCACCAGGATAATATAGCATTTGTGATGTTTGGACAAAATGTGTAGGTGTAATATGACAAATCTAACAGATTTGTGTTGAACACATAACGAGTTAGTGTATACCGATTTGCGTGATGTATGGATCAAATCTGTACGAGTAATCTGTAGCAGATATGGGCCTCATGGTGGCGCTATAACAGGCTGTTATATTTAAACATTGGGGCGTAGGTTTGTCGTTGGCATTCAGGGAGCGTGTTTGGCATGGGCCGAGCCAACAGATTAGCTGGTAACAGACGGACAGACGGACGGACAGGCGGACGGAGTGCAAAAAATACTCTCCCCATGCCTTCGGCCTGGTGAGTCCTCTCTCCTCGTTCTCAGTAATTCATCTTTATTTAATATTTAGCACACTCACATATTGTTGAATCTGGTTCACAATGTGCGCTATTCTCAATGTGCGTATTTTTATTTATTTTTATGTGGCACATTTTTTAAGGACACACATAACTGGTTCCAATACAGACCAAATCTTATAAGACCTGTAAAGGTATATATGGAACGTTGACACCACATGCCCTGTCCATTTTAAAGCTTCTGCCATCACAACACTAAGTAGAAAACCTGCTGAATCACAACTCCCTCGCTGCCCACCATGCAGCTCTCACTAGGGGCACGTTATGACCCAGAGCAGCTCTGTATGACGCACTGTGAGGCTGTGGATGGGATATTTTTTGCCCCTAGTTTGTGACGAACTGGAGGGCTCGAGGGTGTGATCATCACAAACCGAGACATGACGTTATAGGCGTCATGGACACGCCATAAACGCCTCGGGCAAAAGAATGCATGGTACACCATGCACTTTTCCTCTATCTTCTATATATATTATGTGGATTATTTTGGTGCAGACTATGTGGTTGGACCAAGGGGCAAACCCCGTTCGCTGGAATTGAAGCCCATGTACGTATATGCGAGGTTGGCATTGCCCTCTGACTGACTGACTGACTGACTGACTGACTGACTGACTGACTGACAGAAGCAACAGTTGACAGGCCGTGAAATTCACACCACAGAGAGAAGAGTTTGGCCTTCAGCATGTACTGGACACCTGCTGCATCTGATTGAGAGACACCAGAGGAGGGAGAGAAAGAGAGAGAGAGAGGGGGACCATACCTTAGTTAACCTTTCTGCCTACCTGCAGCCATAACGTCATGGAGAAAGTGGAGAGAGTAAAAAGCTAAACACGAGCCAGAGTGATGGAGACATTGACTGGAAATGGCAGGTGCTCAGTGTGTGTGCGTGTGCGTGAGTGAGAGAGAGAGAGGGGGGGAGAGCAAGCAGGAGAGAGAGATAAAGAGGGAGAGTGAGAGAGAGAGATACACCAGAGACGAGGAGGGAGGCTCTTGTCCTGGTGGTGAAAACGAGGCTATGAGTGGACCAGAGATTAGAGGTCGTCGGTTCAAAGCCCCGGCCGTCACAGCTTGCGTCCTGCTCTCTGCGGTCGGTCGTCCTTCATCGAGCGTGGCCACATGCTCGATGGAAGACCGTCACCGTGGGACGCGTGGCGCTGTCTGCTAAATGGCTGGAATCTATGTCACATGGAAGCGTTTATGACCTCGCTACCGCCATCACCTACTTTATACTATCTCTGTTGTCCATGGTCTGGTGGCTGCGTGGCTTTTTTTAAACTTCAACCAGCAAGGGCTTTATTCTGCCATGGTTTCTGTAGAAGAGGTATTTACGCAAGTAGAAGTATTATAGCACCAGTGTTGATTTCGTCGACTATACGAGTAAAAATGTTTGTCGATAACCTTTTATACACTGACGAGAACTAAATTAAAAAAGACTATTGACCATTTCGTCAACAAATAAAAACTGGACTGGGATGTGAAGAAGAGTAGATCTAAAAGGCAAGTCATTTTAGGTGTGGTTGGGCTCGGGTGTTGTGCTCTGAAAATAGCAGATCTACATACAGTACAAGTTCATAACGTTGTGAACTTGTAAATTGGCTCCTTTCAGGATGCCATCAAGGCCCGCCAAAATTTATTTTACTCGACTGAATTAACAGTAGATTGAATCGACTAAAATTGGACAGAAACTAAAACTTTTCAGATGACTAAAATATGAAAATATGTACTCTAAACAAACATTAAAGGTCCATAGACTTGGCTGGCATATGATGTAATTTCAGGCTAGCCTATAGCCTAGCCTAAAGAAAACAGGGGCCAAATCACAATGCAGCCTACAATTATTTTTATGGTAAAACCAAGACCCACATGATGGGATGTGATACAGTCAGACAGGTGTATCGTAAAGAAACACAGTATAGGATAAATATATTGAAGAAATTGAAAAACTCAAAATTGCACTTGGTTACTTTCCACCATGTGTTCATCTCCGTGTGTGTGCAGAGAAGGTAGCGAACACTCCCTTCTAAAGTCAAAACCCCCTTCACTCCACCAACGTGTTCCAATTTTTTAACAGGATGAAGACCTTTTGGACATACCGTATACATACAGCACTAAAGAGGGTTTTCTTGGTAACTTTGGGGAATAAGGTTTGCAGAAATATGTGTGATATTATTACATTTTGCTGGGAGAGATAATCTCTGGGAATTAAATCACACTGAATTAATATGCCGTAAAAAAAAGAAAAGGGAGAAAAACGGGAGGAAAAGGCACATGATATCGGCTTGCAAAATTCATGGTTGAGGTATTAACGGGTTGTAATTCATGTGGAAAGAAAATGTGAAACTCTCTTAGGCTTGCTGTATATTAACATAGATATGGACGGATTATGGATCGGGGCCAAAGGGTATAGTGCCTAGGGGCCCTTCACCGCCAGGGGCCCAGAGCCCAGGGCCACAAGGCCGACGGACAATTTACTGAAACGTATTCGTCTGCCCAGCTCCTTAACCAGGTCTTAGGTCATCTCAAAGCTCCTTACTGGCCTCCCGGCATGCTCACTTAAAGCCCCTCCAAATGATCCAGAATGCCACAGCAGCATGCTCCCACCTCCCAGGAGTTTCCCCTCCTGTTCTATTCCCTTCACTGGCTCCTGGTCGCTGCCTGCACCCTGCAGTACAAAGCACTGGAGTTGGAGTTAGACCTTTTCTCAAAACTTTTTAAGGCTCAAAGCACTGCAGCGTTATGTTGTTCATTGATGTCATATTACGGAGTTTGTTTGTTTGTTTGTTTGTCATGTTTATTTCGAATATGCCAATAAAACAGAAACAATTCCTTGCATTTCGCATCACAAAGAAAAACTATTAAAATAAATAGTTAAAATTATAGCAAGAAGAAATAAAAGGATAAATAAAAAAATCTAAGCATATCCGAAAACGTATAAACTCCCACCCCTCTGTAACTGAAATTATTCGCTGGATTCTGTGCCAATTAAGCTGCTCTTCTAAGAAGTGCTCTTCAAAAGTAATACGAGTATACATATACTTATGTACACTCTAATACTATCCCATATAATTACCCACATACATCCATGATTTTATTATACATATAAAAAATTGTCTATTTTAATTATATAGACAATTAAATATACTAATATAACATAACATTATACATAAATATAATATATTTTGAGTACTCGTGAATTCATCATTTTCTTCCTCCCTGTTTCTTGAAAATATCATGTTTTTGTACAATGTTACCCCATACCTCAGCACAGTAATGGAAATATGGCAAGAGTAAGGAACAGTAGAGGGTGTGAACTTAAGTGACTTAAGATCTAGAACCTGCTTTGCTTTATTTATGACTGCTATACTTCTAGCTACTTTATATTTTACGTTTGTGATGTCTGTTTTCCAGCTAAGCCCGTCATCTATTGTCACACCTAGAAATGTGTTTTCGTGCACCCGTTCTATAGCAACCCCATCTATTTGAATATGTACCTGAGTGTTTGTCCTGCATTTACCAAATAGCATGAACTTAGTCTTGCTCACATTTAAAGATAATGACTTGAGAGAATACTATTATGTTTCCATTAGGACAGATTGAAAAATAACTTTATACTTGATACTTGAACCCTGGCATCCCTATTCTGGGGAAAGCAATCGCCCCAAAATAGCCAATCTACAACAGATCTGCTGTTTTGGGTGGCAAGAGTTGGTGAAGAATACTAGATCTAAAAACGAACGTAAAAAAAGAAAAACAAAAGCATAAGTACTGTGCAACTCAAAGTAGTCAAAGTCGCTTTCCAAAACCGAAACCGAAATAAAAAAACAACGCTATTGGGAATAAAACTATAGAAGTAAACATGAAAAGGGGGAATTAGATAGGCATTGCAAGTCTGAAATGGTGGGCTTTGAGTGTGGATTTAAACATGGCGAGGGTGGGGGGGGGGGCAGCTTTGATGTGAGCTTCATAGGGAGGGGGGCTCGGCCACTGAGAAAGGCCCCGTCACCCCAGGGACTTTTTAGAACCACTATAGCCAAGGCACCTTAGTTCCAAGGCCTGGCCAATACCCTATAATCCTATACCCACGCACTCAGATCAGCTAACACAGGAATGCTGTCCAAGACTCCACTAATAGTGAAAGATATTGGCTCCGGGGGCCTCATGCCTGAACATAGACCTTATTTTATGCATAATTTCAAAACCATATGAGCCGGGTAAAGAAAGCATGCACATCTGCAGGGGAAAGCCATTAGTTTCGAGAATGCGTGCTGCGGTAACATTGCATGCTGTTCACTTGATACCGTTGTATGATACATCATTCTGTGATTCATTACGTCACTGCTGATGTAATTATAAACTGGAATTTTGGGGGACTAAAATTCCTTCTTGTTTACTGTGGCATTTGAATGTATATTTATTCAATCGTGTCTTATATCGTCCATTGGTGGAAACCTCATACGTCCAAAACGCTTATTCAAAAGCATCAACAGTAGCAGATCTGGCAAGCTCAAAACGTGTCACTTCCAGCTTCGGCGTTGTGGATCTGCCTCTTTTGATGCTTTTATGTGACGATGCAGCGTGCTCAAGTAGGGCGTTGGTTTACTAAATAAAAAGAGGAAAGGTGAAAACACTGAGATGAGAGGTTTCTGCCCGACAGCAACGACATGTTTTAAATCCAGAAAGCACTAGCCAAGCCAAGGGCACATTTCCACATGCAACAAAGTGTCTATTGTGTTCTATTCTATTAAATCATATCTATTCAGTTCAGATGGCGTGGGGGGAGACCCCCTATAGGTTCACTAACCCTCTGCTCTGAAGGGCTGGATACCCCCTGGATGGTGGAGAAATGCACCCCCCGGGGTAACCCCACAAAACGCACAAACACACACATGCTATACTTGTGAGGACGTCAACAATTTAGGATGGTGATTTTATGAATGCCATTTCTTTCACATTTCTTTTATCCCCGAACTCTAAAGCCGAATATAGTGAATCTGCAAGCTCTCAATGATCGCAGTGCATGACACCAGCTCAGGCGTAACCCTAAAGGCTACACGACACACACACACACACACACACACACACACACACACACACACACACACACACACACACACACACACACAGCTTTGAACACAGGAGATTGAATGGGAGAGAGTGCGATGGAAGCAGATTGCAGAGTGGATGTGACAGCATAGAGCGATGGTGCAGGTCTCATACAAGAGGGGACCGTTATTTTGGATATTCAAAGATCAGCCTTCCATATGATTTCCATCTCTGAGACCCGGATTCATTTATCTCTGAGAGTGTACAAATGGAGTATTAATTATATAGGGACCCTGGGTTCCCTGATAGGCTACACATGTTGAGAAAATGTAAAAATATATAAATAATAATAATGGTACATTGGTATCTTGTTTTTGGTTTTCACAATGACAATATAAAATAATTGCGTGAGTCTTGATTAGCTTAGATTTGTGTTGTTTTTTGCGACAGAAGGTCACAGTTAACTACTGTACTATGGAATCGAGCATTTGGCAGTGTGTCGGGCACCAGTGTGTGTCGGGCACCATAATGGTGCCCAGGTCTCGTGACATCATGTGACATCATCAGGGATGGAGATGTGCAGACCCTGATGTCATAGTAAATGCGACCTGCTGTCGCAGTTAAGCCCATGGAGATCCCTGATGTCATCACTATTGGCCAGCAACTCTACATCTGACCTCAAACCTCACACCCTTAGATCTCCATATATGGATATATTTCAGAACCTGTTCTGACATCTGAAATGTTGATCCCCCATCCCCATCCATCCTTCCTCTTCGATGTCTCCATTTTGACTTATACCCGTCCATTCAAATGTCAAACTCTAGACGGGCCTGCCCCAAAGTTATTACTGCAGCCACGCCCGGCAGCCGGCGAAAACTAGAGTTTTTGAGTTTTAGAGGCCCGTAAATTAAGGTTGGGCCCTACCTGGGCCCTCATCAAACCCTGCACACTCAAGAGAAGGGTCCCGCTACCTAGATCTCCATATACTGTATGGCAGGGGTTCCCAAACTTCCCCCCAGGTACCCCTTGGGGGGAAGATTTTTTTCCAGGTGCCTCCTCATCCTCGCAACACCGATTAGCATATTTGCAACCTTACATTTAGATGCCATTGGAACTATTTGTATTAAAACTTTTCAATCAAAGTCACAACACATTTCCACGTTATTTATTTAAGATGCTATCTTACAATATGCAGACCTATTTGACAGTGCAGAAACATAATTGCCTTCCTTGATGCATCAATTAAGCGTCAACGACCATCAGCTGGTCGCAGTCACAGACACTCAGCCTCTCCAGAAGCACCACTCTAACTGAAAGTGAGTCATTTCTATCCAAAGGCCCTTAACCCATTCTGACCTGAGATCAGATTCTAAAAATGTCTTCTACATCCTGACAGTTTTCTGAAAAAGCTATGTTTCTATGTCAGTCGTTTAAAAAAAAATAGCAGACCTACAGTACAAGCTCGTAGCGCGCCACCCGTTTTTTAAATTTATTTCGCGGACCCCTTGGCTATGCGTAGCGGACACCACTTTGGGAACCACTGCTGGAGCTGACCTGTTCTGACTTTCCATATGTTGATCTGACCTCACCAAACCCTGTACACTCAAGACACGCTCCTTATATGGCCAGTAGCCTACAGAATTAATTCCACGTTGATCTGACCCCCCATGCCAAAGCGCCAGTGCTCGCCCAGCAGTCTGCCGCCAACGAGGCGGATGCGTGCACACGACCTTTAGGGCGAGGTCAGGCGTATCACCCTCAGGCGTCTTACTGGTCTTTAATGTTCAAAATAAACATTCATTAATACACTTGCATGGCCAATGTAAAGCTGAGAGGGAGACAGCGTAGGAGAGACAGACGGTAGGAAAGCTGAGAGGGAGACAGTGTAGGACAGTCAGACGGTAGGAAAGCTGAGAGGGAGACAGCGTAGGAGAGACAGACGGTAGGAAAGCTGAGACGAAGACAGTGTAGGAGAGACAGACGGTAGGAAAGCTGAGAGGGAGACAGCGTAGGAGAGACAGACGGTAGGAAAGCTGAGACGAAGACAGTGTAGGAGAGACAGACGGTAGGAAAGCTGAGAGGGAGACAGCGTAGGAGAGACAGACGGTAGGAAAGCTGAGAGGGAGACAGCGTAGGAGAGACAGACGGTATAGGAAAGCGGAGAGTGAGACAGTGTAGGAGAGACAGACGGTAGGAAAGCTGAGAGGGAGACAGTGTAGGAGAGACAGACGGTAGGAAAGCTGAGAGGGAGACAGTGTAGGAGAGACAGACGGTATAGGAAAGCGGAGAGGGAGACAGCGTAGGAGAGACATACGACAGCAGGAAGGCCGAGAGGCAGACAGAGGTTGTGGTGTATACTGTATAGGGTTTGATGGCAGGCAGGTTGCGGTGGAGCATGGGGTTTGATGGCGCACGTGGGGGTCAGGCAGGTGAGATGGTACAACAACATGCTTCTTGTTTAAGAAGGACCGGAGGAGGACAGAGGATCCTCTCCAGAGATCCATGCGCTGACAGATAGTCTTTCAGCTCCGTGACAATAGAGGGCCGTGGAACAGGACACTGAGGACTGCATGGGACCACTGGCTCTGGGCTAGGGTTACAGTTCACTGCAGCGGGCATGGGCCCTGTTTGTTGTACACGCACACACACACACACACACACACACACACACACACACACACACACACACACACACACACACACACGTATACATGCACATTCAGCACCGCATGCGCAGTCTGCAGATACACTGGCATGTATACAGTATTATGTAAGCAATCAATCAATCAATCAATCAATCAATAAGTCACTCTATTGTTAAGAAATGTCTTGCCCTATGTTCGGTGTGTCTTACATATTTAGTAACAGGACCTGCAGACAAACTACTGGTTGTTTCACCAGCAACTGAAGCTACGAAATTCCACTGCGTCGGTAATGACTCACCGCTACAGCCTAGATGACTGATGTAAAATGTAAATGTAATTTCCGTCTCCCCCGCGGGGGGGAAACATTGATTGCACCAAACGTGCGAGTTACTGTAAATGCATTTTAAATGCTTGAGTTATAGCAAGATATCCTGACCTCGGTGTGAGGGCAATGCCAGATGCATGTTATTTGAGTTGAGAGCGATAAGAGACTCCCGCTCTATTGCTTTCTGGACCATTTGCGGACCACCCATATGACCGCTTAGCGCTTAAGTGGTGTGAGATGGGTGGACTGCATGTATGTTTTGCAGCGCAAGTTCATTTGAACTGTGTTCTAGGTGCGGTATAGGTGGCGAGTGCCAGCTAAATGTGCAACATGAGCAGAGAAGAAGAGGTCTTGTTGTTGTGCCTGAAAGTGAAAGTACTCAAACCCCCGGCCGGCTCTGCTGAGGCTCACAGAGGCCAACTATAGCGATGCGATCATTGTTTTGATTAGCGGGAGCTCAAATTAATGTTTTATTAGGCTCCCATCATGCCTACTTCATCTCATTATGAGCCATAATGTCAATAAAGACGGCGTGAAGGCGGCATGCACACGTGTGCACGCAGGGATTTTGGCAGTTGCACGCTCATAACATGTCGATCGATGTAGATCGGCTATCTTCATCTTCAAAATAGTAAGCAAGGCGGTGCACAAAATAGCTGGACCCCTAATGCTTGGTTTAGGAATATATCCTGACTTCTGTGTGCGTGCGTGCGTGTCTACGCGTGCGTGCCAAGGTCAATACACACTGAACCTATCCCATACAACTTATTACTGTACAGTCTGTTACATCATCCATATTTCTCTCATCATCCTTTAATCCTCGCAATCTCTCTTCCTTGTTTCCCTCTCGCTCGCCCCTCGATCCCTCGCAACACTGCGGCCTCCCCAACTCTCTCCATCTCCCTCGTCTCTACATCCGTCTCTGGGATTAAGTACACTACCGTGTGTGTGTTTGACACTGGAGAGGGCGAGCTGTGTGTGTGTGTGTGTGTGTGTGTGTGTGTGTGTGTGTGTGTGTGTGTGTGTGTGTGATTGACAGTGGAGAGGGCAAATGGAGATTAGGGCTTAAAGCCACTTCTCCCCTGAGATTAAAACAGCAGATTAGCTGATAAAACATCAGAGAGAGACCCACACGCACACACACACACACACACACACACACACACACACACACACACACACACACACCACCTAGCCATCGAATACTGACATCTTTGTTGACACAATGTTTATATTCTTTCAACAAAAGGAGAGAGAGAGAGAGAGAGAGAGAGAGAGAGAGAGAGAGAGAAGGCAGATGGAGAGATGCTATTATGTATAAATGTACATAATTATGTCTGATTTGTCTTGACCCGTTCTTTCTTGCTCTCCCTACGTATGTGTCAACCTCCCCTTTCTCCTGAAAACTACAGTACCAATGATGGAACTTGCACAACACCCTATTTCTTTACACCTGTAAGCTTGTAATGTGACGCTAAAGTTGACTCTGATTCATAAAGGGAGAGAGAGAGAACGAGAGAGAGAGAGAGAGAGAGAGAGAGAGACACAGATTCATTTTTCATGTTTTTCAAATCTCATCTCTTGATGATATAATTTTATAAATGTGTAGAGAACAGATTCTGATCATAGGGACTGTACTCCATCCATCACTGCCTCCTATCCTCCTCTGAGATGTACCCAGAATGTTATCAGGCAGAAGAAACCTCTCCGTATCGTATTTCACTTTTTTTTGGTTCTTTTTTCATAAATGAATGCCCGGCCTAATTAATCATACTACAGCCGCATCACACGAAAGCATCAAGAGTAGCAGATCTGAATGCTCGAAACGTGTCGCGTAATGTGTGACACGCCACATTTAGATCTTGTAGATCTGCTACTTTTGAATTTGAATCGTGAAAAGTAACAGTTTCTGGACTGTATGAGAAACAGTTTGTATGTCCAAAACCGTTGCTTCCCCGAGAACCTGTGTTCCAATGGATCCAATGCAGATATTATTGTCTCAAAATATATAAAACCACACATAGACACACTAATAACCACAATCATTAATGATAATTATTAATTATATATTAATAATCACATTTTGCTTGCATAATAGTAGAATTCATCCCCATGTCTGTGCCGAATCCGTGTGAGCTTAGGGCCTACTACTGTATATGTTAGCTACTTTGTGTCATGTACTGCCATACAACAAGGTATAACATGCAGGGCATTCATTTAAGCACTCATTAATTGTGTATACAGTATACATGAAAGGTTGAAATAAAGGATATGTAAAAGTGATGCATGGATTAGGAGATAGAAGGTTTCTGTTCCGACATGCAAACATTACACAATGTGACTGTACTCTCTACGACGTCAAGGCACACTTTGGGCAACGATGAGTCGAGACTTGTTGTATACCATACTCAGTTATACTGTAATTTCACGGTGAGTCATGATGCACTTATAGCTGCAATTGTTGCACGTACACTTTGTACAGTGTATCTGTAGAGCGGGCTACTGAAAACCACCCTGCCTCTGGAGATTGAATACAGTAGTCTTATCCTGAGTTCATCTCAGCTCATTAGGACTGCTGCAAATCCCCCCCCCCCCCCCTCTCTCTCATTCGACTCGCTGAGAGGCTACAGCTGGAAAACACTGTGGATAAAATAAGAGCACAGAGAGAGAGAGAGAGAGAGAGAGAGAGAGAGAGAGAGAGAGAAAGAAAGAAGACAGAGAGAGAGAGAAAGAAGACAGAGAGAGCAGAAGAGAAGAGACAGAGTGAGAGAGAGGAAGGAGGAGAGAGAGAGAGAGAGGAGTGATTACAGCAGCTAAAGGGATGTATTACATGAAGAGAGAGATGGAATAGCAGTGGTCTGACGGTTCTAATACCGTAGTTATAGATGGTGTCACTGATTCAGTGTGGCTTTAGTGACAGACAGCCATGCTGTCACTCCGCCCTGTATGGCAGGGACACGCATGGCACATAGTGGCAACCATGCCACTGTGCAAACACACGTGCACAACACAAACGCACGCACGCGCATGCAGCACAATGGCTCGGACATGCCAGCAGGGAGATTGCAAAGTGATTTAGCTAGAGCAAAGCTTATACACTAGAGCTACTCCAAAGGCATTTAACATTTAAACTGCCCTTATCACGACACACACACACACACACACACCCACACACACACACGTTACCCAACAAGCATGCACGAATGCACACATACTTGCATAGGCTGTCTCATGCGCTGAATTTTTGTGCATGTAAACGCACGCACGAGCACACACACACACACACACACACACACACACACACACACACACACACACACACACACACACACACACACACACACACACACACACACACACACACACACACACACACACACACACTCTGACACCATTAATTCAGTAAATGGTTTGGCTAGTGTCAGGCGGGGAGCCATTCATAGCCGGCAGCCTTATTACAGAGAGAGCTCTATAGTGTAAAACAAAGTGCGACATGCTCTCGTATCTTCCCTGGCACATGAAGCGCCCCACCGCGGGAATAGCACCATTATGTTATTACAGCCATACGCTAAAATATTAGCCTATTTCACTGAGGACGAATGTAGACCTTAAGACACCACTGGTGAGCGTTTCTCAAGTTGCCTGTGCGAGCATGTACAGTATGAGATGTGATGATGGGTGCTATGGTGGGAAAAGTACTCCGTTTTCTTAAAAGCACTTTTTGTAAAAGTATACAGCAATGTACAGCATTAGTAAATCTCCAATGTGCATCTTTGAGTGCCTCGAGTCATAATCTTGAGGCACTTGCTTAGTGTTTGTTCTAGAAATGAGTTCTTAAAAGAGATTTAAAACAAGCATGCCATGTGCGCACACGCACGCGCACACGCACACACGCGCGCGCGCCATCCTCCTTCAAAGCCATGCTGTAAGCGTGGCATTGAGTCGGCCTTAACACAGGAAGGTTTGTACACGCTCACAGCAGGTGGAACATATGGCCATATGTCCTTAACTAATAGAACAACATTTCTAACATGCCTTGTGTTTCCAAACATGTACCGTTAGCTTCTTGTCACCGTATGTGAACAAAGACTGTATAGTGTACACCACTGTCATGGTCACCATGCGAACAATGGAGTGTGTTGGGAAAGCATAGGGAGGGAGGGAGAGAGAGAAAAAGAGAGAGAGAGAGAGAGAGAGAGAGAGTGTGTGTAGTGTGAGAGAGCGAGAGAGAGAGAGAGAGAGACCTTTATTTAATTCCTATTTATATCCAATATTTATTTGTAAATTAGTTCAGCTAGGCGTGGTCTCAGGTAAAGTGGGCCGTCAGGTTTTAACAGCCAATGGCAGCACACGTGTCTTGCCACAGCTGTCATTGTGTGTAATGATTTGATTGTGTCTATGTTTTTATGGTGCCTCAAATCCAGACTATCATTGGAGAACACTCGGTCAATGTCCGTGCAGACAAATGTTACTTGTCAATGATAAGGTTTATATTAAACATCAATGAAAGTAACTGTACATTTACAATTTTTTGCACCGACGATCGGGATGTAGGCTGTTTCTACCATGTGAGTAAAAAAGGAAAAAGAAAAGAAAATAAATTTTCTAAAGCTGAATTAATGCTCTTCAATTAAATATTGTAATCTCATGATTGGCATATATGGAGCTATCCACGAGATATCTCGAGGTTGGCATAATATGTGTTAATCAACATGTGTTAATCAATATGTGTTAATCAACACCAATCAGCAAGGCACGCACGCATGCACACATTTGTGCCACAGCAAACATATCAGATGCTCCTGCTCTGCAGTAGTGTGTATAGCTGGCTATTTTCACTACTTTGCATGACCTTGTCATATACCACACACTATGAGATAGGGCATTAATTTATGAAGAAGAAAAAAAAAAGAAAGATCAAATATGGAGATGTTTGTACCTGACAGAGTGTACACATGCTCACGTCTGTCCTTGAAATCATGCAGCTGTATACAGTATATGCATACAAATATGTACGTGTGTGTGTGTGTGTGTGTGTGTGTGTGTGTGCGTGCGTGCGCCTGCGTGCCTGCGTGTGTGTGTTTATTCACGATTCGGCAGGCAAATTAATGATGCTTGGCGTCATAGAGTGTGCCTAATGCATGCGAGGTCAGCACATAATGAGCTGGAGAGCACTTCACTGCCAAACTAATGCTTTACACGAGCAACGCGCACTGAACACGTTCCATCATTAGCCGCTGTACACTGTAAATAATATCATAAATTAATAGTTGGTTTGCCTGAATTAATTCACTCCATAAAAAACTGACCTGCTGGGTGACACTATGTGGAGTTATGCAGACTTTTTTCATTGTGTTGCAATAAATGAAAATAATAACCTGTGTTATTAATATAATATTTACTCACAGGCTTCTTTTAGACCTGTACGTAGGCCACCGGCCTACTCGAGAGCGATGCAACTTGGGAACCTAATTAAACCTGCTGTCAACTTGTCATAGCACCCGTTTTAACTGTCTGTCTGTCTGGGGTTGCCATGGCAATCAATTGGCTGAGGCAGAGGCTGGAAATTGCACCGGTGAGGGGATTTAGGCTGATTGGGCCCACTGTCAGAGCCTGACCAGAGCCTTTTGTATGGTGGTTCTGGAGAACCGTGGGTCCGACCGACTCTATACCGGGCACTGCACTCCCTGCGGGGGTGTGGAACGCGTGTGTCGAATGTGAAGTTGGTGGGGCAAACGGTTCTCGAGTTGCGTTCACTACAACCGTACACACACGCACGCACACAGAGACGTGGCACATTTATATGTTGTATTTTCACGACACACTGTGTCTATACTAGTCAAGACACTATCACACGATGAGTTATAGAGTAGGCCTAATAGTAGTTTAATTTATGAAGAAAAACGTTAAATAAAAAGCAACATAAATGTTGTCCTAATCTAAACATTGACAGAACATTGATTGATTGGCCGTTTGCAAAAAAAAAGCACAGGGAAGTACAGTTATGGTACAGGTCTGCTGAGGCCTTTTATACTCAATTCATGGAAGATTAGTGTGGCAGTTCTAAAATATAACGTTACCTACCCAACACAAATCTGACTCTCGCTCCAGCTCTCTACTCTGGGCAAAAATAAATCCCTCTCTCATCACCTGTCACTCTCTTTAACCATTTTATGTCTGTCTGTAACGCACTCAACACACACAATGTTTGCACTATAGAATAAATATGTAGGCTAATACAGGCCAAATTATGTTCATAAACACGCACACGCACACCAAGGTTATAATAGTTTTAGAAATATCTTTTTAGAACAGGTTTTTATTTTAATATTTTTCTGTGACAATGCTTATTTTTAGTTTATATTATTCTTTATTATTTTTAGTTTTAGTTTTTTCGGCCCATTTCGATCCTGCACCTGACTTATTCGTCAGGTGCAGGATTGAAAAGGTCCAGAGTAAGTATTGTGTAATACAAACTCAAGAAAAGATGGCATTAAACAAAAATACAATCAGTTACAGATTACCGGCAAGCTTAAAAATAAATTGACAAAAAGGAAAACTACAAGGGCATGTTGTCTATCATTTCAGTTCGTTTTCTCCCTCTGGAATCAAAGACAGACCCTTTCTGAGGGCTAGTGAGTGAGTGAGAGTGTGTGCGCATGCCACGTCGAGGCAGACTAATGTGTGTTTACTTTATCTGAGGCCTTTGGTGCTTTTCTGTGCTCTAAAGATAAATAGAGAGAGAGAGAGAGAGAGAGAGAGAGAGAGAGAGAGAGAGAGCATGACAGAGTGAGTATGAGTTCAGGGTACTGAATAGTGTACAGGACCGCTGACACACAGGGTCAGTTGACCCGAGCCGGGCCCTTGTGGAACCCCAGGCTTATTTAGCAGTTTAGCAGAGTCACTGTATAATGTCACAGTTGAATGTGGCTTGTTTTTGCAAAACAAAACAGAAAGCAGAGAAAATAGATTTATTTTTCTTTTAGCATGAGCCAGCTGAAAAATGTCATGATAACGTGTTCTGCGTGGGTGAATAGGCTACGTGCTCTTCTTTGTTGATCCTGGGATCATTCACAGGCTGCGGTAGAGCGCCCTCATGATAATTAATATGCCGTATTGTCAGGTCCCTTTTCATTCAGTCTGGTTCCCAGACCAGGGGCACTATACTCATTCAATGCATGTCTGCATAGACAATACCCTTCTGGACTTTGGGTTAAACGTTTTCATCATAATGTCCTGCAGTATTTTGTCACAAGCCAGACATCTTGTGCTGCTGTTTTTGCTTGTAAAATGTGTTATATTGATTTTGGCAGCACAAAATCACAAAATCTCAAATGTCATAAATACATGTAGGCTACCTAACATGACCGTAAGTATTGGTCCTTCGTATACTCATATGTGCATTTAGATCATGAAATGTAGCATACTATTTTGTAGTATGCCATATTGTAAGCTTTGGAGCTTATTCCAGTGTGCTTAGTATGTGTACTCATACCTTTTTCCTTCCAACTGCTCCCCCATGGTGGATCTGGATTTGTGATTGATGTGAATCAGTAAACGACACCAGCCCGGAACACGGAACCTCACTATTATTGGTGACGTAACTATACGGTATGTTTCAAGGTCAGTATAAGGTCAATAATGGGTTTAAAGGATTTAGTTTTATTGGATGATACGTTGATAAGAGCGCCCCTCACTTCACACAAGGGTGATTTAACTACAAAATCAGCCTAGGCTATAGGGTTTCATCCTGCCCCTTGAAGGGACCCAAAGGGCGCCCTACCTTCTTAATATTCTGCTGGAATCATTTGTCAATATGTAGGGAGGCACAATTTTGACATTTTGGCCCAATATCCGATTTGCATGGTCAAATCGACTACCGATATGGCATTACAAGGTCCCTGTAGTGTTCACCTTTCACAAGTGTGATTCTGGGTGCAGATGCAGCATTATAATAAACATTGCATTCTTATCAGCTGAGTTATTCGGTCTTACTGATGCACATATCAGTTTCACCAATGTGAATGTAGTGTGTGTGTGTGTGTGTGTGTGTGTGTGTGTGTGTGTGTGTGTGTGTGTGTGTGTGTGTGTGTGTGTGCGTGCATGCCTTGTGTGTGCTGCAAAGTATAATTATCTATTTGCATCTCTTCGTAAACAACCTACTATATTGAGCTTAGCATGAAATGGGGTTCTAAAAGAATAACAAATGCATCTCTTATATTTTAAGAGAGAAAACAATTCAAGCGATGCTATCAGTAATTGATTATGGTGATATTTCATAAATATTGTAGCGCTGCATGCAGTCCCATCTTCTTTGTAAATGAACATATTTTTTCACCATTTAGGCCTGACATCGAAATTTAAAAAAAAGTCTCCTGAAAGAATATATATTCAAAGATTTGTGCCGCATTTTCACGATTAAAAAAAAAATAGCAGACCTACAAGCTCGTAGCGCGCCACCGAGTGGTGCACTATGAGCTTGCAGATCTGCTATTTTTCAATAGCTAATGTATAACATAATGCTTTGTGAAAAACACCAAAAGGGGTTCCCGCCCAGAATGGGTTAATGCCGCACTCCGTACAAGTGTCAAGCAAAAGTATTGAAAATAGCCCATCTACAAGCTTGTAGATGGGCTATTTTCACTATCTTCGACACATTCACTGTCGACTTTCACGTCGTTTTCGATTTGGACTTGCAAGGTTTCCACCCAACAGCGATAAAATAATAATAATAATAATAATAGAACCAGTACAATGATTCATTTCAAAGTTTGGCCTCAGATCATTGCAGTACCGTACATAAGAGAAAGTCTAATTTCTCCTCCTTACAGTATATACACAAATGTTTTCATGTCCTTATCTCAGTGATGTCATCTTAATCCTTATCGCTGCCTGTGTGTCAAAGAATTGATTTCAAAGCATCACTGTTGGTCTATAAAGCTTTGAGTGGTTTCGGGCCAAAATACAATTCTGATCTTGTACGATATCATGAACCATCCAGATCTCAGGTCATCTGGAACGGGCATGCTTTCTGACCCTAAAACCAAACTAATAAACGTGTGGAAAGCAGTATCTAGTTTTTTTAAGCACCCCATAATGTGGAACAAACTCCCCAGAAAGCTGCAAGTCTGCTGCCACACGTATTTCTTTTAACACAACTAAATACCTTTCTGTTTGCCGCTGGCTTAGATTATTTTCTTTTTCCCCCATGCATCCTAAGGTCATTTTATAATTCTGTTTCTTTTGTTTGATGTTCTGTATAAAGGATATTGAATTGCCTTGTTGTTGAAATGTGCTATACAAATAAAACTGCCTTTCCTTGTCTTGCCTAGATCATATGGCACATCATGAAAACAGGATTAAGGCCTAGTAGTTGGCCTTTAAACTGAATGCCCTGTTACTGAACAATGCTATACTGTTCTTTCATGTTATTTTACAAATTATGTTTATTTCGTCAATGTAGCTTGTTTACCATTTCTGGTTAAGTCTTTGGGTTTTATGTATAACCAATGAGAAGTATCGAACAAGAGCTTGTGACATAAATGAAAAAGTACATTGGATCCATTGGAACATGCAGACAAAAACATTTTAATCCCATGCAGTTCTTGAAAGAAACAGTTTTGGACAGCAACGGTATTTAGAAACTCAAACTCAGCAGGCACTCAGCTCACCTCAGCACAAAGCCTTTCTTGTTTTCATGTAAGCAAAACAAAACCAGAGCTCATTAAACACACTTGATCTTCACGTTCATTCTGAGCATGTCCTTTTCGGGGAGGACGTCGTCTCTGTCGGGTGGAAACCTCATACTGTCCTAAACTGTTACTTTACTGAATTAAAATGGGAAAGCATCAGAAGTAGCAGATCTACAGGCTTGAATCGCGCCATGAATTGGCACATTTTGTGTGACGTAAGGCATTCATTTACAGGGGACAAAAACATACCAAAACCTGGACATAAGAGGTTTTTGCGCGACAGAAACAATATGGGAGCTTTATGTTATAAAGAGCTTATAATGCACTATGGTTTTGAAGCTTTCCAACATGGTCCATAATGCCTCCATGCTATTTCATTGAAGTACAGTAGTTCATGATGGTTGGATCCACTGATCCAAAAGTCTACCACATAGGTTAGGATGCCTTTCTATAGCTTGCTGGTCAGGAGGTTCTCCTGACCATGCAGCAAGGGGAGTGGACCATCGTCTCTCTTACACTGTCTCCCTCTGAGCTTTCCTACTCTGTCTCCTACACTGTCTCCCTCTGAGCTTTCCTACTCTGTCTCCTACACTGTCTCCCTCTGAGCTTTCCTACTCTGTCTCCTACACTGTCAACTTTCCTACTGTGTCTAATACATTGTCTCCCTCTGTCTCAGCTTTTCTCCACATAGCTCTTATCCTAAACATGTCGCCCCTAGAATAGTTTTTGTTTCGTATTCCTATTTAAAGATATATGTTGGAAGGCACCTTCAAAACGACATGTTTGCTTCTCTCTGTTTTTGTTGTTGCCGTGGGCCAAAATAAGGAACCAAAATCTTCATCATTACGATCCCATGCCATGATAATGGTGAGAGAGAGAGAGAGAGAGAGAGAGAGAGAGAGAGAGACACGATGGATTGAGAGAAAAGTGTGAACAATCATGAATCTGCCTCGGTCCTTCAGCCGAAAAACGAAAACAAAAAAGCCTATTTTTCTCCCTCAAGAGTCACTTCCCTGTAAAAGCACTCACTGGGTGAGCGGAAATTGGCAATTAATTCTCTGACGCGTACGTTCATTTCCTATTACACCATCCCAACCCCACCAGTGCACGCACACGCACGCACTACAATTTTATGAATCGCATTTTTTTTTAACTCTAATCCTAAAGCCCCAAAAATGTGAACCTAATTCTAACAAAAATAGATCATCTACAATCACACAATGCTGCTTTGCACTGTGATGCGTTGTGTTTTGCGTGCAAACTAAGGCCCTTGCCACACGAGAACGGCTCGGGCTGTTAGCCACACAAGTTTCTAAACGATATAAAACTTTCTAGCGTCTACATTGCGGTTATGTTAATTATGCATGCCGTATACACGAGACCAGTAAACTGCTCCGGATTCAAGAGAAAGCTGTAGTACACATGCCCGGACTATGACATCACCGTTTCAGAAAATTAGGTGGAGAATGTCGCGTCTCCAAACTTTCCCACTCTGGAAGGTGGTTTAAAAATGAGTCGGTTAAGTCCCCAAAACGCCGTCTCCGTGTGAGAAAAAGGGCAGATCGGCTAAATACTTTCCCGAGTAACGCAGAATACGTCCTCGTCTGGATACCCTCTAAGTGCATAGCATAGAATACATAACTCAATCACTAATCTCTAAAGCTAACTGCTAAATCCTAACCTGAATATTTTCCTAATTTTAAACGTAAAATTTTCAACCATAAAACAACCATTTTCTCGTGTGAGGACCAAGGAAAATGGTTGTCCTCACCATGTCTATTTCTCAAAATGTTCTATAGCCTCATGTGGACATTTGGTAGACACACACACACACACACACACACACACACACACACACACACACACACACACACACACACACGCACAGGCACACGCACACGCATGCATGCACACGCACACACTCTTTCTTATTCGGCCGCAATCACCACCACTGCATGTGTTCCCAAATTGCAGCCGTTCGTTCGTTCTATTTTCCTCTCAGAGTGAGAGGGACCTAATCAGCACAAATTGGCACTAATCTTGATTCAGCGTTTCACAGAGAGAGAGAGAGAGAGAGAGAGAGAGAGAGAGAGGAGGAGGGATGGGGATAGAGAGAGCGGGAATTTGTGACCTACCGACTTGTTGAGTGTGTGCAGCACTCCAGTGGAAGTGGCGTGGCGTGGCGTGGCTAGTAGGCTCTTGCTCCCTCGTCACATGTACTTCCTGTGGAGACGCACAGAGACAAGAGGGGAAAGTGTGTGAATGCGTGTGTGTGTGTGTGTAGTGTGTGAGATTTAGGAATGATGACACACCTGACGTAGAAGCCAAGCGCCGTAAAGCTCAATTCACACGAAGATAGTCGATCTCTAAGCTTGTGAGCTTATAGACCGGCTATATTTACTGTGTTCGTTCGTACGGCGTATAGAGTAGGCTATATAATTCGGCCCCATGTACGCCTCGGGGCTGATTTCACAACAGCTGTTGAAACAGTCGTCCCGACCTTCGCCGTCCTCCAACGACTCTGAAAGAGATGAATGACATTCCCCTTGTACTGTACCGTGAAGCCAAGCGCCAGTGAGCGCAAGTAATCCACCACGGTCATCATCAGTGGCATTTGGCATGACTTTGCTATCTTCTCCTATAGAAGCTGAACATATGCCTCAAGTGACTCGTTGGCACTCTGCTACCTTCATGCACGTCCAAACTTGTCTGCAAGTGGTGGAAAGTACAAAAGTACATTTGCTGTTTAAGTAATGTACTTGAGTACATTACAAGTACTTTTAACGTGTTTCAATTGTTTGAACTACCATCTCGGAGGGATGTTACTTAGATACTTGGTAGATTTGATTATTAATACACAGCCCCTATTCTATACAGTAGCTATTAGAACAACAACAACAACAACAAAAAACAGCACATTGTGAGGTTTTAGATCTGCTCTTTTGAAAACGATTCCACATACAAAAAAAGAATACTTCCACTTTTGCTTAATTTTTGCTGCCAATACCTTTGTACTTTCACTCAAGTTGACATGTTGAATACAGCACTTTTACTTACGTAAGAGAGTATTTCTACGTCGTGGTATTGGTACTTTTACGTTAAGTTAACGAAAATGCCGCTCGCCTGAATTGAGGTGGAGGGAGGGGTATGTAATATAGCCTGTCTGTCAAATGCAGATTAAAAATCGCTGCCTTATTGCTGCAAATAAAATGTCAGCAGTCTCACCTGTCGCTCAGACCAACAGGATCGCAGCGGGGTGTTGTCGACTACTGCCTTCACTCATTAGTCACTTATATAGAAGCACGCTGTCGTCGGGCAAGAAACCTCTTATCGCATATTTTAACATTTTGTGTTTTTACAATGCCCCTATAGTACTTGATCATACTACAGAGTCACACAAAAGCTTAAAAGAATAGACGATCTGCAAGCTCCAAACACATCGCGAAGTGACACATTTGAGCTTGCAGATCTGCTGCTTTGGATGGTGTTGAATTTGAATCCTGAAAAGTAACAGTTTTGGACATATGAGGTTTCCACCCCGACAGAGACGATATAAGTCTCCAAATTTTTACTTTTGTTTTTCACACAAGAGTGATGCACAGCAATAGTGAAAATAGCAGATCTGTAAGCTCATAACGCCTCGCTGCGTGACGGATTGTGAGCTTGTAGATCGGTTATTTTCACTTTTTAAATAATGGGACTTACAAGGTTTCAACGCTTCTGGTTCTGGGTGACTGACAGGCCTGGCATGTTGCAACAGCACACAGCACTCAGGTACAAATGATGTGTCTGGATAGAGCACAATGGAGGGGAGAAGTCCCGGTACTCTCATTACACTTATCCACGTAAGCCCTCTATACCCAAACAGACCTGGGTTGTAACTGCACTTAGTACGCTCTTTTTTTGCACTCGACACCACACACCGGTGGGTAGACCTACACTATTAGGTGTCGGAGGCTGGAGCACAGTAATCCGACTGCAAGACACTTACTTTAATAAAGTGTGATTAATTTTCTAAACTCCCACTGTACCTTCGACAGGCAGCCTCTGTAGACATTTTTAAAGCACAGCTCAAGACCCACTTCTACACCCTTGCTTTTAATTGATCTTTTAATTCTTTGTTATTCATGTCCTCACTGTATTGCATTACTGCTCTTGTTTTTTAAGCCTTGCTTTTCTTTTCTTTTTTTCTCCATTGCTCTGTAAAGCACTTTGAGCTGCATTTTCATGTCATGAAAGGTGCTATACAAGTTGTATTATTATTATTATTACTAGGTTTTATGAGTGTATAAAAGGTAGAAAACATGTTTGAATAAATGACTAGTTTTTACCTTGCAGATATCACCTCTTAGTTTTCAGCCACTGTTATTCAAACCAACAGTGGTTTGAATAACCGAGACTTTCGATCGATACGCGAGGTAGACAGTCAGACTTTGACGGGTTAGACTTTGCGCCACTGCACATGCTCCTGTGTCGTATATTACGGAGCCACATCACAATGAAATATCCATATACCGGTAATGTTGTATAATGTTTGTGCAGGACAAACCTTCACTGACTGAGTTTCTGCATGCTAGCTCTGAGAGGCTTGATATACACCTGCTCCACAGACTGGCGCTGTATAGTGCCGTGTGCAATGAGCTGATCACAATACAAATCTTAAAACGCAGTATGGCACGGTAAGTGCTAGTGAAATAAACTCTGACATTATTTTGTCAGTCTGAAAATTATAAGAACCTAATCTAATCTCCTGATTATTTATTGATTCCTTAAGTTTATTTTATCTATGTATACAGTATATATAGCAAAAGTATTAGTTGGACTTGCTTGAGTTGGGGGAGTATAGGCTACATTCCAGTATGGAATGTCTCTGTGCATTACTGTTTTCTTAAGTGCATTGCTTGCGAGTAGAGGTATGGTAAAGTGACAGCTTATAGGGCCTGTCTGGTATTATAAACATGCCGATCATTTCCTGGTAATAGCTGTAAAAACAAACTGAATGGTTTCCGTGAGGAATAATAGATGTTCTTTAGCAAAGGAGAATGCCTGGAATATAGTAGATAAACCCGCGCACAATTCATTTGAAAATGTTTGATAATGTCTGACGAGTTTTTTTAATCTTGGAAATATCCGTTGCACATAATGACAAGCCCACAACGGGGACACGTCAGGTTGAAAGTGTCTAAGCAGGTCCAATACTATGACCAGGGAGGAGGTTTGTGATCTAAAAGGGTCAAAAGGCCATTTTTAATTTCATTTCCACTTTAAAGGAAGGAAGGAAGGGAGCCATTTATGATGATGAAATAAAGAACGCAGACAGTGCATGCAAATGACACACACACACACACACACACACACACACACACACACACACACACACACACACACACACACACACACACACACACACACACACACACACACACACACACACACACACACACACACACACACACACACACACACACACACACACACACACCTCAGCCAACTCTCCAATGTGACATTGAGCTATAATCAGATTCTCTCAGAGTGTTGGCTAAACAAATCTCTCTCGACCCCCCTTTTCTTTTCGGTACCTCCCCCTCCTCTCTATCTGCTGTACACCCCCATTATCTCTCTCTCTCTCTCTCTCTCTCTCTCTCTCCAATCAGTAGAAGAGTTTTCAGAGGACTCGTTCATATTTACTCGATCGTTACTCGCTACTCGCTTGTCAACAAGCTGAATAATGAATAAGCAACCAAACCAACATTCAAACAATTAAGGACAACCAAGCACTTCCCTATTCGTAGCATACAATGGGCTTTCCTTGGTTGAACTGATTTTTATGCTATATTTACTCATTTCTGCTGCGGACCCCCTGGAACACTACCCTAAAGGACCCCTAGGGGGTCCCCGGACCCCATTCTGAGAGGCACTGATGTATAAATATGACACCATATGACAGTCAGAAATAGGCTGTATAGCCTACAGCATCATGACAGCAGGAGATCTGTGGTGACACAGCAGTGATGTGTTGACGTGAGAACCAGTGAGTCTGCTGATGCATGAGCGACATCACACACGCATTTTTATCTCTATTCCTATTCATTAATATATCATATTCTACTATCTTTCTGGGGGCATTTGGACCTACACTCATCTCATCATATACTGTATATATAATATGCACACGCACGCACACACACACACACACACACACACACACACACACACACACACACACGCGCACACAAACGAGGAGGGTGTCAACGACATTGACCTGACCATTATAGATTTTTGCATCTGCCAAAAAGCTGCTATACGTATACCGCTGTTCTCCAAAACACAAGCGAACACATGCATTCTATTCTACAATAGCTTAAGTGACGGTTGCTGTGTGACACATTCCATGTGTTGCTGAACGGGTACTATCTCTGTGCCCAAATCTGTCTCTCACTTTGCACAGGAGATCACACTCTGTGCCATTCTATATATACAGTGCTATAATATATATAAGTATCTATATCCAGTGTCTCTGCAGTCGGGCAGAAACCAACTATGTCCAAAATATTAGGTTGGAAGGAAATTAACAATAATACAATTATAAGTCTTTAAAACAACAACACAACACTAGCGCCTCATCAAAGTTGGTATATGGTGACGTATCATCGATTTACCCAACGGCAGCTCCAAGTGGAGTTAGGAGCGGAGGCAGTGAATGTGGAGATAGTAGTCTCAGTCGTGGATTTAGGTGGTTTGACCGACAGTTTGAGGATCCAATGTAGTTAGGTTTAGTTATAGTGCTTTTTTTAATACTTTGCATTGGTTAAATATTTGTAAAACCCACACACAGACGTAAAGGGTGTTCAATAGCATTGATTTATGAAATAACAGAAATACGGAGATTTTAGGTTTGCGCCCCAACAGCGATGACATGCACACACACACACACACACACACACACACGCACGCACAAGCACACGCACACACACAGATGTGTGTGTGCGCACAAGATGACTGTGAATATTGTGCTTCCTTTATTTATATTTAGACCATGGTGCACCTAGCCTTGTGCACACCTGACACCGTTATCTGACTTTGTTACCTAACATTGTTCCTGTTGTCTGACTTTGTGTTGTCTGGGTTTTTGTTCTGTATTCTCAACTGCCGTGACTACTTCTGAAAACCTGCAAAGCATTGGAAGCTTATTGTACTCCCACTCCCTTTTACGTCTGTGAACTTGGTGTCGTGACAATAACAACTTGACTTCGAAGTTAAAGAAAATAAAACAAAAAAAGTGAGAGTGAGAGAAGATGCAGGACAGGTTAGGGTTAGGTAACAATGGCCAAAGCAAGCTCCCGTTTGACGATTGAGCTTCCCCCGCGAAATGTACACTTTGACCGGCTATAGGTGGGGTTGGCGAAAGGGCCTTTCTGTGTGGAGTTTGCATGTTCTCCCCGTGGTACCCTCACAAAAAACATGCAGTAATCCTGGTCTCTAAACTAAAACTACCTCCCCCTGGCCAGCCGGGGTGCCTGATGGAGGAGAAAGGAACTGGTCAGAATAACGTGTTCTTTCCACCCACCACGTCCTGCCGGGAAACTCTAGCCTGTCAGGTGAAAAGAAGCAGCTTGGACTCCTCATGTATCGAAGGAAGCATGAGGTCAGTTCGCTGCCCCCCCAGGTTGGTAAACTTGGCAGATGAAGTGTAGCGCCCAGGATTATAGATTAGATAATTGACACTGGGTGAAAAAATGGGTTGCAAAATCGTGGGATACAAATTTAGAAAATAAAATAATCTAGAACGGAACCAGTTCTAGAACCAAAGTTATTTGGGTTATTTGAGGGGTGTGGTTGTATTGTATCTGGTTTCTACCATTGTACCATTGTACACTGTATAGAGACTTAACCAGAACTGGAGAGCAGAAGAGAGGTTTGTGAGACACGGCAGACAGCAGATGAGATGTTCCGATGTTTATTTCAACAAAGTACAGCAAAGCACACAGCATAGCTCACGCAAGGTAGTGACCAGCCCCAATTGACTGACCCTCATACAAAGTAATGGCATTAAGTATACAGTTTCATAGACAGAGGTGAGGATATAGGCGTGTTCACTGCTTCTCTGAAGACGAGATGCTTACCCATTGATACATTTTGTCCCCTGAGTAGAGGGTCTCGGGCCGACACCCATTGATGTAGGTGACAACAGGATGAGCACACAGGAACACACATTACTTATGAAATATGTAGAATTATTGGTTCCCAGATATTACAGGTGCAGAGTGGGTGGTGTGCACGGAGAACAGAGAAAGATGGGGTGGTGGAAGGTGCAGTGCATGTGGCTTGGGGAACACAGAGAGATGGCTGTTGTAGGGTGCAGAGTGGGTGGTGTGCGTGAGAACACAGAGAGATGGCTGTTGTAGGGTGCAGAGTGGGTGGTGTGCGTGAGAACACAGAGAGATGGCTGTTGTAGGGTGCAGAGTATGTGGGTTGGCAGTGCTTGTGGACAGATGTCACCTTGTAGCCTGTAGACCCAGTGTGCTGGTTAGCATGGGGCGCTAACGATGCAGGCCTACACACTCATCCATTCTGTCTCTGAGCAACGCTATAATAATGACTGCAGTGGATCCATTGGAACACGCAGGCTTTTTTTCCATCTCCCGAAAAAGTATGTTTTGGACATAGAAGCAGCAAGGTTTTTGCCCAACAGTGACAATATTGGCTGACAGCTGGATAGTGGTCACCATAAATCAGTGGTTTTCAGAAACTTTTTTTTTGTCAGGTCAAGTCCAAAGTCTCAAGACACACCTGTATTCCCTCCTATCCTGCAAAACCTCTATGCATGTGTCAACTGGCATCACTCTTACATACTACCCGAGAGATGGTTGACAGCCGGATAGACGGTAGACGGCACCCGGGTGAGCAGTGTGGGTGTCAGTGTCTGCCATGAGGACTGAGGAGGAAGCCCATGCAAGAAACCCACGTGAGGCGTTTAGGAGGGCCATAGAAATGTTAATGCTAATGTGTGTATTGCAGCGTCAGCCTCTCGCCGCCGGGGGGGAACAAGTTAAGAACAACAAGTTAACAACAACAACCACAACTAGCAATGCGACGCCTACAAAGAAAGCCTGCACTGCCAGACTGCACAGTGATGACTACATGACATTTGGCTTCACGTTTACTGGGGATACATCTAATCCGATTCCACTGCACGTGCATCATTTGTGGAGAACAGCTTGAAAACAGAGGTTCCCAGTAAGCTGAAGCGTCACCTTCAAACATGATCAACTCGCTACGAAGGACAAAGTCTTTTTCGTGAGTTTGAATGAAGTTAAAAGGAGAAAGACACAGCAAAGTAGGCAAGTGACTTGATATGCAGTACCACCGAGGTTTCTGAAAAAAAGCCTTGGAATTAAGCTACAAAATATCACAGCTCATGACGAAGTAAAAAGAATAACACATATTTCGAACCAAACCCGCCCTCTGGCGGCAGGCTGTGTGGACAAAGGGAAACTGGGCAAGCATGACATGTTTCCGTGCAGTAACGCTGGATACGCATGCAATCGTGATTTGTGTGGGGTCATTTCAGAGCATTTGAAAGCTCACACAAATTAAGTGCTCAAGTTTAAGACCACTATTGTGGCCAAAGATTAGTTTTTGTCTTTACAACATGTTTTGTGTTTTTTTGTGTTTAAGTATTACTTTGCACTGAAAAACATTGTGTGTGCTATTTTATTAGATTTTCAGGTGAGGGAATTTAGGCTGATTAGGCCCACTGGCAGAGCCTTTTGTGGTGGTTCCGGAGAACCGTGGGTCCGACCGACTCAAGTCCGGGCACTGCCCTCCCTGCGGGGGTGTGGACCGCGTGTGTCGAATATGAAGTCGGTGGGGCAAATGGTTCTCGAGTTGCATGCATTACAACTGTACACACACCCACGCAGATACAGTACGCAGAGACGTGGCACATTTATAGTAGGATTCTAATTCATATTAATTAATATACTTGGTAGTTAAAAGGGATGCCATGTTGGATAAAATATTTATTTTTATGGTATATAATTTCTCTCTGCATTTGTCTGTCTGTCTGTATGTCTGCCTCTCTCTACCTGCATGCCTCCTTGCATTCCTACCTGTCTGCCTGTCTGTCTCTGTGTGCCTGCCTGTCTGCCTGCCTGTCTGCCTGCACGCCCGTCTGTCTGTCTGTCTGTCTGTCTGTTTTCCTGCCCTTGGCTAGGCGTTCCAGTGTCTCTGGCAGTGAGGCTATAGCATCAAGCATGCTGCTGGTAGGAGGCTTTGGCTGTGTCTCACCGCTCCAAATTCCATATTTATGAAAAAAATGACTCCCCAACAGCCTGCTACCATGTCTCTCTCTCTCTCTCTCTCTCTCTGTGCGTAACTCGGAGAGTGTACAAATGTGACCATTTGCGGGTCCATTTGGTTACACTTGACACAGTTGGACACAGTTGAAATCTACACTAAAATCCATAAATTAACACCAACATGCAAACTTCTGTAAAAATAATACAATGGACTTTGAACACTCTGATCGCGTAAATGCAACCAAATGGACCCTTACGGGTCCATTTGGTTGCATTTGCACGCGCTCAGAGTTCAAATGACTCTCAGGATTTCCCTGTGTGGCGTTTCTATCAAGGTGTCTGGCTGCTTCTGTGTGTCTGCTATAATGACTAGCTATCCTGCATCTACTGTACGGCGCGGAGCGCAGACAGGCAGACTTTTCCTCTGGCGTTGGCAGAAAATGTTCAAAAGAAATCAATATGGCTCATTCCTCACAGTGCAGCCAAACACACACACACACACACACACACCAAAAAATACAGTTGTGACAGCATAGTGTGACTTTCCAATACCGGCCTGGGATTGTATATAATTCATAGAATTCTGGGCCTATTCCAAAAACACACACACACACACACACACACACACACACACACACACACACACACACACACACACACACACACACACACACACACACACACACACACACACACACACACACACACACACACACACACACACACACACACACACACACACACACACACACACACACACACACACACACACACACACACACACGCGCCATTGTCGCATATTTACAATACCGTGGTGAAAATGCTCTGGTTCTCACCAACTCTTGGTCGGCTGTGTGTGTGTGTGTGTGTGTGTGTGTGTGTGTGTCTTCCTGCCACCTATTTCAATATCAATTGATTACAGTTCACAACTGTTTCCTGTATGAGCTCATAACACTCTGGTTCCGGTGCGGTGAAAAGAAATAGCGGAAATGAAAATTCTGCTGGCTTATGCTGCTATGGGGACGCAGTTTATGCTGCTATGGGGACGGGGTTTTTAGAATCGTAATATCGAATTCTTCTTCTTTTTGGGTCAAAACAAGCTAGATTTGCGCCTCATTTCTCTAAACGGTATGATCCTCGGTTACACATTGTATGTTTTGGGTCATTTCTCTAAACGGTATGATCCTCGGTTACACATTGTATGTTTTGGGTCATTTCTCTAAACGGTATGATCCTCGGTTACACATTGTATGTTTTGGGTCATTTCTCTAAACGGTATGATCCTCGGTTACACATTGTATGTTTTGGGTCATTTCTCTAAACGGTATGATCCTCGGTTACACATTGTATGTTTTGGGTGAATTAAATAACAATCGCTGCACCCGTCAGCGAAAAGTCACTTCCTGCTTCTCGGTTTCCGAGTGAAACGGCTTTCCGAATAAGATGCTTAGCCTATTAAATGACTGGATGGCGCCCTGAGCCACCACCAGATAGCGCTGTTGGCAGTAAATGAGTTTTAATAATATATTTTTTTCCATTCTCTTATCATTTTCATTTAATTTTAACTTCTCATTTTTTATTGTAGGCCTGTTCAAATGTCCTTTTTATGAAGCTTATATAATAATAATCAATCCCTTATCTATCCCTTAAAAAGTACCCAGCTTCAATAAGTGTACAGTGTTCCACTGTAAACGTTTGCTCACTTCAAATGTCACCGTATCCTGAGTGAGTTCTCTCTCCTGATTAGATTCAATTGGTAATACAATAAAAAATACAAAAATGAATGAATAATAAGGGTAATAATATAATAATAATAATAACTTAATAATAATAATAATAATAACAGTATGCAACTTGGTTGCATACTGTTGTGTTCTCTTGGCCATCGGCCACTGCATGGCATCAAATAGTACAGTAAATGATTTGACCTACTACTGTACATGTGCCGCAGTGCTCTGCTATACCACTTCTAGCAGCTTACAGCACATGCACCTGGCAATATCATTACCTACGGGATCAATATTACTCATGCAGTGTCTGGTGCCGTGCTACGAATATCCCATTCTGACCTGAGATCAGATTCTAAAATGTCTTCTACATCCTGACAGTTTTCTGAAAAAGCTATGTTTCTATGTCAGTCGTTCTTCGAAAAAAAAAAAAAAAGCAGACCTTATGAGCTTGTAGATCTGCTATTTTTCAATAGCTAAAGCATAACACAATGCCAACACCAAAAGGGGGTTCCGCGCCCAAAATGGGATATACGAGAGCCACGTGCGTGCGCTCCGTTCATCCCCGTCTGTCAGCCAGAATAACATAATTTATCATGTCCACTCCTACAACACCTGACTCCCGCATCACTGACTCTCTCAAATGTATTAGCATACATTTCAAAAAAGCAGAGCTGCTATTTTTAGGGCCTCGAACGAACAGTAGCAACTTATAAAGCCAAGAGAGCTACTATCTGGGAAATGGGAATATGCTTGTAAAATATATGTATTTATATTCTTCTACACAGTACCTGTTCGACCGTAAGTTTAATAACCAATGTGGGAAAAGTGTACTCTCTCAATTTAATTCAATTTAATTTCAAATGAGCTTTATTGGCATGATGATGTCACGTTTGTATTGTCTATTATGTACAATTAAAAGGGAATAAATCATTGTCTAAACAGAGCTGTCACATTGCAAATTATAAGAAGCAAGCTTACAAAACCATTACAATTAAAAATTTCTGTTAAATCTCTCTTATTATCACTCTCTCTCTCTCTCTCTCTCTCTCTCTCTCTCTCTCTCTCTCTCTCTCTCTCATAAAAGTCCTGATATATTCAGCATTTTGCTTAGTACAAAAATATTTGAATATAAAGTAGGCCTAGTGATTTTTCAGAATGTTCCATTCTGAATGACACGCTTACGAGTATGACACGTTGTGACACATTGTGAGCATGTAAATTAGGCTATTTTCAGCAAAGACAGAAAAGGTACTAGTATAGAACCCTGATGGACTCCGCCTATAAACATATAAGGCGTTTTAAATGTACTTAGTGACTTTCAACCTGCCTGGGATATAAACTAAAAGTCATGTCCTTAATATAATATTGTGTTTTATATTTTGCCATTTATATATTTTGTCAATGTTTTTATATTCAACGCGTACTGTGCCGTTGTTTGTCTGCAGGCCAACCATAGTAATACAGTTCCTTATGAGGACAGTTCTGAGGGGGCTGGCATTTTCTTGGCCGTGCAATTAAAAGTACCATAAAGAACGTGTGAGTGCTGGCATTGCTTCTTCTTTTTTTTATTCAGTAAAACATGAAGTCGCTAGGTTCCAAGTATAGTCGATGTGTACTCTCTCTGCGAAAAAAAAAGCTTAGAGAAGCATTTCTATATGTAAAATATGAGATTTATGGCGTCTCTCTCTCTCTCTCTTGATACACCTAATACAACCCTGTATACCGTTATGCCCACGCCATGCAAACTTTAGGTTGACAAATAGGTATAACACATATACAGGTATAAA
>NC_137864.1:11248409-11250909 GCF_963924005.1 Protomyctophum bolini | reverse complement strand
TCCAGTGTGTGGGAGTCATCCTATGTTTTGTTGACTAACATTACCATCACCAGCTGGCTGTCTGAGCGGGTCCTGGCAGGCCCAGCATTAAGCTCCCAGGTTCTGTGAGACAGTTGGCTGATGGTTGAGGGGGAGTATGAAACCATGCCTCCGCTTTTTATATCCCTCTTTCTGCTCTTTCATTTGTACGGATAATTTGGTTATGTTTTATCCCTGCTTCCGGCTAGACTTAAAATTCTATTTACACAATTTCTTGTTTGTGTATGAAGCGATAATTTGTCCAATCTGTATGAGTATGTTAATGCAATGTCATTTATTGCCTTCCTGCCCTGGCACATGTGGCCTTAATTGTACCCTAAAATAAAATGAGAATATCAAAGGCCAAGTGGACTTGGGCCTAAAATGACAAAATTCCAGGCCTGATTGAGACATTTAGATCACGAGTCTACAGCAGGTGAGACACGACCTTTGACACAATCCTGTTTCTGGTTTGACATGGAATTGTCTCCCCAGAGCAAGCAGGCAGGCTCTATTAACACTAATTATGCCTTGGATTTTTTTGCTCCTCATGCTCCTTGATGTTTCACTTCCCTGTGTACGGCTCCAAAAGAACTCCTATTCTAGGGGACTCTCCGTGGTTTTGACCAAAAGGACAATGTTCTGTCTTCATTTCTGTGTGTGTGTGTGTGTGTGTGTGTGTGTGTGTGTGTGAGAGAGAGTGATAACCTTGTATGTGTCCGCTTGCTGTCACTATCTGAGGCGCCTGCAGTCTGAAGCAAAGCATCTGGTTTCAGCATCTGGATCTGGACACACACATGCACGTACACGCACACAGGTGTGTGTGTGTGCGCGTGCATGCGTGTGTGTATGTGTGTGTGTGTGTGTGTGTGTGTGTGTGTGTGTGTGTGTGTGTGTGAGATAGCGACCGTGCAGCAGACATGAGGAAGGTTATCTGTGATCAGAGCTTGTGGTTATGAATCACGTATACACATGGGGCAGCTGGGCATGGACACACACACACACACACACACACACACACACACACCATCGCTCTCGCACACATACATATTGTCTCAATTACTTTCTCTCTTTCTCTCTCTCTCTCTCTCTCTTGCACTCACGCACGCACGCACGCACGCACGAAACGACAGGAGTCCAGACTCCAGATGACTGTCCTCCTGGTCATTAAGTTAACAGATAATTATGTCCAGTAATGCTCACAGAATGGTCACCACACATGTCACCTTCACATGGTCAGATGGCCTTTAATGAAGAAACAATCAATTATGAATACTTTACGGAGCTGATGAGAGCCCATATTAATGCCATATGTTTTAATTAAAGCTGGAGGTAACTTTCCTGTTCTGCGGATTTGAACCTCATGGGTCTCCTGAGTTAACACTCGGGGGGGGGGGGGTTATTTAAAATTATGAAAACTATTCTTTCCTGCCGTTACCAAACCAATATTGAAACATATCGTAATTACGTCACCATTGACAGCCAGTTATAACCCGACAGTGAAACATATTGTTGGAGAAATGTTCATATTATCAACAACCTGCAATCTTCTGATGACTATAAAACACTGATTTCTATCTTGTGACTTAACCACGTTAATTACGTCACCATTAACATCTAGTATATATATATACCTCCGAGCATACGCATAAAAAAGCCAGCATGGCCACAATACTTGCACGCTCTGCTTGCGCAAGTAAAAAAATATATATATATATTTACCGTTTCACCTGAACCAAAACTGCATTGCTACCTTTTCAGTCGCAAATCAACATAAAAGAACACAAGATGAGTGCAGTTCGTCCATTACATGCCCTTTAGTTTAGTAGCTATCTATTTCTGGGTTTTGACTGGATTTTGTCCATCACACCAAAGAAAGAATTCTCCGTCTCTTCTCTCTTTTACACGGCTGTGTGATTCATCCAATCACTCAATAGTGTCCCGGGCTGAATGTCATGATGCCCTAATTAACTCTCAACTAATGGTTCATGAAACACGTCATAAGCCATGAGTACTCAAATATAAACAAAAACACAAAAACCTTTCATTCATACAAATATGGAAACACGTCACCATGCATGTCAGCCTGCCTTAACTACTCACAATTGTGATCGGCAATTTTTTTTGACACACAGTTGATTATAAGTCTTTCAACACCATCTCGGCCTGCCAAAATACATTTTAGTCTAATAAATAATAAACTGCAGATAACTGTAGATTTACGTAGACTAAAATCTCATGGTATTTAATCAACTAAAACTACCGGTATACTTAAAGTCTTAAACAAAAATATTCTGATTACTAAAAGATGAATGAAACTACATAAAAATGTATTCCAAGGACTACAACAATTGAGAAAGACTGCTATCAAAATGAACACTACATTGGTTGGTGAGTGCCTACTGCAACCCCAGAATGCCAGGAATACATGGAGCAGATTGAACATTAGCACATGCTGAAAGCTTTGCCTGATGAGCTAATG
>NC_137864.1:11223409-11243409 GCF_963924005.1 Protomyctophum bolini | reverse complement strand
AGTAAGCGTCATAAGGAGGAACAGCATGGGTCTAAAGACTTGGATGTGAGTCAGATTGTCCACTAACCATGCCATCAGGGAGCCACTGGGGGGGTAGAGACTGTACTGTACATGCGAGTTTGTCTAGTGACAATTGCAGCCAATGATTTTACTTAAATCTTTTGTTCCCGTTTATTTTCTATTTTTGTATTGCTGTTTTCTACTGGTCCATCGCCTGCTAATGTATTTATTCCAATGTACCTGAATACTATTTCATCGTTGTTGGGCATACATTTACCTCCATTATGTCCATATTTTAACGGGTTTTTTTCCCTCATTAAAATGTGTTCATAACTCTGAGAGACAAATGGAACCAAAAGGTCTGTTTGGTTCCATATGTACACTCTCAGAGATACAGGCCTGTTACTCCTCACAATGAAAAACTAATGGTAGTGCTGTCAAAAATTAAAACCAGCTATATAGTCTCAAATCTCAGTCCATAACGCCAAGGACGACTTTTGTTTTGACACGTTTGTTTTTCATTTTTACAATAGATGGCGCTCTTCGCTAACCTATGAGTCACCGTTTTTACTCTCATTAGCCAAATTTCATTACCCAAAATCTCAGCCACTCGCTCACTCACACTCGGTCACTCCATCATGGCGGTGATATGGTGAAATTGGTGGTAAGGAAAGAAATAATGTTGATTATGTTTATATTTACTCTGACAGTGAATGAGTGAAACAGAAGGCTTTCTCCAGAAAGATACAACATAATATTCAACACAAATATAGGGGGTCCTTGCTTGTCTGTCTCTCAGCTAAAGGAGGTTTAAGTGGTGATGTCGAGGACCCCTGCGGCATAAGACCCCTGCTATACGGTCTAAGTGGTGACATTTAGCATAATAAGGCACGGCGGTGAGGCAGGCTCCAGGGGTCTTTTCTCGCCTGGAGGATCGGTCAAACAGAAGCCATGTGCTCGCTGCATGTGCTAAGTGCCTTGAAGCACGGGCCCAATTCAGTGCTGTTCTGTTGGTCCAGTGACAGCTTGAACCCACTGCCTGCCAGACAATACCCCCCCCCCCCCTCTTCATCTGCATGCAAAGACTTGAACAAGCACACACGCACACGCACACGCATACACATGGGTGTGAGCACAGCATGCTGTCTGTCACCATGGACCACTGAACGGATGGCATGGAGTTAGCCAAGGAAGGAAGGAAGGAAGGAAGGAAGGAAGGAAGGAAGGAAGGAAGGAAGGGAACAAAAAGAAAAGAAAGAAAGAAAGAAATAAAGAAAGAAAGAAAGAAAGAAAGAGGGATACGGCAGGTATAAAGGAGGGAAGGATGCACGGTGGCTGGCAGGATGGTAGAAAGAGAAAGAAGAAGACAGGAACCGAGGAGAGGTGGACTTGGGGCTGGTATAGTGCAGGATGGCAGAGGGCACTTGGCGTTGTCGTCAGGATGCCAGCTGGCCTGGCGCTGGTGCCAGTCTGCTGTCAACAGCTCCTCATACATTGAGTCAGACCGTGCCAGCAGACTGTCCCATATAGTTTGATATCGTCAGTGTACAATCTGACCTTTCACATCGCTTTTGGTACGGACACCAAAATACTGTACACAACACGCACTAATGTAGTATAGAAAACGAACACCGTTATCAAGCCGTCTCAGTGCCAAGATGTTTTAATGCCTAAACTGATGCTTTGTCAGAAAAGTGCATGTGTGCAAAGTTGATGGGTTGTAATAGACTGGTCTAACCAAATGCTATAGTCTAAACTAAGTACTGTCTAAACTAAGTACTGCACCCATTTTATATGTATTTAATAGTCATTGTGCCGTAGACCTACGACACAACGCATGTCTTCCTGGCCTACTATCCTCTCTTCCCTGTCTCCTATCTGATGTGATTGTCAGTCACATCACATCCGCAACGCGTTGTGAGCTTGTAGGTCAGTTATTCTTGGCTACCCGACATCACTGCCCGGAAAAGTATGAAATATGCTTTTAATCAAACCCTGAGGCCTCTGGTTTCAGGGTGCTTGGCCAGCACACTGAGTCGGATATAAGTAGGAGCTAACGAAATGTCACGTCAACACTGAGATAACCCTATAGCACTATGAGCCAAAACTCTTAGCGGTGGACATGGGCGTGTCCGTAATATTTCACTGACATAATTATGCATGTTTGAGTAATGATAACCATATGGAACTGGCAAAGACACAACGGATAATGACATGAGTCTTTGAGAGGGGGATTTTGATGTTACATTTTTATCATGGCGGTCAGAATCAGATTACTATGCATGTCTGTCTGTCGCTGTGTGTGTGTGCGTGTGCGTCACTTGCTTGGCGTCTGCCAACATATAGAACCTAACCACTCTCCAACAGCCGTGACATCATCGCCTGCCATCCATGAGTCATACTGTATGTGGACATGTGCGCGCGCGCGCACACACACACACACACACACACACACACACACACACACACACACACACACACACACACACACACACACACACACACACACACACACACACACACACACACACACACACACCTTCAATTTCTTTATTTGTGAGTCCACATTATAAAATACTTGACGAGGCACAAATATTTTTCAGTTGCTTCTGATGTCCCACACACTCAAAACAACATTAGTGTCTCAGTGCTTGAATCCAAAGAAGTCCAGAATGTACAGAATGTAAACATAAACTCGTCGACATTGGTCATACACATCAGTCATTACCAACACCAGAGAAAAAGTATGGGTACAGAAAGCACCTTCTGGCCAATACAGTATGTTGTACGACCCCATAATCCTCAAGCCTCTGACCACCAGCCTGCCAAATGTAAAAACAATGAGCGGACTCTTATAGCCTAGATGTATAATGGCTCTTACTAATGGTTGCTATTTTACTTGTTTAATAAGCTTGGTCTAAACTTGAATCAAAACCACAGCCAACTTCCAATAGGAAAACCTCTCTGCTCTCTCTCTCTGTCAATCACAATGACCTTCTGTGTATTTGCTGGTATATTTGCAAATAGATGTGGGTCATTGCATTTGAAACTGCGCACGCACGCACGCACGCACACGCACACACACACACACACACACACACACACACACACACACACACACACACACACACACACACACACACACACACACACACACACACACACACACACGACAAACTTAGACAAGTTTAATGAGGCTAATCCCACTTGACAACCTGTGGTTTGCCGAGGATTGTTATTGTTTGTGCACATAAGCCGGAGCCTTGAATAACTTTTATTTCTGTTGATTCAGAGAGAGCGAGAAGGAGGGGAAAAAAATAAAAAACTTTGAAGGGTTTGTGAATTCTAATTGGTCATTAATTGGTTCTGCCAGGTGAGCAGAGCGGTTGCCAGCTCCTCACTGAGGGGGGGTGAGGGAGACAGACAGAGAGAGAGAGAGAGAGAGAGAGAGACAGAGAGAGAGAGAGAGAGAGAGAGAGAGAGAGAGAGAGAGAGAGAGAGAGAGAGAGAGAGAGAGGGATAGAGAGAGAGAGAGAGAGAGAGAGAGAGAGAGAGAGAGAGAGAGAGAGAGAGAGAGGATAGAGAGAGCTAGATAGGGAATATGACTATAAATGCTTCTCAAACTAACCTCTGAACGTAATGCCGGAAACAACTTTGCATAATTGTTTGTTTTCCACTTCAGGTTAAACACTACAGTATAGCCTATTAAAAACCCGCCAAACTAGTAAGCAACAAAGCTATAATGTGCATGAGCATGATTGATCGTATAGTTGATCGGTCGCCATTGCGATAAATTGTGAGCTTGTAGATCTATATTTTGCTGAGTAAACGCATAGGAGAGACGGTAGGAAACAGTGGGACACAGTGTAGGAGACAGATGATAGGAAATCTGAGAGACAGACAATATAGGAGAGACACAGTAGGGAAGCATATAGCTGAGAGGGAGACAGTGTAGGACAGACAGACAGTAGGGAAGCTGAGAGACAGACAGCGTAGGACAGACAGACAGTAGGAAAGCTGAGAGACAGACAGTGTAGGAGAGACAGACAGTAGGGAAGCTGAGAGGGAGACATCAGGGAGAGACACAGGGGAGAAGGCTGTGGTGTGCTCTGACCCCGGCCAGCAGGGGTCCCCGTGGATCTGGAGGCGGAGGTGTGAGAGAGTACAACACCACAGAGTCAGGCCAACAACACAACCACAAAACACAATGCAATCTGGAGGGACACAGAGGCCCCTTTCCCACCGGTTGGGAACCGGTTCAGTTCAGAAACAGTTCTTAGTCCATGAGCCAGAGCTCCAAAATTGGAACGTTAATTATGAATTGAGTGTGAAACAGACTGGGAGGGTCCCTGGAACAACATATTTTCAGGTGGGGATCGACGGCCAATTATATTTTTGGGGGTGACATGAAAATGTTTGAGAACAACGGACATTAACACCCGAGCTCATACCTGCCTAACTACGTACTTCTCCAAAGTGAGTGACACCCACAGCCACGACACTAGAGGGAGCAAACATGAGTAAAGCACTTTATGGGCGATCTATGCCTGCTTCAGCTGTGACCAATCATAGTCCTGCACGTTGTGTGGAAAAGAAAGAAAGAAAGAAAGAAAGAAAGAGATTCTACAGTATATAGCAGCATCAGAGACATATGAGACAGAGAGAGAGAGAGAGAGAGAGAGAGAGAGAGAGAGAGAGAGAGAGCAGAGGGAGCTCGTTAGCAGTTCCTCAGAGAGGAGTAGTGGAGGCTAAGCACCTGGACCACACACACACACACACACGCACGCACACGCACACACACACAACGAAACCAACTGTGGACCGGGGAAGTGCTCACGTCAACGTGTGTGTGTGTGTGCATGTGCTCTGTGTGCGTGCAATGCCGTGCATGCGTGCGTGCGTGTTTGGGGATAGTGGAAAAGGGTAAAGCAAAGGAAACATCACATAAAGAATGAGAGAAAGGGGGAGAGAGAGAGAGAGAGAGAGAGGGGTGGAGGAGGAGAGAAGAAGAACATGACAGAGGTGGAGATGAGAAGAGAGGCGGGGAGAGGAGAGGAGAGGAGCGGGAATATTTTTTCTATAACTACCCTTGTGTACAACTACAGTATAGGTCCCAACACACCCGCTCACTCCCTGTGTGTGTGTGTGTGTGTGTGTGTGTGTGTGTGTGTGTGTGTGTGTGTGTGTGTGTGTGTGTGTGTGTCAGGATGTATACTATCCTTTCCCCCTCTCTTCTATCCATATATAGAACATAAATCCAACATGCACACTATAGATTCCTATACGTTACATTTCACTATAGGTTCCCAACCTTTTACGTAAACGTCCACTTGGAAATCTCAATACATTTGCAGTCCCTGGGTGGTGCTTTTCTTTTGCTACCTCAGTTAAATAGCAAGGATATGAGTGAGCAGATGGCCCTGTAAGGAGATAGATAGATAGATAGATAGATAGATAGATAGATAGATAGATAGATAGATAGATAGATAGATAGATAGATAGATAGATAGATAGATAGATAGATAGATAGATAGATAGATAGATAGATAGATAGATAGATAGATAGATAGATAGATTTTGAAATCAACTCTAGAAAAACAGTACGCCTTCATAGTCCCACTCATCTTGACCCAGGCCAAAAAGTGAAGAAAATTTGTTTGTTTGTTTGGTATGATTTCTTTCTTTCTTTCTTTCTTCCATAATTACATAGTTTAAATGTTGAAGAAACTGCTCATCGAAACACTTTTAGGATGAGTAAATCGTTATGGTTTGTCTTCATGTATAGACTGTTTCTGTGAGTTTTGTAGACGGACAGAGAAACTGTATTTATGTGTAACTACCCAACCTACCCAACGCTTACGTTGGCTAATGTCACCTTTGCCCTCCATTTTCAGCTATCGCCTGTAAACAGCAGCATGTCTGTGTTTACATGTCATCTTACTATCTGGTATACGCTGAGCAGACGCCCTGGTTCGACTGGGATTGTTCTGCTCTCAAGCTGGGTGTCCCGAGTCTCCACAAAATATCTCTAAAACACAAAAGAATCTCCTGGTTTTCTAGGTCGCGTTCATGTTCAATTCACATTTATTCAGAAATGGTTGAAAATAGAAGATCTTACAATTTTGCATCAATACATTTTCAGGTGGGTTGCCAATTTGAGCCAATCACTACAGGAAAGCCATTGATCAGCTTAGTAGTGTTCCAGTTTCAATTATTGTCTGCTCACTTCTTTGTGCCACCACTTCCATTTTGACATATTTAACCTGCATGGAACCATTGTTATCTTTTAAAAAGAGCTGGCATGCATGGGGATATTGGACCCGGTTACTGAACAAAAACACTCTGAAACTAGAAAAAGTGCCCTCCTCGGGGCACAGGTCTCCACCAGGGCAGGTCAGGTTGTGGCCTCCTGGTAGCGCTATAATAGGACAGGTCTCCACCAGGGCAGGTCAGGTCGTGGCCTCCTGGTAGCGCTATAATAGGACAGGTCTCCACCAGGGCAGGTCAGGTCGTGGCCTCCTGGTAGCGCTATAATAGGCCAATGTGAAAAAGGTGACATTTGTTCTTATGCCTTTGATGGCAATTGTATGATTTGAGGCATTTTGTTCCAAAAATGAGTTTTGCAAAAATCCACCTGTTGGTGGTTGGAGGCGTTTTTACGGGCCAATCCTGCAAACTTTGAAAGCCAATGTTAGCCAATTAGGATGGAATATGAAATATCTGACAGATCCGTCTTCAACACATGACTATAGATATAGTGTGTAACGATTTTTGGGATTTTTGGACAGAATCTGGAGTAATAAAAAAAAGTTTTTCAAAAGTCGGCATCCTGGTGGCGCTATCACAGGCCGTTCTGGAAAATGGGGCAGAGGTTCATCGTTGGCATCCAGGGAGTGTGTGCAAAATTTGGCGTCGACCGGGTTAGCGTGCCGGAGATTAGCTGTAAACAGATGGACACACACACACGGACGGAGTGCAAAACATACTCTCTCCCCAGGCCTGGTGGAGACAACAATGATTACCATCAGACTATAGAGCGACTTAACATTTATCTTAACAAATGAAAATCACTTACTGCATTAAATTCCTTCACTCCATCTACCATCCTCTCTCTCTCTCTCTCTCTCTCTCGCTCTCTCTCTCTCTTTCCACACAAATGATGTAAGTTGCGGCAAAAATGGCTCACTTAGATCAAATGCCCTCATTATCTCAGAATAAAACCTTTTCAAAGTTGTTTGATGGCAAATGCTGTGCATCGATGAATGGAATGGAAACAACAATTTCCAAATAAACGCCTGTGGCTTTCTCCTGCATGATGTTGATTTTAGGTTGGTCTTGTTTCCTTCGTGCTGGTTTAACCACAAACAAACCCCAGCAGACGCATACGTCTTGTTTTTGAAAACAGATTTCTCAACAGACATTTCAAGATTCAAATTCTAAAGTAGCATATCTAAAGCTCTAAACACGATCAAGTAGGGCGTTAATTTACTAAACACAAAAAGTCAGAATATGGTGATGAGAGGTTTCTGCCTGACAGCGACGATCTTGTATTGTTGTCAAAGATAGTTTTTTCAGGCCACTTGAAAATCTCCAACGTGTTCACGGCCAACCCTTCTTTCTGTCACACCATTTGTTTCAGCTACACTGTCATTCACATAGGAGGTCTCCTGTTTGTTTTCTGTATGATGGCTTTGTGTTCAATCAAGCTGTAGTGCACCTCATTCACAGTTCATTCACACTGTGACATTTGAAAAGATGGAGTGCTTTGCTTGGTGTGAAAGTTTGTAAGAGAGTGTAACTTATATCTAACTCTCAGAGGCCAGTTGAGGACTCTCTATGCCCATGGCCACAGTTACCCTAGTTCTGACACACACCCACATTGTCAGTTTGTCACCACTTTGCCACATTGTAGGTGTGACGGAGCGAAACCCCACAGCTATAATGAGCAACTGTGTGTGTGTGTGTGTGTGTGTGTGTGTGTGTGTGTGTTCGTGTGTGTGTGTGTGTGTGTGTGCGTGTGTGCGCGCGTGCATGCGTGCGTGGCTCCTATTGCTCTCATCTCAGTTCTTCAATTCATCATGAAATCGAGAGAAATAAACTGAACAGGCACACAGCATGAAGGTGAGAGAGAGAGAGAGAGAGAGAGAGAGAGAGAGAGAGAGAGAGAGAGAGAGAGAGAGGATCTGAGATCCAACGTGCAACACTTGCAGGAATGGAAAAACATGGAGCCAGAAACACAGAGACACAGATATTAATGGAGACAAGAGAAAAGGAGGCACACACAGAGACATAAACAGAGACACATATACCAAACCTGGAAATTATTATTAATTATAATAGTAATTATGGAAAAAAGAAGAAAGAATGAAACCTTCCAATTCGTTGCTGTCAGGCAGAAACCTCTTATCTCCAATGTTTTACCTTTTTGTGTTTACTTCGCAATTTAAACCCTCACCTGATCATACTACAGCGTCACACAAAAGCAGCAAAATTAGCAGATCTACAAGACATGTGAGGTTTCCACCCGACAGAGACGATTTGCCCTCTTTGCAGAGTGAAAGAATTATCACACACCGACACGCTAAGTGCCAGCCAAAGCTATCAAGTATGTCAATACTATATTAAGAAAGAAAGAAAGAAAGAAAGAAAGAAAGAAAGAGAAAAACAAACAAACAAACAAATAATGAACAGAGGGATTGATTCCAGACGGAATACAGGCTCCGTTGGTTCACTGATCGACTCAAATCCCTCCGAAACCTCCCAGTACAACGGAACATCGCCTGACGTCAATTAAGCACAAAACCAATCAATGCAATTAGCAATGTGGTCCCTTAATCAACAATTAAGTGTACAATTACAACAACAATATGCTAACGAGACGGCGCCATTAATTAGCCGAGGCTGGTTTCCCCGTTAACAGCTGGCTTTGATTGCTTTTAGACAATAGAAGGGGCTTTGTTGTTGTTTCATTGTGTTAGGAGAGACAGGAAATTCACCATGGTATAGATCATGGGTTTTCAGCGGTGGTCCGCGGACCCCCCGGTGGTCCGCGGAGGTATTGCAGATGCATTAAAATGTGGCTGTATCCAACAAAAATGTGCATCTTGCCAATTCATATCCCTGCTCTTTTGGACCAGACCCGTGAACATCTCAGTACTTGTTCCAACAACTGCATGGGAAAATGTCCGAGCTTGTTTCATCTCGTATGCAGACCTCTCTAAACTATTGCAGAGTAAAATGCAGGCCGTTGTTTCAGCGTAACCGTCGTGTAATGATGGATGTGAAATGTACTCGGTTCAAAGTGAACCGTGTTGTCTGTAGTGAATGGGGGGATTTTCGCCCAAACCTGACGGACCGTGCAAAAACTACAGAGTCTGTTTTCTAGCATATAACCTCAGAAGCACTACAGATTAATTATACCAGGGTTAGGGTTTAGATCTGTGAGGATACAAGGACATGCCGCCATAAAGTCAACGCACACGCTACTTACAACATTTTGAAAATGAAAACTTTGGAAGATTTTGGAAACGTTTTGTCTGGGGAGGCTGGGCAACCACAATTGCATAAAACCTGAGGACGAGTCTCGATGAGCGACTGCTGATGTGACCTGCACTGCATGTCATGAAAATCATGTGTTACAAAGATACGCAAAACACAGACATTACAGCAGATATGTCCTTCGTCTTTTGGCCTGAGCGGCACAAAGTTTATTTGACCAATCAAGACATGCGGCCGATTCTACAAGTGTCTTCTAAATCAACATTTTTCATAAATAAATATAGTGGTGCTCAAAGTTTTTCATCTCAAGCACACCCAAAATATAAAGGCTATTTGACTGTGGACCCCAATCTCAATAGTGTGGCACGAAGTATATCTGCTATACATTTAATTGCCAAAGTATAAAATGATGGTTAAAGTGGTTAAAACCTAAAAAAAATCACACAGGTGCTTTTCCGGTTTTAATGGGTTAATACGGTGTAAGTGTCATGATGCAAGCTTTGAAATACACTGGGTATTTCCTTGCATTTCTTCTCTTTTGAGTGAATGAATTAAGTGCACGGTGTTGACAGACTGGCACCCACATGAGAGAGTCAGGGACATTCATTTGTTTACCGTACTGTCACACACAGTCCCTACACAGCCACAGAGCACTGCCAGACACATTAGCACTGCCAGGTATGAAAGTAGACAGCGGTGTGCTTAGAGACAGCTGCCCTGTTGTTGTTTACAGCCGAGACCCCAAAGGGGACGAGCCATCTAGAACAATGGTTCGCAACCTTTTTGGAGCTCTTGTATATTTAAGCAATATTACACGAGAGGGTGTGGGTTAACATGATTATTGCCACGACAGTGATGCGGTAAGGAACGAGATGAAGTCGAGTTCCACAAGCATCACAGCGCTGAGCGCACAAGTTTATCGAGATGAAAGTCCCTACTCCCCAGTCCCGACACGACACAGTGACAGCAGTCCATGTTTACGGCACGCACAGACAGACAGAATATTCTGTAGGCTATAATACACTGCAGTGTTTTTATGTGTTTTCTAACTTTTCTTAAGCAATTGATTAATGTATTCGTCCTCATTTCGATCAGGGCTTGCTCGGAGTAAAATGCGGTTCTTTGATACGCATTAGGATTCGAATGAGCCTTCACACCTGCCAAACGAAGTGCACTTTCTGAAAATGCGCAGTAGGATTCGTTTTAATCGCAGCAAAGCTCTCTGGTGTGAATGTGACCTAAAACAACCCTGGAATGCACTCTGAAAATAAACTCAAAGCCAGCCACATCTTTACACCTGTGACGTGACGATACAGTTTATTCTGATTCACACACACAGTGTGACACAATCGGTGCAACCTACAGGCTAATTACGCATATGGAGTTAATTGCATCAGTGAGTGTCAATCAAGGTAAATTGCGTCAATGTGTGGTTGTAATTGCGTTCATTACAAGCCAGCTCAGCATGGGAGAGAGAGAGAGAGAGAGAGAGAGAGAGAGACAGGACACATGCAGCATGTTGTAAAGGCCATGACTCACTGACTCTCCATGATTGTATGTACGTACCATGCAGTCTGAAAACACCAACTATGCCTAAACGGTTAAACCTAACCTTATATTATTCCTAACCTTAACCTCAGCAAAATGGTGCCAAAACCATACCCTATTCCTAATTGTAACCACAGCAAAACTATGCCTAACCCTAAAGGTATTTCTAACCTCAAACAAATACGAGAATACAAGAACCGCCTCACCCAGCGGTCAGCGAGTGGTTGGCGTGAGGTTGGCGGAAACAACATGAGGGCGAGCGTGTTTTAAAGCTGTGCATTCAGCTTGCCGAAACAACTGGCAAACGTTGATCAAAATAACAATTCTCCTACATTGTCTAATTGTGCCGCTTTCGTACGGGTCCATTTCATTTCATTTAAATATCTAATAAGGGTCCATTTGGTTACCAACTGGTTTCCACTGGAAGACTGTTTGAGAACCACTGTGGCCTACTGGACAACTCGGGAACGATGCAAGTCAACAGCGATGCCCATGTTATTGAGTTCCGTATCCGTTTGGTCGGCAGCATTAATTCATTCTCACTGAAATTCACGACAGCATTTCCCCTGTTTTACCTTTATTTTACCCACTACCGCATGTTACTTTAGTTACTTAAACTGTCTGTGCTGTCGGATCCATATCCGGTCTCCTGCTCTGATCAGAAAGGGTCAGAAAGGGACCATTACAGCGTCGGCTATGGGCCGTGGAATAAACCTTGTTTTGACCAGAAATGCCATCTGGGACAAGGAATTGGAGATAAAGGCGATCGAAAGAAACCGATAGAGTGGGTGCGGGTGCGTAGATCTATGGCAATGCCGCTAAGTGTGTTAACCGACATGCTATGGAATCTGCGCCAGTCTATGACATCAGTGCTACGATGACATCATAATGATGACATCGGGCTATCCATTTCACAGACATGACCTCTGACCTATCCCTGTGTCCCCGACAACGCTTGGACAATTCACAGTTTTAACTGAAGTGGCAAGGCACTAAGGCAGCGTCCCTGAAACTTTGGAATGTCACATCTGTATGGGGACTTTTGGAGATCCGACAGACATCCGACGTCCCATATATGGACATTCCCTTATACGACGGGTATGGGAATATATTAGTTGGATTGGCGGGTCTTCTATCGGACCGACTTGGCACCGGGAACAGCATTCTCTCTGGTCATCTGCACCAAATCTGAAGATGATTGGTGGGACGGTTCTCGGGATACATCAACTTCAGACGGACGGACGGAAAGACAATCGGACATATTCATACAGACAGGTATCACTGTGGCCACTGTGTGTAAGAACTTCTGCATGTGTGTGTGTGTGTGTGTGTGTGTGCGTCTGCATGTATGTACACTACAGTATGTGCGTGCATTCCCTGCTCATGTGTGTGTCCACATACAGATGCGCTCACACGTGCAAAATTGTGCATGTCTGTGTATGTATATGTGCGCGCATCCCTGCTCCTGTTCGTGTGCAAATGCACACAGGCAGCCACGTATATCAAGGTTCCTGGCTGCTCTCCAATGCTAATTATAATAATAACGGTCGTTTGAAAAATCCCAAAGCCACAATCAGAGTCTAATTACCTCTACGGGGGCTGGAGTGTGTGTGCATGCTCCTCCATTCCTCTACTTGTGGTTCTAATGCCAGGAAAATAATCTATGGCTGTTCCTTCATCCATTGTTTTTATTCACTTCTCTCTCTCTCTTTCTGTTCCTTTAATGTGTTCCTCTCTGCTAATCAGTGGTGGAACAAGTGCTGTAATACTTTTACGCAGGTATAAAGTAGCAATATCCCACTGTAATAGTGCATTATCACTTTATAATACACAATGAAGCTTAATTTGTTAAATTGGCACTACAGTATATGTACTGTAACTTTGTATTATCGTATTACTTTATAATTCATTAATGCAAGTTTGAGCAATCCGTATGGTAGGGTATATGTTAATACAATACAACTTATACAATAGGGGTGGTTGCATTTGGACTCCCTGCTCTTCTATTGAGACAGTTTAGATCCTGTGTCTAGGTGAGAGATAATGAATAAATTAAATGCATTTTTATAGCGCTTTTCCAAGTGCTCAAAGCGCTTTACAATTCATACATTGGGAGGTGAAGCGGCGAACAGTCGACGCCAGCGTCCTCACTTCCCACATTCACACACCAATGGTGGCAAGCTCACACCGACCAACTCATTGGACAGGAGGAGCTGGGATTCGAACCGCCGACCCAGGGATCATTGGACGACCTGCTCTACCTCCTGAGCCACAGCCGCACTTTGACACCATCCTGTTTCTGGTTTGACAAACATTTTGACCTGAAGGTCAAGACTAAATTCATCCCCAGAGCATTAGCTCAATGGTAAAAAATAAATAAAATACAAAATAACAAAATACATAAAAAAGTCTGCACTTGAGACCAGGGTTCAAATCCGGGATAGAACAGTAATGTTTATTTTGTTTTTCTCCCAATGTAGTCGTTATGCCAATTAATTACTCCCCACACACATGTGTATACAGTGCATGTGTCACTACTGTTGAGCCAGTATTTTACTGACTCACCTGCCAGTGAGGAGCTCCCACCGGAAGGAATGCACAACGTCCCGCCCAACACTCCCTGCTGACAGGCTCACCCCCAGCCCATAGGAGCCTTACTGTATGTAATTACAATATACCGGCTTCCTGACCCCAGACACAGGGAACAGAACACCTATTACAGTATGTATGTTCCTGTCCACTCAGTAAAAGCCGTATGCACCGCAATGGATTCAAACCTCCACACTATAGGCAGCTACTTTATCACTGCGCTACCTGGGCGTTAATACGACAAACAAAACAAAAATCCATATCTGTGAAGTAAATCGGGACTAAAAAAAGCTCTAATGAGATGAGATGTAGTACGTGCAGTAGAACAGCAAAGTATAAGAAACATTATACTCAAGTAACAAAAAAGTTGCTCAACATTTTACTCAAGTAGCCTACAGTAGCCCACTGCTCATCATTTACATGACTTGTGTGTGACTGCAATATCGTAACTTTTTTGTGTTTTCTTTTGTAAATTAACGCCCTACTTGCCCTACTGCAGCGAAAGCATGAAAGGTAGCAGATCCACAAGCTCAAAATGTGGCACAAAGCGATGCGTTTTGAGCTTGTAGATCCGTACTTTTGCCTTGCTTTCAATCGTGAAAGTAACAATTTTGGTCATACAGTATGTGGTTTCCACCCGACTGAAGAGGATATCACAGATGTACCTCAATTCACCAGCTTTCTGCTTTGAATTATAGTGTGTGTGTGTGTGTGTGTGTGTGTGTGTGTGTGTGTGTGTGTGTGTGTGTGTGTGTGTGTTTGTGTGTGTTATAAAACAGTGTAATTGCATCAATAGTGAGGATGAAACATAAATCACTTCAAAGGATAATGTGGACAGTATTAATATTTGGGTTCGAATCCAAAAGATGTCTGCGCACGCATGCGCACGCGTGCGCTTTGGGACCGCTGTTATGTACATACAGTTCTGGATTCTAAATCTTCTAGAAAACATTGCATTAAGTAAAAAAGGTTTCAGGATAACTTGTATAACTAGTAGAACTTTCCATCACTTCTTGCTTCTGCTGCAGTTTGGAACAAACAAACTCAGCTGGTATGTTGTTATTTTCTTTGCTTCTTTGAAGTCTCTAAAACTCTCAAAGCACCATGCATGCTTACATGCAGAGAGAGAGAGAGAGGGAGAGAGAGAGAGAGAGAGAGAGAGAGAGAGAGAGAGAGAGAGAGAGAGAGAGACCACATGAGATGATTAAACTGGTCGAACAGACCGACCGACATATTAAATGACTGGAGTCCTGTCGCTTTTACACCCATAGTGAGCAAATGCTTTGAGAAACACGATCATCTCTCTGACAAGTTTCTTAAAGCAAAGTATAAAAAACTAATTGCCACACACACCCTATCGCCTATCGCCAGAATAGATCATCATTGCCACAGCACTCCACACCGCCCTATGTGAGCCCCCTTCTCTACTCCCTGTACACCCGTGACTGTGTGATTCCGCTCAGGTCCAATAAAGTGATCAAGTTTGCCGACGACACCGTAGTGATCTAGGCTCTCAATGTTGAGAAAACAAAAGAGCTGGTTTTCGACTGCAAGAGATCTCTGAGACCACCATCTCATCCAGATCGGGGGTGCTGCAGGGGAATGGGTCAGGGGGTGCACATCCCTGGGGGTGCACATCCCTGGGGACCTCACCTGGGCATTACAGATGGAGCACAACAACGCCTCTACTTCCTGAGAAGACTTAAGAAAGCTGGCATGGGCCCCAAAGTCCTAAAAGCTATATCTACAGAGGCACCACAGAGGGCATCCTGACCTGGTATGGCAGCTGCACCGACCTCAACCGCGGGGCAATCATCAGCGGATGTGATCTCCCTCCCATCAAAGCCCTGTACGACGATTGCTGCGTCAGCAAACCTCGTAGAATTATGAGGGATCCAATCCATCCTAATCATCATCTGTTTGAGATGCTGCCACATGTAAAATGGCTACGCAGTCTCAAAGCCACGGGCAATAGACTGCAAAAATCTTCTTCCCACGTCAGGTACGTGAACGAACTGTCAAGAAGAAGAAAGAACCAGGGCAAACGGAAATGCTAGAACCTCTCCCGATGTACATAGATTACACTGTGAAGTTGAACATCTATTGCAACAATCTATCTATTTGTTTTATAAAATACACTGTGACAAGCTGTTTGCACTAAGTAGCAGCCACTAGGCTGGTGTAGGCCTATACGATATACCAAAAACTATTTGCACATGTACATTTGATTTAATTATGCTCTTGAATCTTCTTCTTTTCTCTCATTGCTCTTTTTTGCACTCTCTCCCTTTCTTTGCGCTTTGTTTTTAGTTCAATGTTTGTTTTAAAAATGCCATTGACAATGAAGGGAAAATGTATGTCATATTGTCCCTCATTACGTCATATTGTCTCTTTATTGTTAATGGCTTTTAATGTTTGTGTTGGCACCGTTTGTTTTACATCTCCATTACATCACCAAATCAATGAATTAGACTTTAATAAATTAGCGCCCCTCACTGTGATCTTTTCTTTTTTTATCATTATTCTACTGTTGTAATTGTCTATGCTGCTGCATTGTCTGAAGGAAACCAGACGGACGGACGGACGGACGGACATGCTGTAATTTCATAATCGTGCACCCCTAATTTGGTTCCATTTGGCCCGTAGCACTTGCTGTAGCACTCGCCCTAGCCCAACGACCGTACAGGCGAATGCAAAGGCTCAACTTACATATGTAACTTAGATAGCATTTGATGTAGACATAGCACTATATGTGCATATAGTTTCATTATATATATTCCACTGCTATGTTCTTAGCTTACGTATGATTCATGATAACTAGTCTTTATGTATATGATGTATCGCCATGTTTTTGTTCTTGCTTAATGTAAATCACCCTGGATTAAGAGCATCTGCTAAATGCCTACATTGTAAATTGCATTTGTACACTCTCAGACTTATGAGGGTGCATAAACAAATGCATACCAACCTGGGGGGGGGGGTGTCCATGACATCACAGACCATTGGACAAAAGAATAGAGGATTTAATTGAATGAATTAATCATAATATAAATATGTTTGTAGCTTCAGCTGCGGGAACAGACATCACATTAAACAGAGAGGAGAATAAGCGGGAAACGAAGGCAGGATGACACCGAGAGAATTGAGGGGAAAACGCCAAAATACACATTATCAGGAAATGACACTTTCTATACGGGACCGCTAGGCCGAGTACATCTGGTTAGTGCGCGCCTTTGTGTGTGTGTGTGTGTGTGTGTGAGTGATATGATGGGAAAAAGTGATTATGGTGGTGTGTTTATTCTGGGTTGTTCCATCCTTTCCTTGGCACGGAGCCTGAGTTATTGGGCCATAAACCTGCCAAGATACACACTGATGTCAAACACATTGGTCGCACGCACGCACAGTCGCACACACACACATACACACACACACGCACACTAAGAGTATGAGGTAGGCTATACTGTAGCCATGCATATGATTTGAATTAACACAATATTAACCACCCTATAGTCTTAGTTGAGTTGAACAGGGTCCCTTACGACTCTATGCTTCGTCGACTCCTTTTTTTGCAATGTACAATGTAGGCATTTAGCAGACGCTCTTATCCAGAGCGACTTACAGTAAGGTTTTGTTCTCTCCCTCAACCCCAAATCTATTCAGTGAAAATAGCCAACATGCAAGTTCACAGCGTGTTTTCAAGGCATTGTGAGCGTCTAGATAAGCTATTTTCAGCCATTGTTTGCCCCAGAATAAAAACACTAGGTTTCAAGACAGATAGAAAGCTATAGTATAACATCTCTCTCTCACACACACAAAGAAGAAACAAGTAATGTATTTGTACCCTTGCTTAACAGTAGAGAGGCGAGGAAAGGAAAGGAAAGGAGAGGAGAGGAGAGGAGAGGAGAGGAGAGGAGAGGAGAGGAGAGGAGAGGAGAGGAGAGGAGAGGAGAGGAGAGTGCGTTGGGCAGAGGAAATGGAGGGGAGTGGAGAGGGGAGGAGAAAGGAGAGAGGGAAGGAGAGAGGTATACAAAGAACAGAGAGATAGAATTCCTCATCTAATAAATTAGGGTGAGATCATGGTCATCACTCAGCACTTCTATTGGATAAAGACTCGGAAAATCCTAGGGGAGTCATCAAATAGTGTGCATGCTTGTGCGCACACGGTGCGTGTGCGGGCACGTGAGCGGGCGCGCGTGTGTTTGTGTGTGTGTATTACTATGCTTGTGAGGGCCTAATGTCCCACAAGTATGGTAGAATATCAGATACAGCCATGGTGAGGATTATTCTCCTCACAAGATAAATTGTTGTTGGTTTAAAAATAAAGAGCTGGGTTTACATAATAACAGTTATGAGTTGATTAGAGCATTTAGATCTACAAGCTTACATAAATTGGCTATTTTCTCCACGTCATCAGTGCGCATACCTGAAGGCGGGGTTGGCGAAAGGGCCTTTCTGTGTGGAGTTTGCATGTTCTCCCCGTGTCCCCTAGGGTAGGTACCCTCACAAAAAACATACATATATAATAAAAATCTGCCTCCTAAAATACTGATGTCCTTACAAGTATACTAATACAAACACGTGCGTGCGACAGTGAAAAGGTGCAATGAGTTAATGCCTGGCTAAAGGATCACTCATCTTTCCTGCTAACAATCCTTCAAGGTCAAACACTCCATCCATTGGCTCTGGATGATGACGCCCCACGTCGCCCCAGGGTCTGATTGGCTTTCATGGCTCCCCAGGGGGAGTCAGGAAGCGAGGGGAAGAGGGAAGTGGATTTGGGCTCAGAGATGTCCGCTTTGGCTGATTCCATGTTCTTATACTTCCATGTTTTATACTATACCCCACCACCTTAATTTTGTAGCCTACTTTTCTGTCCATTACAATTATTTGACAGCTTTAGTTACAACTTACTGTAGATTTAGATTATTAGGCCTACAGAACACATATATTTCGATTCCAATACTTTTACACTTTCCCATAAAATGTCATATATGCATGCAGGCATGCTATAGTAGTAGGCCTATTGCTAACTTTTACCCTTACTTTCAAGTAAAAAAAAAAAAGAAACAAAAAAAACATAAGTGTATTTTTTCCCACTATGGGGAATAGTTTGATATCCCAGCCTTCCGTTTTATGTTTTACGGCAGTGTGTCTTCAGAAAAATGGAGAAGGCCAAAGTTATGTTCACCCCCCGAGCGTCCATAAAATATTTTATTGTTGTCATTTTTCTTCTATTTAATATATGTCGTCAAGTGCTCAACACTGAATGCTGGCGGAGAAATACTTTGTCTTGCAGTTCAACCCTATATGCATGTGTGTGGTGTGCACATGTACATGTGCGTTAAGCCCATACCTACACGTTATTCTCAAATTATTGGTAATTTCATCAAAACACAAAATGTACACCTGTTAGACCGTAACCACTTAAACCCCAGCATCTGTTACTGTGGGAAAAGCTTTCGCTGAAAATAGTAGATTGACAAGCTCACAACACGATCCCCACAATGACAGAAAACTGAAAAGATACGTTACAAGGTGCTTATGAGGGACTCCGGTCAACCATATAGGGCTTAAGTGGCTTAAGATAGGCCAGTTCATTGCGGATTTGTGGGATATTTTAGCTGCACTTATTGGAGCCAGGGACTTGAATGGGCCCTTTTATGTAGATATTTTATCATAGAGGATTTGTTAAAGATATAATTATTGTTAATACACAATTTCTTATGCCTTACCGGGGAACCTCCCCCTGTCAGGTGATAAGAAGCGGCCTGCTCACTCCTCATGCATTGAAGGAAGCTAGATTAAAACTAAAACATTTCAAAAGACTATGACTACCGGTAAACTAAATCAAATTTTGCTGTCAAAATCAACAACAAGCTTACCAATCGAGGAAAGTTAGTGTTTTGAATTGCGTTCCTTTAATCATTCCCCCTCTCAGCCATGATGACAAATAAAGGCTGGGTATAATGTGATAAAGTACGTATCTGCAAATAGGCCCATCTTCAATCCAAATGAAATATGGCCCACGTCTCCGATGGGAAAGTTGTGGAATTGTGTTTGTTTTCTTCAACATGTGCCGTACGGTCATGAGTTGGGTATACGTCCATCATTTCCACTCCTCCGCTGGTGCGTGCGCTACTGCGCTACGCCTCCCCAGATTAATGTTCAATTTAAATAATTCACCATCTTATTGCGCCGTTCAACAAGTCATTTATCTCGCCGCACGTCGGACGAAACCAGGACAGGACGTTTTGGTTGTGTGTGTGTACGTGTGGAAGTACATACATGTCATTGCTTTCTTTCTCTCCTATCTCCAACATGATGTATAGTTGTAAGAAATGGAACAAATTTAAATGCAGCAGTTA
>NC_137864.1:11208409-11213409 GCF_963924005.1 Protomyctophum bolini | reverse complement strand
GAGTACAAACACCACCCCCATCACCCCCCCCCCCTGCCCTGAGATTACATACTGTACTGTAGTGTGACATGCACCGACAGGGCTATGACTGCTGTGCTGTTTATAAACAACCTCTATCGTATATACATAGTGGAGATTATTTGTTGCGTGCGTGCGAGAGAGAGTAAACATATCATTTCAAATTAATTTACTGTGTTTTTTTTAAATCAAAGCTTTCATCAACTGCTTTAAATGTGCATATTGCTACCGGGCAGGAACCATATTCACCCACGCCCATTCACGTCCGTACGCAATCCGTGGGTCAGGACGCACAGGGGGATCCCCCAAATAATTTAGGGAGGGGGTGCCCCTTTACTACCCCATTTTGGGCGGTAACCCCTTTTGGTGTTAGCATTATGTTATAATTTAGCTATTGAAAATCTACAAAATCTACAAGCTCATAGCACGCCACCGAGTGGCACTCTACGAGCTTGTAGGTCTGCTATTTTTGAAAAATTGAAGAACCACTGACATAGAAACAGCTTTTTTAGAAAACTGTCAGGATGTAGAAGACATTTTTAGAATCTGATCTCAGGTCAAAATGGCTTAATGTGCAACATTGTTTCCTCACTCAACAGTATTGAGTATACAGAGACTATTGTATGATGTTTAATAGGCTACCTCTAAAATAAAATGGAAAATAAATCACCATTACTGCATCAAATGTAATCAAAAATCTGAATAAAAGGGGACGGGGGTTTTGGTGAGGGTTGACCAAATTAAGTATAATTCAGTGGACAGCCTTATTCAGTGTCTTTGTGGGGGGGAAAAGTAATAAGTAATAAATGTAGAGAAAGTAGAATAGTATTCAACTGGGGAATAGCACACTCACTGAAATACGCACGCACGCAGGCACGCACGCACGGTATATTAATGTAAGGGAATATAGGATTTTCTTTTTTTAGGTGAGACGGAGGACAACTGGCTTTACTTCAGACCAGAGCACTGAGATGAATAATTCATAATGATGCCTGTCCATGAAAGGTAATTGGCTGGAGTTTCCCCGTAGATCGTGCACGTACGTATAAACTCTCATGCGCTCAAGACGGCTCACACACACACACACACACACACACACACACACACACACACATTGACCCAGTGACATGCACACATTCAGAGCTCCGTCTACACACACACACACACACACACTTGACCCAGTGCCATGCAATTACACATTCAGAGCTCCGTCTGCGCGCACACACACACACACACACACACACACACACACACACACACACACACACATACAATTTAGCTGCATGCTTGAGCAGGGAGGAGTCAGGGGTCAAGTACAGAGGAAACCTCACCAGTCAAATCACTCACATACTTAATGACGCCTCACTTAGCTGTGTGTGTGTGTGTGTGTGTGTGTGTGTGTGTGTGTGTGTGTGTGTGTGTGTGTGTGTGTGTGTGTGTGTGTGTGTGTGTGTGTGCGTGTTTGCGTGCGTGTGTGTTTGCGTGCGTGTGTGTGTGTATTTTACTATAATTGTGAGGACCAAATGTCCCCATAAGTATAGTATAACCTGTCAAATAGATAACAAGACCAAAATGTTGTTTTATGATTTAAAAATATTTCTACAATTACGAAAAGGTTCAGGTTGGGATTGGGGATTAGACAATTCAGACTTTAGAGGTTAGGTTTAGGATTTACAGTAGGGTAGTTCTCCCTGATTCATTAGTCGCGACGTGTGCTAGCATTAGGCTTCTAAAGACTAAATTAGATTAAAAAAATCATCATATTATTTACAATGTCGATGTCTCTGTAATACAAAAGTGCGTGCATGCGTGTGTGCCAATATTTCTCTCATCTCCAGTGTGCTCTTGTGTGCAATCTGAAAATGATTTAAGGGGCAGGAAGATTTATTTATTTTATTTTTTCAGTCCACCGTAGACAGATTTATACTATAGAGCGCTGCCGTCAGACGTCACTGCCGCTACAGGCTACTATCCCCCTGGTGTCATCACAGAGTTCATTTGAGGCAATTTTTTTTTTTAATATTTGAAATCCCTGAGAGGAATGCGTCAAGTAAGATTATGTCTCTGGGCATTTCAATAGAAAAACCTACGTCCGTGACCCAGTGGTAGTGCAAGTGACGTCAGGACTTTTTCACTCATTTTGTACTGTTTGTACTCATATTAAGATACGTATATCTATTATTGTGCCGGTAGGTCAGTCCGTCCGTCCGTCATGCCACCATATATGGCCGTCAGTCCGTCACACCTTGTGACACAAATATGGCCGTCTCCATATGAAGATCATGACACTGACCTCATCAATCCCTGGGTAGCCATATATGGAAGATGACTGGATCATGACCTAGATCTATATGGAGCCGGCCAGCATCTCTACATCTGACCTCAAACCCTTAGATCTCCGAGCTGACCTGTTCTGACATTCCAGATGCTGATCCTTCCCCATCCATCCTTCCTCTTCGCTGTCTCCCTTTTGACTGATACCTGTCCATTCAAACTCTAGACAGGCCTTTTGACTGATACCTGTCCATTTAAACTCTAGACGGGCCTTTTGACTGATACCTGTCCATTCAAACTCTAGACGGGCCGCGCCCCAAAGTTATTAGCGAGGCCGCTCCCGGGTTCTCAACAGGCCAGAAAATATACTACATATATAATGTAGGCCTATATACATTATAATACAATCATAATGCATACATTTAAATGATCACATCATGCAATGCATATATTTTTCCAACCATATTATATAGTGTATATATTTTAAGATCACGTTTCAAAATGTTTCAACTTTCAAGCTTGTAGATCTGCTAATTGTGATTAGTTTGTGTGACGCTGTGGTATATCATCAAGTAGGGCTTTGATTTCGAAAACACACAAAAAGTTAAAATATGGAGATAAGAGGTTTCTGCCCAACAGCGACCGTATCACATACTGCTGCTGAGGCAATGTACAGTACAGGCTGTATAGGACAGAGGCAGGTGCACAGAGCCAGGGTGTGTGTGTGTGTGTGTTTGTGTGTGTGTTTGTGTGTGTGTGTGTTTGTGTGTCGTCCTAACTGTAGCTGAACACAGCACTCTCACTGTCCCTGCAATCACAAAGCACACGTGCGCACGCTCATTTGTATTATACACTTGTGTGGACAAGCAATTTTATGAGTGCCATTCTGATATGTTGTATCTTCTGATATGTTATAATCATAAATCATGGCAGAACTCCGGCGGACCGCCAGTTTGAGGACTGTGGCTCTAAGGAGTCAAGGACCCCGTCTTGTTCATTGCCTTGACCCTTACGTCTAACCTTTATAGGGCAATTTTTACTTTAAAAGGAGTTGCATTTTGATCTACAACACAACATAACATACCGGTAACTATTTTCGCTATTTTAAAATGTTTTAACTAGATTACTAGTTTAACACACACACACACACACACACACACCATTTAATACATTCCATCATCTATCACTTTCCATGTGCACTCGACTCGCTGCACTGAGAGCATGCATGGCCACCACGCGCAATATTTTCACACACACACACACACACATGCACGCACACACGCACCCACACACAAAGTGTTTGTGAGGCCGACTGAGCACCAATGAGCCTGCTGTTAATGTAACTAGCCAGTCACCCGACACAAGTTACACATTACCAGCACGTGCACACACATGCACACACATGCACACACACACACACACACACACACACACACACACACACACACACACACACACACACACACACACACACACACACACACACACACAGTGCAGGTGCATGTCCATGTAGGGTGTGCGCAACTAGTCAGCCGCAGTGGCAAACACATACAACGAAGGGTGGCAATCGAGTCTCTCACGCATGCACGCGCACACACAACTTATCAAGTGTAATGGTGTGTGCAGGTGTGTATGTGTTTGCAAGCACGTGCATCTCCAGAGTATAGAGTGTTACAGTGGAGAGTAGCACACACTCAACATTCAGATGACAGATGAAATCATTCTGGAGTGATTGTCCCCTCATATCTCTCTCTCTCTCTCTCTCTCTCTCTCTCAATTCAAAGGAGCTTTATTGGCATGAGAAAACATACGTTTACGTAATTTGCCAAAGCAAAAGTGGAATAAACAATCAAGGAAATAAACGTGTAAACAGAGCTGTGTTACATTAACACTTTTGAGTAATACTATCTTGTGAAACTATACTCTTCAGAGCTGTGTTTCTCATTCACACACAGTGGTGTCAGGAGAGCCACCACTGCAGCCATTGACATCAGGTAAGCTATAATCCTCCTAGCCAAAGGGGGGGGACTTTACAACAGCCTAAACCTTGCAGTGACAACCTTCCCAAAGCCCAACGGTTTTCAATATTCAAATTCCAAAGTTCACAGGAGTCGTGCTGAGTGGGGATTTCACTGCTCCCCCCCTACGGGCCATACAGAGATCATTCTGAACCCAGTGGGTGATGCCAAAACATGCCCCCACCCCCACTTCTCCAACATGGCCATTTTAGCGAGTGGGGGGATGTAGATAAGTATGTTTATAAGTGCTGTACTTAAAGTAATTTTTTGCGGTACAATAATTTTCTTTGTGTATTTCAATGTGTCATGCTTTATAGCCTACTTCTACTCAACTAGTAGTACATCTCAAGAGGCAAATGTAGTTTTTTTTTACTCCACTACAACTCTTTGGGTTAATACTTTGCAGATTTAGATTATTAATACAAAAACATAAATAACCACTTTGAGCTATTCGAAAATAACCAATCTACAAGCTTGAATATGAGGCTAAATCTAAATATTTTTGACCCCAGTAGCAAGTAATATGAAAAAGTATCTACTTTTACTTTGTAATCACATTGGATTGCCAATAATTGTGTACATTTTTAATACAGGACTTACTTGTAGAGTAAGCTATTTCTGCACCATTGTGGCATACTTTTACTCAAGTAAAACATGTGAATATTTCCACTGTCCCCCGACGGGGAACTG
>NC_137864.1:11193409-11205909 GCF_963924005.1 Protomyctophum bolini | reverse complement strand
TTGTGTATTTTCGCAAAGAGCAATTGTATTTTTTTAGGTGTCAAATTTGAATTTAATTCAGATTATAAAATGTTGCATTTCCAACATAGAGCTTGTGCATAAAGATACACTATTCAGACACTAAACAGCAAAAGAACGTTGTCAAGGGTTGCTCTTCTAAGATGACTAGTCTAGTGTTCAATGTGTGGAGAGAGAGAGAGAGAGAGAGAGAGAGAGAGAGAGAGAGTGTCCTCCATCATTTTTGACATAATTTATTTAAGAGTCGGGAGGTCAAGGCACGCTGGTGCTTCCAGGAGTCTTAAAGGGCATATGTCTTGTACAGTCTCGTCAGGGGGTGTGAGTTAAGGTGGGCACCTTTTGTCCCTGCCTGTCCCCTACCCTCTGTCACCCACCGTGACACACAAGTGACACTTACAACGAGCCATTGTAGGACAGCGTGAAGCAGCAATGTGTTACTTGGAAGAAGGCACTTACTTTGTACATAAATAGGCTACACAATACAATCCTTTTAAGCATTTATAGCGCCTTACAGTGCTTTGCAGTGTATTCCACATTCTCCCAGTCACACACACTCTGAGTTATATTATGTTCAAGGACGTTTGAGAACAACTGGATAAAGACTTGGCACTGAAGCAAATTGGACGATTTAAGAAGTAACCTTACCTCAAAACATTGTCGTTTTTATTTGTTCTGTGCTTTGCACCCTATATAACCTGAATAAAAAAGGCTCAAATTGTCCAAGTTGCTCCAGCGTCAATTCTTTATTCAGTAATACGTGCACGTGGCCGCTCCCGAGACGCATTGCGGACCAGTCTGATCTCGGATAGAGGCGTAATGGAATATCCCTTTAAGTTTGAGAACGACTGTCCTAGATACGAAACATGCTTGGCACTAGTGATCAGTTCAAGTGGACTGCGACATTAACTCCAGCCAAAAACACACACATGCGCGCACACACACACACACACACGCACGCACGCACGCACGCATGCATGCACGCTAATTAAACAAAACACCACATGGTACGGGATTAAAGTTTGCTTTGTTAAAGCAAACATATTTTGCGGCTCCAGAACACATTTTTGGGCCAAAAATGGCTCTTTTGATAATACAATTTACAATGTAGGCATTTAGCAGCAATAAAGGTTGCATATACCCCTGCTTTATGTCCTTCCTTGACACTCCTACAGCATCCTCAATTCTGCCACCTCCAGCTGTACCTCCATTTCATCAGTGCCACCATTTCCAAGCCGTATACAGCATGGCTGGTCTCACTACCATCTTATACTGTACATCTTCCCTCTGACTGGTACCCTTCTGTCACATAACTCCTGACACATACTGTACAGTACCACGTTCCACATTCTCAACACACTGACTTGGCTTCATGCTCGTCTGGATCAGTTAGGGCTTCGGTGTCTTGTTCAAGGACACTTCTACACGTATAGGTAGGTAAGATGGCCACCCTACCGAGTGCTGAACCACTGTCAAGGCTGTACTGTATTGTTACATCTCGTGTACAGGTGTACATAACATGTAACAATAAAGTACAACCTTGACCTTGACTGTCACTATACAACACACTGATCCAGCGAATCACGGCCATCCACTCAGCTCTCTCCGTCTTCCATTTCCTGTGTCTTTGTACAGTACCGCCTACGCTTGCCTATATTGACTTAACCTTGCGTCACCAGGCTTTCGACAGTCACCTGACATACTCTACTATATACCACTATACATACTGTACTATACATCCTCCCCTCTAAGATTTTCCCTATAATTAAATCACTATAGGGATCGGTCCACTCTGTACTGCATACAACACTCTCACTCCCCCAGTTGTGACTTTCTTGGGACCAAAAGGCAAACGTTTAGTACCCTTAGTTTGAGAACGGCGAAAGTGCCGTTCACAAACCCAAGACGTAAAAGGGTGACCGCTAAAAATCTGTTAAAATGACGGCGCTGTTGGAGTTATGTCTCCATAGGGTCCGAATAATAACTCATATCCCCACTATTCAACATGTGCCGTAAAAAATGAAAAATTGGCATCTGCCACTTGAATTAAGGTTACTTGATTAATTGATTAATTGATCAAAAAGGGCCTGTCAGCTCAAATCCACAATGCAAAATTTTGTTTTCAAGAGTGTTGCTGTGCACAAACGTCGGTAGCATTACAGATTAAATACAAAAAACTACCTACTACCTAATCCATTTCTCCATTCCAAGTGCATTTGTCTTATATGTAACGCCCGCTATTCCATATTTAAACTATTTTCAGCAATGGTATAATATTCTTTTTTCGGTAGGTAGATCTTGTTTAGCCAGTCATTTTGAAAGTAGCTTTCAAGTCAAAAAAGTGTGGGCACCACTGCTATATACAGTAGTCTCAGAACCAGACAGTGTATTCTAGTTGCGTTGATTGATTACTCCAAAAATAAAATGCAAGTGCATTTTATTTGCATAGCACTTCTCGAAGCGAGAACTCACAAAGTGCTTTACGTACATCAGAAATAAAAACAGCAAGACACATTCAAATGATTAGAAACAAGAACAAACACAAACTGTACAATTACATCTCAGGCAAACAAAACGGCAGACAGATTTCACATCTGGAGGAGAAGCTCAAGGACATTCGCCAAATGCTTGTTGAAACAGTAGTGTTTTAGGTGGTTCTCCTAACCCCAGCAGCCGTGGAACGGTTTAGCAGAAAATAGTCGATAGCTCACATTCTCAGAGCACCCATGGTGCAACCCAGTATTGGCTCAAACAAGGGATTAAACTCATTTCACTCTTATGCCACTAAAATGTGGAACGCCCTACCAACAGCCATTAAGGAGTTAAGAAATGTGAATCCCTTGACTCCTTCAAAACTCAAAGAGCACCTACGGATGACTATTGCTATTCACCAACCCCACCCCGTCTCTAATTGTGATGATGAATTGAAAACGGTGGACCCTGATGTAAAGAAGTCTTGTGCGTTTCATTGTTTTCCACAAAGTAGCAGTATTTGTATTGCTTTCATTTGTACCCATTCTACATACTGTGAAATACAATTTTAAAGCAATCAATTCAATGGCCTAGCAGTTAAGGCGCACATCACATATATAGGATCTAATGCAGCCTGAAAGCGAGTCGTGAGTTCGATTCCCAAGCCTGACGGCCTTTCCAGCGTGTCACTCCCTGTCTCCTGTCCATCTACACTGTACTACTACTATCCAACTAAAGGCAGAAAGGACCCCAAAACTATCTTTTAAAAAAGGGCATTCCAGAGTCAGGGCGCTACAGACTGAAAGGCTCGACCTTTGGTGATTAACCTGGTACAAGGAATGGCCAACAGGCCGTGTTTCTGCTCAGTGAGGGGGGGAAACCCAGCCAAGCACCGAGCTGAACTGTTGACAGAATAATTTGAACATTTTCATCCAGGACCGGACATGGCCTCTGCTTCGCCAGCCTTCACAAATGGGGCCGTAGCCCCATGTGCACTCCACTATGTGCTTGTGGAGAGGAACGAACAATGGAAGCTCATTGAAGCCCTGCCTTCTCCAAAGACTAAGATAGAAGAGGATTAGTCGCCCTCCATACTGCAGATCAGAAGGCTTGGCTTAAGGACTTTGCATTTGCTAAATAAAAAACATTTTGGTGAACTGTATACGGTAGACCAGAGGTTCCCAAACACCGGTCCGTGGACCGGTGCCGGTCCGCGGGACATCCCAAGTTTTCCTGTCCATCACCAGGATTTTCCAAAAAGCGGTGAAAAGTTGACTCTTGACTCTGTAGTTTATAAACTGCTTTGAGTCTGTGTTACTTCCGTGTTGCGTGTCATTACAGTGACGTCATTGTTGAATTCTTGTTATCTTTACCGTTACTGTGTGTTCAGAGAAGCAGCAGCGGAACAACAACAAGCTGCAGCCCATTTTATCACACTCGCGCTAATTAAACAAAACACCACAAGGTACGGGATTAAAGTAACAATATTTTGTGGCTCCAGATAGAATTGGAACACATTTTTGGGCCAAAAATAGCTCTTTTGATAATAAAGGTTGCCTATAGAGCACCGAAGTCCTGACGTCACTGTCAGTAGAGGGCGTCAATGCACAGGTTCATATACTTTTTATTTGCATTGTAATCTCCATAGGGGGATTTTAGATCGCCTCATATAAGAACTGTGTTTGAAAAATAAACCGACCACCCCGGCCTTTTCATTCATATGGAAATGAAGCATCGACTGAAGGTGGAAATGTACAAATACAGTATACCCAAAGAGTAACAAAATAAGCGTTAGAATCGAGTCAAACAACCCAGAGACTACATTTCCGGGTAGGTGGGGTGGCTGCATCTGCCCGTCGCACAACAGAAACTGAATGTTAATTACGTTTATTTTTATTTTATTGATATTTAATGTTTCGTGGTTAGTACGAGTCGAGTCACCACCAGCTGAGCTTACGTCAACGAGGAATGTGTTGACAGCTGGGCGTGACGTATATTAGCAGCGACATTGCCTTCATATGTAGTTTCAAGGCTTTTGCGGCCACATTAATTCCATTTTCTCCAGAAACTGGCTGTATCAAATATGAATGGACATAATTTACGACGCACAGCCACTCCCCTGACAGGGGTGGTCAGATTATTTTTCAAACACAGTTCTTATATGAAGCGACCTAAAATCGCCCTATGGGGATTACAATGCAAATCTAAAAATACATGAACCTGTGTATTGGCGCCCTCTACTGAAAGTGACGTCAGACTTCGGTGCTCTATATACCCCTGCTTTATCCACAGACCTTCTAACCTGGGCTGATCCTGTAATTTAGTCATTTCTGATAATGTCCTCCTTCCTTGTCACTCCTATAGCATCCTCAATTCTGCCACCTCCAGCTGTACCTCCATTTCATCAGTGCCACCATTTCCAAGCCGTATACAGCATGGCTGGTCTCACTACCATCTTATACATCTTCCCTCTGACTGGTACCCTTCTGTCACATAACTCCTGACACATACGTTCCACATTCTCAACACACTGGCTTCGCTTCATGCTAGAACATTTCCAATACCCTCTGCAGTGTTGCACTAATGTCTAGCCAATCGGTACAAATCCTTTTCTCCCTCACCACCTCTCAGTACTCCTGCTTACTTCCTTCATGACGATATGTCTCCTTTTACTCCATGCATGTAAAAACACCATTAGTTGCAGCTAAAGTGTTAGTTCCAGCAGCATTGTTGTTGGGAAGCCATCTAAGTATTTATTGTAACTGTCTCCTCCTGTTGCTATGTTTAACCATGCACCTAGGCTATATATCGTGTATATTATACTTCATATATCATACATACAGTATTTATATCTGACCCGTTTTTATGTTCCTTTCTTTCTATTTTCACCCGTCTTAAAACTGCAAATGATATACCAGCTCTTCTAATCCCGCTTTCTTTTCTAAACCTACATAATATTACAACCGTAGGTGTCTCTCTCTCTCTCTCTCTCTCTCTCTCTCTCTCTGAAAACAACAATAACGATGGAGCTTGGAGCAAAAAACAAATTTCACACTTTTTCCTTTTCTGTAAATCTGTAATGTGACAAAAAAGATCATTCTGATTCACATTCACATTTCATTGATTTGTAGTTAAAACATATTGCTTTACATTGTCCGAAAATAGACCGAAAATAGCTGATCTACAAGCTCACAACGCACCATGTCTGATGGGAAAAACATCATTCATATACTCAGAAGCAGTTCCATGGAATGATTTAATTCACATAAAAATAAACGATAACATGTCCTAATTTTTTTAATTAATGTATACTGACCTTTTAGTGTAGAATAGATCTAAACTAAATGAAAAACAAACAAAGAAAATCAAATGTTTATTGGTTTTTATGAAATTGTTTTGTTTGTTGTTTTGTGTAGGACCAAACGGTAGGACCACAACGGAAACAAGCCTGTCCTTTTGAATGTATTTTCAATAAAGTAATCAATCAATCAATCAATCAATGCGAGCTGTAGATCAGAAATGTCTGCTTTTTTTAATATATACATTTTGTTTCTGGTGGAACCTCATGTGACCTCCCGTGTCATATGGAATCATAGCTTCAAATTGACTGGCATCCCAGTCATTAGCCGTTAGCTCCAGCCACTACCCGAATTGACTAGCAATATTAAGCCACTGTTTGAAGAAGAATGCGGACATGTCCGAACTAAATTACTTATCAATGCCATCAGTCACGTTGTTATTCCCTACATTTTCATGTCATGTTCCTTCCAAATAAACAATTATTAACCACGTTATGTTGTTATAATGAAAGCATTTTATAATTTGTACTCTGTAGTTATCCGTGTATACTGTAAGCTAATCACAGACACCTGCGTCATACAGCATTAACCAATCTCAGGATGGCACTCAACATTCCAGATCAACAAAGAAAATCCAGAAATGGTCCGCTTTTTTCCAAACCCAGCGAAGAAGAAGCTGTTTTTATAAAATGTATTCATAAAACCATAACATGGTTAATAATTATTGTTATTGTACTGTATGTACAGTAGTACATGACATGAAAAATTATGGCTTTTGCCCTCTGGTGCAAAGTTGGATGTCAATGCGAAATGCTCCACGTTTTCAGCTTGTGGATCTGCTACTTTTGATGCTTTTGGTGACGCTGTAGTGTGATCAAATAGCACATTCATTTATAAAATTACAAAAAAAAGTTAAAATGTGGAGATAAAACGTTTCTGCCTGACAGAATCGACTCCCTGAAAAGCCACTCTTTTGGACATGCAAGGTTTTCATCCCAAAAACGACAATACATAAACCAGTGATGTTGACAATAAGGTTGAGATGAGTCAAAAAGTCACTGTTTCCATTTGACAAAGATGACAGGTGGGTGGAGAGAGAAGAGCTTTGGTGACACCACACTGACACCTGTCACTCTGCCCTGACACCGTCTGATCCACTGTTTATAATGAGCTGCTGGTTTTGTGACTACAGATACACTGCTTTTTGACACTTAAATGTACAGGTTTTTGGAAGAAGGAATCCTGGATATATAACAGGAATACTCATTGATAATTATTTAGGAGGGAATAGGCCTGTTGTACAGTAAGAGTCCTTATATTCGTCTGGGCCGAATGTTCAGTAAAAATCTAAAAGTCGATTACAATGCTTTGCAAGCTTGTAGGTTTAGGTTAGGGGGGAGGGTTATTGCCATGACAACGTTTGAGAACCACTGATATAGGTCCTCATATGACAATAATGTGTCTTCCAATAATGCGAAAATAAATAAATAACAATCACCTTATCTCTACATGGGGGGTGGAAAGGGGGGGTTGAGGTTCCCTGTTAATCACTTCCATGTGTCTGTCATACCCTCCTTGTTTTCCCCCATTCTAAATCCCATAGACTGTTTAAATATCACATCATCAGAACTGCTTTCCAAAAAGGAGTCAAAATATGGAGATAAAAAGGTTTCTGTCCAATAGCAACAATATGGATCACTGGCATCTCTGCTCTCTTTGAATAGTAGATCAAATAAAAATGCAGATATCCTACTTTTGCCGTTTTTGTAACAGTAACAGTTTTGGACATATGAGGATTGCACACGATAGAGATACAGATATGATACAGATATGATGGTAACCCGTATGTAAGCTAGGCTTGCTATTTGTATAATAATATTTTCAACATTGAACTATGTCATTAATATAGCTTAGAGTTGTTGTGTGGAAATAAGGACTAGAACTTGAGGCCATCTGATCAGTGACAGTGGAATAGCGAAGGTGTACTTTTTGGGCTGCAGCGTACACCACGTGATTTCCTGGTTCCTGGTTCCACTGAGACTCTAACAAAGAGTGCTATCTAGTGTAAAAACAAAAAATACATCAATGCGTGTGACGCGTTGTGAGCTTGTAGATCGCACCCATTTTCAGCATGCAAACAAGTATGTACAGTACCAAGAATGATGTCTCATTCTAGTCGACAACATCAAAAGCAGACGACTAAAATCAAGTCTTTAGTCGACTAAAACTATACTACCGGTAAAAGCTTTCAGATGACTACAATTTAGCTTGTTCAAGAAAATCACTAAAACGAAATAAAAAATTGCCGTCAAAACCATGCAACACTGCAGCACACATACTGTACACTCATCCAAAGACACATATGGTTGCACACACACACACACACACACACACACACACATACGTCTCAGTGTTGCACAATGTATTTATGCAGCTTCAGGTATACTCATCAGAGGGATCTTCAGTCCCACGGCTCCCTGGATGATTACAAACATGCACGCATGCGCACACACACAGACACTCACACACGTCTGTTCACCAGCATAACGCGTGCATTTCTGTGTGTGTGTGTGTGTGTGTGTGTGTGTGTGTACGTCCTCATATTTTATCTTTTTCACATAATGTGCTCTCTCTCTCTCTCTCTCTCTCTCAAATCAAACGTTGGGGGTCCATTAGGCACTGTAAATAAAACAGGATGTCCTCCTTACACTGTACATATGCCAATGTATCAATCCCGATAAAACCTCTCCACTGCTATCAGTGCACCGTGGAGAGCCTAGCTCCACGGTGCCTGCCTGCCTGCCCATCCGTCCGTCCGACTGTCTATCTAGATGCTTGCATGCACCAAATCTCTGTACGTACGTCTGTAATCCACGTAACTCAAGAACCGTTTGCCCCACACCAAACTTGACACACGCGTTCCACACCACCACAGGGAGTGCAGGGCCCGTGCTCCATCGGATACACTGTTGTTCAGAACCAGCAGACAGGCCTCTGGACCTGATCAGCCCTATATCTCCATGTATGGAGCTGGTGTGTTCTGACATCACAACAAACACTCCATATTTGGCCGGGCATGCCTGACACAGAACTCCATGTATAGGAATAAAGGGACACAAAGTATGACGTAACGGTTAATTAAAACTCATTGACTGCCAGAGTTAAAACATTGTCTATACTGTAGCTTCCCTTGTGAGCGATTCAAAGCGCTGTCACTAACCGTGTGAAGCTCATTTTATGGGCAGTTGAATGTGGCTTGTTTCCCCCCCCCCCAAAAACCACCAGAAAAATTCTGCCATGATCCTAAACCAGCTGAAGAATGTGATTTCTGGGTGTACACATCTTCGTTGATCCTGGGATCATTCACAGCCTTGGAAGAATATAGTCACATTATTATAGTCACAAGCAATGAGTTAAAGTGGTTAGAATCTCAAATGGATCCCTTGTATGTTATCACCGTAAGAGAGCCTAGCTCCACACGTGAAAGCATTTTGCCCGCGTGTGACAGACACATGACAGCCTACACACACTATTTATACCAGCCCTGCATGGGACCAAGTCACTGCAACATTATGAATCATAATCATAACACATAATTGTTGCCGTCGTATAAATCAATGCACTACTTTGTTGTTCAATGTTGCACATAAGTCGGAGCAAAAATACCCTACAGGTAAGATAGGCTATATATTTTATTGAAATACATTTGAAAGTATAGTTTTATGAATATTAAACCAATGAAAATTATTAACAAGAGCTTGTGACTAAATCAGTGGTTTCAATTAATCAAAACAATAATTCATTACCAATGCTTCTCAAGGAACCAAAACCAAATAATGAAATAATAATAATAAAAGTCTTGAATCAGTGGACACTATCAGTGAGGAAAGAAATAAAAATAAATAGAGAACATAATATTTCTAATGTACAACTCTGCCAAGAAAAAAACATAAAACGGCCAAAAGACCTGCAGACGAGTCGGGCTCGGCCGCTATGCCCAATTTAAGCTCCGCCGTACATTGCAATCGAGTGCCGAAAAATAAAATAGCCGATCTGCAAGCTCACAGCGAGTCGTGAATGTCAGGCGCTGCAGCTTGTGGATCGGCTAGTTTTGGCCGCGACACCCACCATAAGACAACGTTTGCATCATGTACTCTCTGTCTAATACATTCAATATGGACATATTGCAGCCATGTGTCATCACTTATATTGTGTTCTTGTCGTGGACTTGTGCTCTGTTTACGTGCATGAGCGCTGTGAGTTATGACCCGCCGATGGATGCCTGCTAATGTTTAACATTTACCTGGCAACACAAAGCGCTTTGCTTTCCAGAACGTTATTATTACAGTTAGAAACGTCACTCAAAAGGCCAGAGGTTGTAGTTCTTATTTCAAAGGTCGACTTTTCTTCAGGGAGTGCAACACTTCACTTCTCAAATGATCACATTATTATGAATTTGTATTATTTTACATTGGGATACAGGTGTGTTGGATTGGATGGCAAGTCAAGTTTTTACTGTAAATAGAACAGGAATGAATATAATATAATAGAAGAGAGCCCTACATTTCCGCAAATGCAATAGAAAAAAAGACAGACAGACAGACAGACAGACAGACAGACATGTGCCATGGCTGGGACTGTACATACAGTGTATTGAAATACAGTAGACTGGTGGTGTATAGGCATCAGTATTAAATACAGTACACTTGTGTATAGAGCGTCGCAGTCCCGCCCCCTCGAGAGACCCGGAAAATAAATCGCCGTTCATTTTCCTCATAGGCATTTCTTAAAGTATTTATTTAAAGACGGTTACGCCGCGGACAAAGCCAACTCGGATCGTGACAAATCATGACAATGAACACAATATTTTGGGCCAATCAAATCATTAGAAAGAAGAAAATAAAGGCAGGAGACAACACTATTTGTTTTGTTTTTCTTCTTATAAATTATTTGATCGGCCCAAAACACTGTGTTCATTGTCATGATTTGTCACGATCCGAGTTGGCTTTGTCCGCGGCGTAACCATCTTTAAATAAATACTTTAAGAAATGCCTATGGGGGAAATGCACTGGGATTTATTTCCTGGGCCACTCGTTGTTCTGAAAGGGGGAGGGACTGCGACGCTCTATAGGCAATTAATACAGTACAAATACAGTGGACTGGTGTAGGCGTACATATGACAAACAGTAGTATGGTGGCCTTACATGGAACGCTGTGGAATTTCACAATACGATACAGTATATACCAAAATATCAAGGTATACATACAGTATTTCACAATAGTGCATGTCAACCCCTTTAACCCAATATACCTGGAACACCTACATTGTGCGTATACTTATCGCTAAGTAGGCTATAGCAACATTACGAATAATTATATATATATATATCTTTTTTTTCCCTTTTTTCTTTTCTTTCAGAAAACCTAGGTCAGGATTTAGAAGCTAATTTTAGAATCTGCCTCAGGTCTAAAATGGCTAAATTAAACGTGTAATCTCAAAAGCGAGTATTTTTCTTTGAAGAAAAAACGGATTGCTTTCTTGAACTGAAATTGTAATGCACGCAAGATTGCATGCTGCATGTGTGCTCGTATGCGGACCGTGCGTGTGTGCGTGTGCATGTGCATGTATGTGTCTGTATGTATTTTACTTGAACTGAAAGTATTGTATATTATTTGCATTAAAAAGGGTACATTTATACCAGTACTACTACTACAGTACTACTACAAAATAAATGTTTAATAACCGTGGCTGCATGATACCACGGGATAGGAAACGATACATAGCACCGTCACATTACTACAGCAAATGCATTTCCAAAAAGTCCAGAACCAGAACATATGAGCGTTACGTTCACTCGACTTGACCCCACCACCGAATTTAGAGTCATCTTACCGTGTAATTTCAAATTTCATCTGATAATATCCCCTTTAACGCTCTGCAATATCCATGCGGAAAACAGCAGAGGGACACGCATAAGCTGCAATTTCCTGAAAAAGTGCAACTATTTCAAGACACGGGCACTGTGAGAGCATGCATTAGGGTCCATTTGGTTCAGGGTTAAAGTACCACTGAGGATTCGACTGTGCATTCATCAAATGACAGACGGTCTATAGGCTACAGAAGCGCAATATGCCTCTAAATGCTTATAGCAATAGCATTTATTATATTACCAAACATATGACGGGACATTAATTTGCAACAAACATTGCTGTTTCACTGTGTTCCGGTCACCTACACACAGCCTACAGAATGCATAGCCTACAGTAAGGTCTGGTTATCCTTCCCTATACTGTTATGTACACACCTGCACATGATGCTGATGTTCCAAACATCATGTAGCCTACATAGCTGTATATTATGTACATATATTTATTATCATTTGACCCGTTTCTATCCTGCCTTTCTCTTTTCTCCAATGTTGCACTGCAGGTTTCTTTCCAAATTGGCCTGAAAAAACATCTACCAGGAGACCACGAGAGGAGGTGTAAAGTGTAAATTCCCATAGAAAAGAGGTGTCATTCACTGCCGCCATTTTCCGCTTGTCTCCGCTGTATGTAGTGTTTGTATTTGTTGATATGTATTATTGTGTAAATTATTTATTGTTATATGTTCATTAATATTGAACACATAGGACCACAATGGAAACAAGTCCCCAGGATTTTTATTGTGATAAACCTTAAAGTCAGGTTTATCCTCACCTCATCCTCATGACT
>NC_137864.1:11123409-11188409 GCF_963924005.1 Protomyctophum bolini | reverse complement strand
TTAATATGGACATAAGAGGTTTCTACTCGACAGCAACAAAATAGTACAATACACACACGCACATGCATATATGGACTAGCATTTAAAACAAAGGCATGAGGAGTTTTTAGAACCACCAAAAATTACATTATTTCAGAGGTTAAACGATGCAATGGCCTGATCAATAAACCCACAGTGTCTGGGAAATTCTGTTCTTACTGCTATTCCCCGGGTGACTGACACGGTCAGTCAAGTCAATCTCACACACACACACACACACACACACACACACTTTAGGACGACTGCAGTATGTTAGGTCTGTAAGATTATGTCAGTGACGGGGGAAGGCTCCCTGTCGGATATAAAGAGAGCATCCCGTCCCTGTCTCAGTCTCACTCAACCCCCACCCGCTACAGCCAGGAATGTCCATTCCTACTGAGATGGAATTAATACCTGGCTTTATACAGGATCAGATTTTACACCGGATTTTCTACTTGATTTCACATGAGTTTGTAGATCGGCTATTTCCTGACTACGAATATAATAAACCAGGCCTTATACACCACACCCTGTGTCCCAGTTTGCTTGCCAGCTGTGTATTATGCGCATGCACGCGCACACACACACACACACACACACGCACATAAAAAAATCTGATGAATACCTTTTTTTCCAGGACAGCCGAGAAAATGGCATAATGCAGCCTACTGTACCATCCAAGCATTGGCTGTCTACCGACAACCCCGCCCGGGAAGAATTGTCATCCAGGGAGTGACGTTAAATATTTCAGAGCAGAAACCTAAATGGAAGCTACTGTACGATGCTCTTTATAACCTCCCTGCATTTCTCGATAACAGTCCGACCGGATGTCAAGAACGTGGTTTATAAATGTACTTCTATTTACTATTTATGATCTATGATACCAAAGTGTCTGAGAAAAGCTTCATCATAAACATTTAAGGCCTGATATACCATACTGCGTAGCCGGGTGGCTGTGTTATTTTTCTTCAAACAACACGGTCAAATTAATACAATTTTAAGGGAGAATATTCCCTTTTGGATAGTTAACCCATTCTGACCTGAGATCAGATTCATACGAGGTTTCCACTGGACACACGCTGGTCTGATGAACCCATTCTGACCTGAGATCAGATTCTAAAAATGTCAGTCGTTCTTCGATTTAAAAAAAAATAGCAGACCTACAAGCTCGTAGCGCGACACTCGGTGGCGCGCTATGAGCTTGTAGATCTGCTATTTTTCAATAGCTAAAGCATAACATGGTGCTAACACCAACATGGGTTCCCGTTCAGAATGGGTTAATGACGTCAGGTGTGAAATAAATGTTCCCCTCATGATGAGTCTAAATGCAACTTTAACTTACTAATCAATAATGCAGCCTCCCCATAATTGTGCATTTAAAAGGTTGATATTGATGTAATTTTTATGTAGACTAATAATAAAAATAAAATAAATACAGCCACAGAGCTTTTGAAAAAGGGCACATACCCGTAATAACATTATCGATTTTCCCCCCAAAAAATAAATTACGGTTCTGAAAAACTGATTTTAATAGTTCAGATGTATTGTTTTGTGTCCCTCTTTTAAGTTGACTAGCACTATTATCCATGCAGGCTTCTGTTTCCTTTGGGTACCCTTATTTCCCCCAAAATATTTGACACAGCCGTCATTACAATGTGACGTAAACTACATGATTGGTGCCTCATAGACACAAATCAGGGATGTAAAGACCCTCATGCAACGATACTTTGTTTGTTAAACATAGGGGCTGAATGTTTTCTATATCCATGTTAAGATTGTTCTTTATTGTAATAAAGAGTACCTAAAACTTGGTGTGTTTATGTAAGGCTCCGCCATCTAAATCAGTGAATCACAACATTTCCCCCAACCTGATATGCATTATTATTAGGCCATGGACGTCCATGCACTATAATAATGTATTGGAAAAATACGTCAATAAGTAATAATTCACCCAGGTTGACTTTACTCTGCAGTATGGCTGGAATAGGTGGTAACAATTGGGTTTTTATAAATGTTGAGTCAATGGCAAGTATTAACAAGAGCTTGCGACAAAATAACTATTCATTGGATCCATTGGAACACTTATCTTTTGTCCTGACAGTGACAAAGACTTATGTTGTAGTTACAGGATAATAATGCAAGGCCTTTATCAGGCACGGAGTAGCACAGGAAATCGGCCCAGGCATTTGTGGTCTTCACCGTGCCAAAGACGGCCAAAAGACCCCATCATGAATTTTTTTATTCATTTACTTTTTGTTTTGGCTCAGTCTGCTGCCCCAGACTGCTCAGCCACAGCCCCAGACTGCTCAGCCACAGCCCCAGACTGCTCAGCCACAGCCCCAGACTGCTCAGCCACAGCCCCAGACTGCTCAGCCACAGCCCCAGACTGCTCAGCCACAGCCCCAGACTGCTCAGCCACAGGCCCAGACTGCTCAGCCACAGCCCCAGACTGCTCAGTCACAGCCCCAGACTGCTCAGCCACAGCCCCAGACTGCTCAGCCACAGCCCCAGACTGCTCAGCCAGAGCCCCAGACTGCTCAGCCACAGCCCCAGACTGCTCAGCCACAGCCCCAGACTGCTCAGCCACAGCCCCAGACTGCTCAGCCAGAGCCCCAGACTGCTCAGCCACAGCCCCAGACTGCTCAGCCACAGCCCCAGACTGCTCAGCCACAGCCCCAGACTGCTCAGCCAGAGCCCCAGACTGCTCAGCCACAGCCCCAGACTGCTCAGCCACAGCCCCAGACTGGCCAGGCCAGGCCCAGACAGATCCGGGCCTGGCCTTTATTTATTTCAGCTGAGTCAAGCAATTGAAATGTTCAGATTACCTCCACACCGCACTTCAGTAAGAGACCGTTCACCATCTATAAACAGGGTGTAATGGGTTGCATGCGCGCGTGCACACACGCACGCGTGCACGGGCGCACGGGCGCACACGCGTGCACACACTCTCTTACTTTTCACTGCTGTGTGGATTTCATGGTTCTTCTCCGCCACTGTAAATGGCACACAATGCACGATTACAGCATACTGTATAGCTACTGTATAGTGCTCACTCCTCATACAGTAAACGCTTTACGCTCTCTTCAATAGTAAATGTACAGTAAACGCTTTATGCTCTCTTCAATAGTAAATGTACAGTAAACGCTTTATGCTCTCTTCAATAGTAAATGTACAGTAAACGCTTTATGCTCTCTTCAATAGTAAATGTCTCCCTCAGCCTCTCCCCTCCTGTGCACACAGTCACACCTGACCGACCAATGAGAGGCCTTCCTTTGTCAGACATAACTATTTAACTCTTTGTGTAAAAATTATAACTTTTGTGATGTGATTGTGTCTACCTGCCATTGGGAATATTTCAGGGGTGTGGGTTAAAATGCATTCAAATTCGAATTGCAACAATATAAAACAATTCAAAATAGAGCTTTAATCGAATCGTGACCCCAAGAATCAAAATATAGCCGAAGATTCACAGCCCTAGACTATTTATCCATACAACATCAATAAAAATATATGGAATGAAAATAAAATATATGTTAACCACATTAAAGACACCTTTTTGCAAAAAAATATATGTTAATGACGTTTATAAGATATATACACTTTCCTTGGGGTCTTTATGTGTGTAATATGTGGGTTTAGATATTTTAGATTTTAGCAGTGAGCCCAGTGTCTCTGATGTCATCAACACTGGGGTCACTTCCTTCCTGGACTACAATTCCCATAATGCTTTGGTGCACTGATCTCCAGGAAGTAAGTGAGCCCAGTGACATCAGAGACACTGGGCTCATTGCTAAAATCTAAAATCACATATTACACACATAAAGTCCCCCAGGGAAGTGTTCTAAATCTTCTAAACGCCATTGACATGCAACAAGGGTGACGTTTCCCTTTAAATGTATCCCTATTTCCATGGAAATATCTTAAGTTGTCCCTTATCGCTTCCCCAGAATTTAAGAATGTTATTTTAGATAACGTATTGAGACAGATGTCACGATCCGTACCTTTCTGTCACCCTAGTGTTTTCCCTTTGTACTCCTTGTTCCCCGTGTTCTGACTATGCCTACCAGTATTTTGACCTTTGCCTGTATCTGGACTTTTGATGACGGCCTACTCCTCTGGTTTGGTGAAATAAATACTAACGTTTTCATGCCCCATACTCTATATTCAAAGATTTTCACGATTTTTCCAAAAGAGCAGATCTACAAGCTGATAGTTGTCTTTTTAATTACATTTTTAGTGTGGTTTAAGTGGTTTAAAATTGTGACATATATGCTTTCCATTTGCATTAACATGAACAGGGAACATGGAATCATTGGTCATGTTTACAGGTGTGGCACGCACGCACACGCACGCTGTCCAAATTACTTGACAGGATGATCCATCAACAAACTGTCAATAACAGGTCATAACTGGTCATTGCTGTTGCCTTTTATCCCTGTATATACTGTACAGTACAGTGACATGATGATTTGAAGGTGATTCGATATCTCAATAAAGGCTAAGGGCTGTGAAGAAATGCTGTGGATTAAATTGTGTTGTGTGTTGTTCAATGTGCTGCGTTTACAAGACCCTTGGTTTTATTGCCTTATTCAGGATGTGATCAAAATACTGCAAAAATCACACTATCCAGAAGGGTCCATTTTGAGGTAAAGCCCCAGTGGTGAAAGAGGTACTCGGGTATGTTTTGCTTAAGTATAGCCTACAAGTAGCAATGCCACAATGTACAAATACTCTGTTACAATGAAAAGGCCTGTATTCAATAAGGCCGTTTGAGTAAAAGTACAAAAACAGAAACCTGCTATGCATTGTATAGAGTATACAATAAAACGGTTTAAAGGAGGATTCCGGACTAACCGTTTTATCACCATAACCTGACCTGTTATATCCAATAATGAGTGGTACAGGTGAACAATTAACATAGCATCCACAGCGCAGCGCAGCGCAGCTCTGAGCGTGCGTGCTGGGTATTAGGCTAAATCGCTTATTCTGATCGCTGGAAAAACAATATTTTTTCCACACATCTGCCTTTCATAATGACCAAGATGTTGCACAGTGTTTTGTGCCAGAGGGCCTTCTGTAACGAGGCGAAAGACCCAGCGCGCATGCTCTGAGCTGTGGTCCTCTCTGAATGTTTTTTTGTATTGCTGGTTGTTGGACATCAGATCAGATTGCGATAAGAAAAGCTCTGTTCCGGAATTCTCCTTTAAGTGTGTGTGTGTGTGTGTGTGTGTGTGTGTGTGTGTGTGTGTGTGTGTGTGTGTGTGTGTGTGTCTGTGTGTGAGTTGTGTTTTGTGTGAACACACAAAAAGTTAGAATATGGAGCTAAGAGGTTACAAGCCTACCGGTCACAGCAGTTCTTTCCCTGACACTCAGTGGCGGAAAGTATCTAAATACATTTACTCAAATATTGTAAAATGTCGAGGTACTTTTGCTTTACTTTCCATTGTTTCAAAGCTTCCACCTGTGAGAACCGTGTTATGAAATGTGTCTTTATCCAGCGGCACTTCCGTTCTCACGGTGAAAGACTCACTAACCTAGACATGACCCTGTCCCGTCCAGGGTGTATGTTACTGCTCAGCAACGGGACACACCCAGAAGCCTCACAAGCTGCACACACACACACACACACACACACACCGACGCACGCACACCCATGACATGCACCCAGATTTCAAAATAGTCAGGACCGATTCTACATACCTGCTGATAGTGCGCTCGTGCGTGTGTGTGTGTGTGTGTGTGTGTGTGTGTGTGTGTGTGTGTGCGCGCGCGTGCGAGCGTGCGTGCTCGCGCACAAGCACGTGGGAGGTATTTGTTAACAACAGAAGTACTGTTTTAAACAACGAGTTTCAGCTAAGCTGTCTACCTGCGGTCACATGCCTGCCTGCCTCTCTCTCTCTCTCTCTCTCTCTCTCTGTTACTGTACATACACTGCCATTGTAAGATCCAATTGTAAGATCCTATACCTCTGAATTACAGGTCTGTAATTCAGAGAGGTAGAGACCTGTAACTCACAAATGGACCTTACGGCTCAATTTGGTTCCATTTATACACTGAGTTATGCGCGTCCTTGAACTTAAAATGCTTAAAACACATGTTTGGTAGTGATTGGTCAAATGAAATCATACTGCGAGACACAGAAGGCTAGAAGGCTTGACCTACAGTGTACACTGTACACATGCATGCATACCTAAGATGCATCAGTATAGAAAACAGCACTGTCCCATCGTCCTGTAACCCCGTCAGATATATGAACTCTGTGTAGGTGAAGTCCTGATGGAAAACACAGGCAGAGAGAGGAAGCAAGATGGTAATGAAGAGTTTGTCATGGTAGAGATGGATGGAAAGAGATGGAGAGAGAGAAGTGTGAAAGGGAGAAGGTGGATAGAGAAAGCAGAGAGGTGTTAGAGGTGTTATTGGAGAAAGGTGAGAGAGAGAGAGAGAGAGAGAGAGAGAGAGAGAGAGAGAGAGAGAGAGAGAGAGAGAGAGAGAGTGGACTGTGATTCCAACATTCATTAGTTGCCATGGAGGAAATCTGATCTCTTTCTTTCCATGTGTGCGTTCGTGTGTGCATTTGTGAACGTGTGTCTACACGCACGCTTGTGTGTGCATGTCTGCGCCTGCAAAACAAGGCAGCGACAAGCAAACAATTCAAACAAGTAAATAAATAAAAATGGGGCAAGCATTGCTTTCCATGTGCAGGGATCAGGGACAGTAGATCAATGAGCCTTTACAAGCACACCACAGTAGTTTACATGACAGAATACCACTGCTCTTAAAGCCTGACTTACAGCTCGCTGCGTGGCGGTGTCGTGCGGTGAAAGAAACAGCCTATTCACTTATACAAGCAAACTGCATAGTGAGTGGAAACCTTGTATGTCTAAAACTCTTACTTTTCAAGATTCAAATTCAAAAGCATCAAAAGTAGCAGATCTACAAGCTCAAAATGATGCTTTTGTTGCGCAGTTAAAATATGGGTTTTTTTCTGCCCGACAGCAAACGATTAGCGAGGACCAATTATATGCAGATAAGAAAGTGGGTAAAAATATATAAAAATTGGCATGCTACAAAGGATAAATCAAGCGTAATTATTTCACTGTGTGGGTTGTGATGACCTTGCTTGTAAGCTTGAATAGGCTACTGTTAAGACAAGTGGGAGGCTGTCCCGATGTCAAAGCACACGGTGTGGAACGTCAGGCTGTGTGCTGCTGTTCGCTGAGGAAAGTACTTCATTTCTGCTCCCACTTCTGTTAACAGCCTGGCTGTGTTTTATGTACCGACAGTGTCTTCAACATTAAAACTACATGAAAAAGAATTCAGCTTGCCAAGGGGTCCTTTTGTGTGTGTGTGTGTGTGTGTGTGTGTGTGTGTGTGTGTGTGTGTGTGTGTGTGTGTGTGTGTGTGTGTGTGTGTGTGTGTGTGTGTGCCCCATACTGCGAACAAACCTTGCTAGTTAGGATTTTACACAGCGGGCTAGCCCAGTGTGGGGTATTTTTTGGGGGAATTTAGTCTCATGTCCAACACACGCACACGCACACGCACACGCACACGCACACACACAGCATGCAACCTTGCATGCATTAAAATCACTGACTAAACTCAACTATCAACCTCTATCACACACACACACACACACACACACACATGTGCACACTTATTGACCCGAGGGTGGATATGAACCCAAATATCGATACCAACCAATGCACAGTATCCTTTGAAGTGAATGTTCCATCCTTGCTGTTGTTTCTGATGCAATTAAAGTGATATATAATACAGTAGCACTTTTAGTAGCACTTTTAGCATAGTAGTTTTTTTCTTCTTTTTCAGGAAATTATTCTCCATTCATTTTCTCCATAGGCTTTTCAAAACAAATTTATTTAAATACCTTTTAAGCGACGTACGAAGCCAACTCTTGTCATGACAAATCATGACAACACACACAATATTTTGGACCAAACAAATAATTACAAAGAAGAAAAACAACAAAAAAAGTGTTGTAACCGCTTTTTTCTACTTTCTAATTCTTTGTTTGGCCCGAAAAATTGTGTTTGTTGTCATGATTGGTAAAGACAAGAGTTGGCTTTGTCCACGGCGTAAACGTCGTACTTTCTGAAAAGTCTATGAGGAAAATGAACGGGGATTTCTTTTCCGGGTCTCTCGAGGGGGCGGGACTGCGACGCTCTATAGCCGGGTCTGTTCGGCTCCGGTTCCGACATCTCTATGTGCTTTTCGGTTCGGAGATTTCTAATGGCAGCAGCGGGTCCATTCGGTGTGCGTGTGTGTGCTCGTGTGCGTGTGTGTGTGTGCACGTGTGTGCACGTGTGCGGCATCAGGGGCGAGCACAGATAGACACCTCTGGAGTCTGGACAACAAAGTGCCCTTTTGAAAGTTTGTTTTTTGTACAGTTTGTTCATTTTGTTTTGTACACTGCAGTAAGTGTCCCATGGTGACATCGATCAATTCTACATTAAAAACATCTAATATATAATTTATGTCCCCAAAATCTATAAATCTCACTCACTATTAAGGCAGCCAGCGGTTTCACGCGCCGCACAAGGTGCCCTTTTCCCCCTTTGCACCTGCCCCTCAAAAATGTCTGTGCACGCCACTTTGCGGCATGCGCGTGCATGTGTGCGTGTGTGTCTGAATGTGTGTGTGAATGGGTGAATGTAATGCACATTGTAGTGCTCTGTAAATGTGCTATATAAATGCACCATTTATCATTAGCTTCAATCAATAAGGTTGTATTTGTCACTGACTTGTAAGTAAAAGCAGCAAAATGTTGTTGGCACTTGTTCTGCAAAACATTGTGAAACATCTTGCATAATTCATAATACTATCGCATTGTCATGCAGAAACATGCAGAAAACCTGTTCTTTTCATAAATTAACACAAAAGCATCAAAATGGTAATCAAGTAGCAGATCGTGGTTTCGTAGATGTTGTCCTTGACGGGGTTCATACGCCTATCAATGAGCAGCAATTCCAGAAGTGTGCATGGGTGATAATACATAACTGTGCAGTATATGCATACTGTATCTAATCAAGTAGCCAATATCACAGTCAACAACACTGCCGAATAAGCACATTCAACATGTCTGTCAGTCACTCTCCTCTGTCTCACACAAAGCTCTGTAACCACACACAGACAGCATTCATGTACAGCATATTCGACATGTCTCTCTGTCTCACACAAAGCTCTGTAAACCACAGACAACATTCATGTACAGCATATTCGACATGTCTCTCTGTCACTCTCCTCTGTCTCACACAAAGCTCTGTAACCACAGACGACATTCACAAACAGTTCCGACTGGATGCTAATCCATTTAACTTCCGGGTGCCCTCGGGCCACTACTAGGATCAGCAGCCAACACATACTATAGCTTCAGTATGATACTGTGTGCTGTCCTCGCCCACAATGCATGTAGTCTCTTATATAAACTGTAGTGTATAGTTTCAGTATGATACTGTGTGCTGTCCTCGCCCACAATGCATGCAGTCTCTTATATAAACTGTAGTGTATACTAGCTTCAGTATGATACTGTGTGCTGTCCTCGCCCACAATGCATGTAGTCTCTTATATAAACTGTAGTGTATACTAGCTTCAGTATGATACTGTGTGCTGTCCTCGCCCACAATGCATGTAGTCTCTTATATAAACTGTAGTGTATAGCTTCAGTATGATACTGTGTGCTGTCCTCGCCCACAATGCATGTAGTCTCTTATATAAACTGTAGTGTATAGCTTCAGTATGATACTGTGTGCTGTCCTCGCCCACAATGCATGCAGTCTCTTATATAAACTGTAGTGTATACTAGCTTCAGTATGATACTGTGTGCTGTCCTCGCCCACAATGCATGCAGTCTCTTATATAAACTGTAGTGTATACTAGCTTCAGTATGATACTGTGTGCTGTCCTCGCCCACAATGCATGTAGTCTCTTATATAAACTGTAGTGTATACTAGCTTCAGTATGATACTGTGTGCTGTCCTCGCCCACAATGCATGTAGTCTCTTATATAAACTGTAGTGTATACTAGCTTCAGTATGATACTGTGTGCTGTCCTCGCCCACAATGCATGTAGTCTCTTATATAAACTGTGAACATTGGTCTCAAAGCCAATACTTAAAAAGCAAGTATAAAATAAGGCTTATAAAGCCAATGGGCCTCATTCAAGAAGCGATATATTGTTCATATCTGTTTTGTTATTTCTGCTTTTCTCATGTAAGAACTCATTTTAGTAACCGAGAGTACTCTTACTGATATAAGAGGAAACACAGTTCATACATTTTGTTTGTCCAAAACACACATTTTAAATTTGAGAACAAATAGAAAACCATTTAATAAAATGTGTATATGTTTAAGAGTAATGATTGGATTAATACATTCATGGGCAAAAAATAGTATAATATTGGTCAATTGATCCCAATTATAACTACAGCATCACAAACGTTAATGTTTTGCCAAATTGCCAATACTGGGTATTCCCATATCTATAGAGTCAATACTATGCAAAATAACATTTCAAATTCAACTTCATCACATACAAGTTACAACAGGTAGAATTTTGGCAACATTTATATATTATTGCATGGTGAAACAGCGTATAAGTCTCTTTTTAACATTTTGACTTCTAAACACGATTTGCCCGAGCAGGAAGCCATGCGCGGGCCGTCTGTTGTTGTTATCGCCACTATGGAATACTTTTCTACACTACAACAAGCGATTACACCGTTTTAAAGTGGATTTTTATGACAAGCAACTCAGCGATCGGTGCAGTGGCTGTTCAAAGGTAACTTTAAACCTAGCAGGGAGGCTTGAAACACGGCAGTTTCATCGACGCAGTCTAAGTGTTAATAGCACATAAACACACGCAAAGCAAAACCCGGTAGGGCATCTAAAAGAAACAACAATGCCAACTCCATGTTGATATTACAATTTGAATTAGGAAGAAGACCTGGTACTGGATCCACATATCCGGATCATAATCTTGAAAAACTGCCCTTATTGTATATGCCAGATGATTGGAAGGGGGTACCCTGCCAGATGACTGGAAGGGTGTACCATACCTTTTGGGATGGATTTGACTAAAAGTCAAACGTTTGGCACAATTTTGACTAGGGGGATATGAGTTCTATAGTTGTGTTCTTTGAGTTACTATTAATTATATGAATGTGAAGTGGCTTGTTACACAGGTGTTCCAATGGTTATACTTATATTCTTCATTCTTTGTCAGCACAGCGCTTTATAGTGACGGCCTTGCTGCATGCATTGTCCTTACTGAAATCTCTTCACAGATAAAAATGTAATGTCCTCAATATGCTCAAGACAGTTATCGTCCCAAGACTCCCAAATCATACCTCTTTGCATCCCAGATTGATGAGGATGGACCACCATTACTATAGTCTGTTTATCGTCATGCGACTCCAACAAAGCTGAGTCATCAGAAACAGTCTTCAGCCCTATGAAGAGTGCCCGAGTGCCCCTGGATTATACCCCAAACACATAGATTGAAAAGGGGTCTGAAGTTACAAGCATGGATATTTGACGAGTTGCGAGTGGGAATTTGTTGGACTAGTCTACCTACGCTGTGTTGAATTGATAAACATGACGTGGGTCTTGGGGAGATATTAATATTCAGACCGATCTGTTTTCCGATCCCTCGTGCTGTTACGGATTTCGGAGAGCCTGAATGCACCAGGACACTGCAGAATTTAGTTGCCTGACTTATGTTACTAAAAACAAATTATTCATAGAGCTCTTTATAGGCTAAGCCTATATGCTCAACTACACTTTACCATAATTAAAATGTATCATTAAAGAATCATACACAATATAAACATTGGACATCAGAGGAAATATTGCATAGTTATGGACATCACGCAAAGCTATGTAGCAGCGAGCTGCTAAGGTCAATGTATACTTTTTTACAGAAACTTCTCTTGAAACTTCTCCGGAACACTTTTTTCTCAATGTCACATTTACATGTTCTGACACAAAGCATTTACCATAAAGGTAAATGCATTTACACGGAAGCACGGAATCACGCGGCAAGTCGTGCGGCAATTAAGGCACGTCGGGTTCATGTACCACAAGTGCACAACGCACTGCAATGCGACGTGTTGAGAGCTTATAGATTGTCTATTTTTGGCCACATGCAGACTTTTATGTGCCTCTGTAGGCTTGCGTTGGAAGTTAGTTACAGCAAAACCCACAAAATATACAATCGCACAACATTTTCGTCCTCGTGCCTCTGGGGCGAAAGATTTTACGTGTCCTCTGTCACTCCAAAGGGACTATATGAGGTCAAATTATGCCCCCAATACTCGGAGCTAAACGTAATAACGCACGAGAGTCACTAATGGACGGATGGACGTGCGCGCCACGTGCACGCCTACGGAACACCAGGGGAGGAAGGGGAAACGGTAGGAAATTGATTTTGTATCCCGGTCACACTTTACTGCCTGTCGCTGTGAGTGTTGTCCATGTCTATTAACGTGCACTCTAGGAGCCTCTGTCTTGTGTCTGCCGCTTCCAGACTTTTACAGCCTCAGATGCAATCTCTACACAGAGGTCTGTTTTTTAAGTTTCATTTCTTTGATGTTATTCGTTTTTAATTGGTGATTTTATCTTCAGATTTTTCTTTTTCTACATTATGGCTATCTTTTTGCAGCTGTGTGCGTGTGTGTGTGTGTGTGTGTGTGTGTGTGTGTGTGTGTGTGTGTGTGTGTGTGTGTGTCTGTGTTATTATCAGAAATGTTACCTCACATTCTCATGACAAACTTCAAAACGACAATTCTGCAATTACACTCTGGCTTCCAAAATGTTTTCACCCCATTCTGTTCTGTTTGTCTGTTAGAACGGCACAACAGATGGACGCGTATTTACATTGAATTTAGTGGGAATTATTCGTAAGGCTGTCTGTCCCGAAATGATCATTACCATAACATTTTAATCCGTTCCACTCCTTCTGTTATGCTGATGACACTCAACAGTTTTTTTTCTCCTCCTCCTCTCCCTCTACCACTCAGGCTGAAGAGTGTGTGGATGGGAGTGCCGGATGTCTGTGAGATGTCTTCCTACCACCTCAAGCTCAACTCAGAGAAACACAGAGCTTCCTATCCATTGCAGGCAATGTTTCCATAGACCACTCACTAACAATTGTGACAATTTCACTGTGTGCATGGCACATAGCTGTTTAGTCCGAAGCACCATAACACAGCTTGCATCATTAACCTATCCTTACATTTAAAGACTATTGGGGTTTCCAAATCATGGGCCGTCAGAGCAATAGGAAGGCCATGTATTAACCTTGTTTGTTGGATAGAGTTCATGCTTATCTCCAGTGGTAAGTAACTTTTAGTACATTTACTCAAGTAAATATATATGTGAACATCTTTGTACCAGTGTTATAGGGTACATCTTTGTACCAGTGTTATAGGGTACATCTTTGTACCAGTGTTATAGGGTACATTTTTGTACCAGTGGAATATGTTGTGCACTTTCATATAGCTCTAATACTGTGATTGTGCACAACTAGTTCCTGAAACGGATGCACACAGCATCAAATGAAAAACATGTATGGCCCCTACTAGAATATATATGATTCCAACTATCCCACTTTAAAACACAATGAATAAATATAGTCCCTACATTTCCCGGAGCCTGTGTCATTTTGGCACCCGTGTTGGGGACAGACAATTGTGACCAAATATAGATTATTGTGAAACATACCATATGTACTGTATATATGTATGGATGGAATCAAAATGAAATGGGTGGTTATTGTGTACAGTGTGTAGGCCTATGTTATTAGTTACCAGGTATAACAAATAACCAGGTTATGTGAAGATAGAGTGAGAACAGATTGACAATAATGCACATCCAATATTGCCTTCACTCTCTCTCACCCATCCCATCTGGTTTTCAATCTCTCTCTCCCTACCACGTGCACATGCACGCACGCACACACGCACACACATACTCACGCACACGCACGTGTATTGTAAGTACACACCATGGAGACGTGTGGTGAGATCTCTCAAAGAAAAAACATGCAGATTTATTTCTCTGATGAGTCAAAGGGAGAAAGACTCCCGGGGGTGGGGGGGGGGGGTCGGGGGGAGAGAGAGAGGGAGAGAGAGAGATGCTAGACAGCTCCTCACTGGCCTAAGCCCCCCAAGTTTTGTATGTGCTCTTGAATACCCTGGGGCGGGCGGACACACACACACCCCCCCACACCCCCCCACACCCCCCCACACACACACACACACACACACACCCCCCACACACACACAGTCCTGTGGTCAGTCGTCTGTGTGCCGTGTTCCATATACAGAGGACGAGTGTTTATTCAAGCGAAACCCCTCTCTGTGTCACTGTCAGTGTGTGTGTGTGTGTGTGTGTGTGTGTGTGTGTGTGTGTGACTATACTTGTGTATACCGGTATGTGTGTCTAGACATGCATAAGTGACAGTTGTGTCTGAGCGTACATCATATGGAAACACGCAAAATTGCATGTGTGTGTACAGTTTGTTTCCATGACATAGGGATATAAAATGTATGCATACAATTCACTTAACAAGTCAACAACACACACTGGCACACAAAAATAAATTGAGCGCATGTGCACCTTCACTAGCATTGGAAATTATGCACGCCCGCCCACCCGTACGCACGCCCGCCCGCACACACACACACACACACACACACACACACACACACACACACACACACACACACACACACACACACACACACACACACACACACACACACACACACACACACACACACACACACACACACACACACACACACACACACACGCACACGCACATGACTGGCAAAACGGTAGGACAATTCAATGTCACCTCGCTCTCTCTCTCTCTCTCTCCTTTCTTGATTGTACTGTCCACATAATTTACGGAGAGAAAAAGAGTTGAAATATGCAGGTTTCTGCCCGACAGCAACAATATAATTATTTAACACAGTCTTAGGTTCTCTCTCTCTCTCTCTATCTCTCTCTCTCTCTCTCTCTCTCTCTCTCTCTCTATCTCTCTCTCTCTCTCTCTCTATCTCTCTCTCTCTCTCCTCGTCATTTGAGAAGTAGGGCGTGACATTCTCACGCACACATCCAAATGCAAAGTGTTATCATATAGTACAGTATATGGACAACTGTACAAAAGTGGTGAAACAATTATCGCAATGGGCAATTATCGGGGGGCAGTAACAGTTAAGAACCACCTTTTCACGGTAGAGGACTCCTACAGGTGCACTTGTGTGTTTTATATCCAGTAAAACGAAAAAAAAACCATGAAGTAATTGTATGCTTGCTTGCACTCTGAAAATAGCCGACCTACAAGCTAGTTGTGAGCTTATAGGCTAGATCGGCTATTTTCAGCATACAACCAAGTGTATAATCAGCCATTACGACACCATCAAGGCCTGCCAAAACATGTTTTTGTTTTGTTATTAGGAAAATCAACTGTAGATTCAGTCGAATAAAACCATATATTTAGTCGACTACAAATGACATTTCACATGACTAAAATATGAGCGGAACTAATACACTTTTATTCAAAAGACTGTGACTAATCCAAATAAAAAATGCTTTTAAAATGAACAGTTGTTTAGCCTCTATACTACCTCCTGTTTTGACTATAGTGATCTTTGTCTTGTGACTGTCCTATGTCTTACTCTTGTCTGTCTTTCTCTGGGCCAGTGTAATCAGTGGATGCATGGGGAACCTCCCACCTGCGCTCCGGGACGTCTAGAAGGCGTACCACCACCCCAAAGCCCAAATACCCCAATTAAGACCCCTTAAGACAATTTATTATTACTTTAGTTTCATTTTCAAGTCAACTAGGCTTCTTCCTGGTCATATAGCTACTTCTATTTCCAGTACGATTAAAAAAAGCTAAACAAAAACATGTGTTGAATGATCACATTGTGTACAAACAAATGCAAATGCACACCCACTTTGAGAGGAAATAGGTGGCAATGGCCCCCTTGACACATCATCAAGCCTGTGTTGTGTAACTAAAACAAGTCTCAGACTCTTTTGCATTGTTGTCATTGCATTATGGGATATGGAACATATCATTTTATGAAGCAATAGTTTAACTGCCACTTGGAGTTTAGCCTTGGGGAGTTGGGGACTGCAGGCATTTTGTTTTTAAAAGAAAAGAAAAGTTACAAAACAAAATGGTGAGTTATGAACAGAACTGACATTGCCAATGTGAAATCACACAGCATGGCTCAGAAACGAATATCTGATTGCCTTAATGCTTCCAACTCGAGTGGAATTATTAATGTTTTGTACAAGTGTCCATGACAAAGAAAATATATGATGTGGAGACAATAAAGACTATTATTATCGTTATTATTGAAGGTGGTAACAGTCCATTTTCTCAGTACAATATTTCGGGGGCATATATAGAATGTGTGCAGGCTTGAGTATGTTGAATCTAGTTTGCAATTAATGGGGATTTATTTAGGACACAATGAAATAAAATGGCGATAGTATTCCGTGTGGGTCAGACGGCCTGTCACAGCCAGATTTGGGAGAGCAGCAGCTTTGTTGTTGCGAGGAAAGCGGTAACATGAGACTTTCGTGGTTGTTTTCGTCTCAGATTTAGTCCGACGGAGCGTCACAGTATAACTCTATGGGGACACAAAAGCGACACAAAAGTAGGACCCGGAAGTATCTCTGGAGGGGGCGCTCACGTCACGGCTAAAATACTGAATAGGCTATTTTCGGAGAGTAACACCTGCACACAACCAAGCAATTAAGGAATGACTTGTCTTAGTCGCCGAAATATACACTAGAGCCCATCATAAACTAGGAGTTAGCTTATAACTGGCTGGACAAACACATACTTGGGGAAAATCTCAATGATGTTTTTCCTGTTTGAATAACATTGGGAAAATGTGTGTGGACCCAAGTGACTGTCGTTTACAATATCAACGTAGGGCTGGTAAAACAGTTTATAGCTCACATGCAGGTGGAATTGATTCCATTTGGGACTTCGGTCTCACCACATCACGTTGTGAGGAACCCATGGTGACCATGTAGAATGTTGATTGCTTGGAGATAGTGACAGTGGTGTTAGCGGACACCAGTGCTGGGAATATTCGATTACTTAAGTAAAAGTGTAAGTAAAAGTAAAATACTTGACTTGAGTAAAAGTACAAAACTGCCAGTTATTAAAGTACAAGAGTGTTTCCACCTTTTTTAAGCTAAAAATAGCCATAGTTATTTCCAAATAGCCAAAGTATAATAGGGCCCTCAGCTCACTATACAATGTTTTCATGCAGAGCTGTCAAAGCAGCTCGTCCAGCGTCTGTGTGAAAATGTCACATTGGTTGGTCTCAGCTGTTCATGCTAATATTTTTCACCAGATTTGTTACTGCAACTTACCAGTAGCCATGGATTGTGTCTGGACTCTCTGGAGTTGTCTTTCTGATGAGTATAAGTCGTGTTGGTTGGAAGTTCAGGTGGGATGCTAAAGCAGAGTCGGCCTGGTGGATGTCATGGTTCAATGTTGCTGCTTAAATCCTGGTAATTAACATCTTCCTCATCACGGAATGATTTCCTGATTGTCTTGAAGGATCTATCATGCCAGGTGATGCTTTTATTCTTCTCTGTGTGTGATTAATTATGGAGATTAAGCTGATCAATAATTGTGGCTAAATAACATTGGCATTCTCACTCAGAATTGTTTGTTTGCCATGTGGGAAATCCAGGAAGTCTCTTCAGCAAATGACAGCAATGCATCATGGGTACTGTAGTCTATGCAACCCAACTCCACCAAATTAGGAGGGGCAGAGATCTCAACTTGTTGTGGCAGTTCACCCTGCCACTGAGACTGCAGAGAATTATATTATTTTGGATTTTATGTATATTTTTTGATGCTTGATTGTCAATGAATTCACCCAGCTGTGGGGTGTGGGGAACATGCCATCAGTGTGAGGGCATTGTTTATATAACTAGACCTTACCCGTTCTGAATATGAACACCAAATTATGTACAGTGTGGGTAATACGATATAATAGATCACATTACTGATTGGGAGGGAATTGCCCTGTCTTGCTATAGCGCATGTAGGCTACGCTATGGCAAACATAGAGGATTGATGCCCCAAAAAGCATGTTTTTGCAATAAACGTTTTAAAATTCTCCATTTGCGGCGCCCCCTATGGATTAAAAATATAATTGCTTTGGACTCTCCGTTGATTAAACCACCATTGACATGTGAATTAAATTTGGGGTGGATTGGTCATTCAGTTTGTGATTTGTGCAATTTTTTGTAAAACAGCCCCCACGGAAGCGGATTACACCAGAACAAATCTCATGTTTTATCATATTAAGTTCTTGCTCCCATCAGAGCGCAGGTTGGGGGATTGGCGGGGATGTGTTCAGGTATGCCAATGGGTGCGTCAGACTTGGAATGGCGGTTTAGTACAGTATGGTATCTCACTAAATAGGATTATTCCTTCTATATCAGGTCACAGCTCGGGAAATCAGTGACTTTCCTACGGGGAGGTCCCGCGAGCACAGCATATAGAAGGAATAGGCTTACTCATAGTTGGAGCACTAGTATAGTATATTTCTTTCATATAAAATTCAGCTCGAGCCAGTATAATATGAAAAAAGAAAATGCCAAAGTAAATGATAGCCGTTCACGCACACGCACGCACGCGCACACACGCACACACACACACACACACAAAACACACACACACACACACACACACACACACACACACACACGTGTCAGTGTATCAGTTATCAGTGTTTCATGATGCATGTCCGCTGGCCTCCGCTGGCGCACTCGCACAAAAACATGCATGTGTGTGTGTGTGTGTGTGTATGTGTGTGTGTGTGTGTGTGTTTGTGTGTGTTTGTGCTCATCCAGCTATCATGCTCATAAAAGGTCCATGTGAAATAATAAACTAGTCAATGCTCACCACATCACAGTGCATAGTCGTGTGTATGTGTGCACGTGTGCGCGTGTGCATATCGTTTCATAACAGAGCTGTGTTAGATGGCCATCAGAGCTATGTTTATTACGTTTCGCACGGTTGCCCCTCTCTCACCGCCACGGTGATGAATAAATAGTGTCAATTTAACTTCCGCAGAGCACCACGGGCCCATTTGGTTCCATCCACTCGCTCTGCAGAGTTAAACTAAGGCCAATGATTTTAGTGCGCTCTCTCTAGCCTACTGTCATTGACTCATTCACGTCTGTTTGTTCCCATTATATTCCAATATGGAGATCTCAGCGTGATAATGTGTGTGCTGCTATGTCCATAATGTGAACACTTTGCTGTGTATGAGATAATGCTAAACAAATCAACTCCACTTGCCCTTGCCGTTTGCCCGTTTGAACCCATCAACCGCTGCAGTGCTCAAATAACATTGTGCCATCTGCCTTTATTAGCACAAATAGCCTCGTTGAAACACAGCGGTAAACATCGGCCCATAAATGACCAGGGTCGTTTCCAGGACATGGGAGCGGATCCATGCAGGACATGGGAGCGGATCCATGCAGGACATGGGAGTGGATCCAGGACATGGGAGTGGATCCATGCAGGACATGGGAGTGGATCCAAGACATGGGAGTGGATCCATGCAGGACATGGGAGTGGATCCAGGACATGGGAGTGGATCCATGCAGGACATGGGAGTGGATCCATGCAGGACATGGGAGTGGATCCAGGACATGGGAGTGGATCCAAGACATGGGAGTGGATCCATGCAGGACATGGGAGTGGATCCAGGACATGGGAGTGGATCCATGCAGGACATGGGAGTGGATCCAAGACATGGGAGTGGATCCAAGACATGGGAGTGGATCCAAGCAGGACATGGGAGTGGATCCAAGACATGGGAGTGGATCCAGGACATGGGAGCGGATCCAGGACATGGGAGCAGATCCAAGACATGGGAGTGGATCCAAGACATGGGAGTGGATCCAAGACATGGGAGTGGATCCAAGACATGGGAGTGGATCCAGGACATGGGAGCGGATCCAGGACATGGGAGCAGGACATGGGAGCAGATCCAAGACATGGGAGCGGATCCAGGACATGGGAGCGGATCCAGGACATGGGAGCGGATCCAGAACATGCATGGGAAGTTATTGAGAAACGGAAATCAATAATGCCGGCTGACACATTCATTAGAGGATGTGTAATGTTTTTCTTTCAAAACTGGCCTGAGAAAACAATCTATCAGGAGACCACACGTGGGAGGTCAATGTTAATTCCCATCGAAAGGAGGCGTCATTCACTGCCACTGTTATTTCTTTTCATCCTTTGTACATATCTCTGCTGTCCGGAAGAAACCTCATAACTCCAAAATGTTCATTTTATATTTTCTAAATGATGCAATACTGCCTCATCAAAGTTGGTGGTGTGACATTAGATATTGTCAATTACTTGCATGAGAAGGAGAAAGGTGGTGGAGTTAGCTGTTTTAGCAGACAGTTTGAGGGTCCAATGGAGTTAAGGTTTTGTCCAATGCGTTTTTTACTACTTTCCATTGGTTCAATATTTTCGAAACGACACACAGACGTAAAGGGTGTTCAATAGCACTGATTTATGAAAGAAAAAAAATCAAAAACCTCAAAAATTGAGTTATGAGGTTTCCTCCGGACAGCAACGTAAATACTATTGTATTCGTTGATGACATGTATAGTATTTGTAGTATATGTCAATATTTTATGGTATTAATTGAATAGTACATATAGGACTACAATGAAAAAAGGTCTCCAGGACTGTTTTTGTGTTACTGTAGCCTTAATGTCTAACTGTACCATGCGCCGTTTACATTTCTGACTAATTAAAATCACTCAATCAAAAATAAGGTTCTGGCTCATCAACAGTGAACAGGCGACCTTCTTACAACCCGGTGGCCTTTCTACCTCCCCCTTGCCTGCTGTCAACTGTAGTTAAAAAGGAAGTCAAATCTAAATCCAGGCATCCAACAATCTGTGTGTGGCTGTTGCATCCTGGTATTAAGTTCTTCTTACTTTTTTCATGCTTTCTGAAAATTGCTTTGGCCATATTGATCACAGTACAAAGGTAGTGCGGAGGCACCGCATGCGTGTATACAGCTATTTATATTGGTCGCTGCGTATGGATTGTAGCTCAGGTACACGTATCAGGTATGGGCTGGGTATGAAAGGCATCCCTTTGCTGTGGCTACAGCTGGTGCCACGTATTTGAGAGGTAATTAATACTAACAAAAACTGCAGCCGAGCTGCTTCTACGTACCTGGCATTCCGCTAGTGAAGTGAACATCAGAAGGGAAGAGTGTCTGGGAGAAATGGGGGGGAAACGTCTGCGTTTGTCTACTAAGCGTGGTGGTCCAGATCAAAGGGAGACGCAGGCGGACGCCTTATCTGTGCCAAGTGACAGTTCAATGTTACGACCTTTTGATACCGTCATAGCGCCATTAATACTACATGAGCCGTTAGCTTTTTCAGATTCTTTCTTTTTAATGTCAAAGTTTTCCAAATGTTTCAAGCATTTTCAAAACATTTGGAATATTTTCAAAAAATAATGCAGCAATGCTCACAATTGTCCAACATCCTACATTAAGATCCTATATATAAAAAATGCCTAGAGGGTGGGTGGATGGTGCCAAATGTTGCTCCGATCCGCACCAAACTTGGCACAAAAACTGGTCAGGGGTCTGCCATGACAGCAGTCAAACTGTACACATACACTATGGGGCACTATACAGCAGTGTCACTGTGGTGTTTAACACTTCAGATAGCCATATCATTTGTGGACTATAGCTCAGATCAGCGAAAAGTGTGAAACATATAGGGCTGAAAACCAGTAACTAAAATAGCCGATCTACAAGTGGACATTGCCATGTGCCATGTTGTCCACTTCTACCGACTCAGTGCCGCTTCTTTCCCCGTCTTGGGTTTTAGATCGAGACCCAGGTTGTCTTGGCTTTGAGACCCATGCATGTCTTCGCCTTCAGTTTAGAGCCAACAATAAAACTTGGAGATGTTGTGCCTACATGATACTGGTGGCGACTGAGCCAGCCGGATGCCCTGCTTTCTCTCAGTGTGTGCGTGTGCGCGTGCGCCTAGATGTGCATGCCTGTGCGCATCTCTCTCTCTCTCTCTCTCTCTCTCTCTCTCTCTCTCCCTCTCTCTCTTTGAAACACATATGGTATTGATCAGCAACAGAGGTATAAATTCCCGATCGATGGCAGTGAGGGGGATCATCTTGCGGTGGTCGGGGGGGTTTATGGAGGGGTAATCAATCCTCGGGGTGAACTCGCTGTTCACACAGGTACAAGCTGGGTATTAATAATACCTCCATGTTAGCTCACACCGTTACACTATCAGCCATTGATAAAAATGTATATCAAAGGCTGGTGAACCGTACATTTACTGTGCTAGGAAATTCACATGCACCTTTTATGTTACCAATTTCACATTTGACCTAATTTTGGTCAATAATATAGTAATACTATAAGTAAGATGCCTAAGGGCGAGAAGCGACCTCGCCATTTAGGGCATGCGTCCCCCTCGTTGCGGCAGACTGCTGGGCGAGCAATGGCGCTTTGGCATTGGGGGTCAGATCATCATGGAATGAATTCTGTACTGTTTACTATGACATCCCTGATGATATCACTGACTGACTGACGTACGATTTCATAATAAATGCAACCTACAGTCGCAATAATATTTAATACTTTTCATTGAATATGTATAAAACTTAAAGACAAACTTCAGTCATTTTTAAACCAATTCAATCTTCATCTAATTGGTCCTCATTAACTATTACAATACAAATGGATACTGTGTGTGTGTGTGTGTGTGTGTGTGTGTGTGTGTGTGTGTGTGTGTGTGTGTGTGTGTGTGTGTGTGTGTGTGTGTGTGTGTGCGCGCGTGCGTGCGTGCGTGCGTGCGTGCATGCATGCATATGAGTGTATATACGATCTACTTCATGTAGATGGGTTTTGTATTTATCGCTGTATTTATTGTTTATTGTGCACTTTTACTTTCATTCTTCACTCCTTACTGCTGTCACACCGTGAATTTATCCCCTGGGGGGATCAATAAAGCATTACCTAAACTTGTCTTATAGGCAGGAAGTCACTTTTAAACAAACAACAAACACAAAAAGGCTACACAGCATTTCTGATGGTTTATTCTTGGTGGGGAGGAATAGCACGAATGGCCAAGACGAGTCACGCCTCATGTATATGCTTCGCACATAGCCGATCTACACGATCACAATGAGTTGCGGACGCAACACATTGTGGGCTTGTAGATCGGCTATGTTTGGCGCTCGCAAACACCGCCATGCGACAAAGTCTAAAGTAAACCAATGCCTCAAAGTCCCAAACTAAAAAGATTAAAAAGGACGGAAAAGAAAAAGGGGAGCTAAACGCCATTCACATGAAATATGTCCCCAATATCCTGCAATAAGGTTTTCTTTTTTTTGCCTTTCCGGGACTCTCTTTTTTTTAACATTTGGTTGAGAAAGCTATCAGTGCTGGAGAATCCATACCAAGACCTGCTGACTGGACACTTAGAGATGGAATAAAACCAGGATGAAACCCATAAGATACAGCCATTTATTTACACTGCACGCATGCACGCACGCACGCACGCACACGCACGGCCGCATTTGTATTCGTATATTAGTGAGGACTGTACTAGTGGATTCATAATGTGCCATACTTACTGTACATAGTACAGTCATACATCATTTTCTAAGAGAACCTGGAGACTTAATTGACATTCAGTAATTGGGTCCTAAAAAATAATTAAGAACATGGCGTGTAAAAAACTAAATAAAAGAAAAGAAGCAGCTTGGACTCCTCATGCATAGAAGGAAGCATGAGGTCAGTCCGCTGCACCCGCCAGGTTGGCAGAGGAAGTGTAGCGCCCAGGATTACATTAGATAATTGGCACTGGGTTGCAAAATCGTGGGATAAAAAAACGAAATAAAACATTTGCCATGGACAAGACCAGGTCTTTGCCACCAACACATTTGTCTGTGTACGGACATATTGAAGACCCCATAGACTATAGTCAAGACGACGTGAAAGATGAAAGATCCCATTGGTGAAATGTTGTGCATGCTGTTGGGAAAATGCACACGAGTCCACGACTACATTGTGTTTTGTGGCAATGCTCTGTGTTATGCAATGTGTTGGTCGACACACCCACATGTAATATGTATGTTGGATTTATGTTATATTGAATGTGTACTGTACATTTTAATTGAACTGAGCTACAGAATCATTTGGCCATTATAGAGATATGAGCATCACACATTTTCACACACACACGAAATTCAGCATATGCACGCACGCACGCACGCACGCACACACACACACTTTAGTTGCCTCTGATGATCTTCACACTCTGAAATTCAGCACACACGCACACGCACGCATGCACGTTGCCTCTGATGATCTTCATATTTTGCTAGAGTTTCATATTTCTACGCAACTTGATAACACCATGGTGTGTGTGTGTGTGTGTGTGCCTGTACTGTAATGTAATGTAATGTTTACTGCAAGCCCAAAATGTGTCGTCTCCGTGTGTGAATTGCATGCATGTGCACATTTGCACATGCGTGCAGTGTATAAGAATGTGTGCGTGTGTTCCTGTGTACATGCACAGGTCATGAATGATTCCAGTTTCCTGGGGGATGTGTAGTGGTTTTGGTGGGATCTGGTGTTGTGGCTGAGGGGGTGTAAGTGAACTCCTCCATGGAGCAATGAATGACGCCCCTCCCTTCCTCCCTCCCTCACTGTCTCCCTGCCTCCCTAACGCCCTCCCTAACCCCTCCCTCCCTCCCTTGCTGCCTGGGCTAATAACCCTAAACACACAGGTCAGAGTGGGGTCATTTACACATGACCTTTAACCCTCTCTGTCCCGTGACTTCATCATGTGAGGTTTCACCCTGAGGCCTGGAGTTGTTATACAACATAGTAAATCCACCCACTGCCAGTGTTTTTCCCCCCTTACCTTTTAAGTATTCACAGAATATTTATATCCACTATACAATCGATCCCCCGCCTGTCGATAATCACGGAGCCTTTTTGTTGTGCGTTAGCATATATATTATATAATATATAGCCATGCTGGCGGACGCGGATGTGGAACGCTACAGGAGTTCCACATCTGGAGAGAGGTGTTTCAGATAATCCTCTAAAGTGGGAGTGGATGGGAGCTGTGTTTTTGATATCACGTCATTTCCTCGTTCCCGACTTCAATGACAGTCAAACAGCGCCATCTATTGCAAAATCACTGAACGCACATCATGAGGAGAAATCTCGTCATTGGCAGGTGCTGTCAGTGATTATTTGGGACGGTAAGATTGTATATTAAAGCTGCACTATGTAACTGACGTCTTGTACACAGGATGTGAACCTGTGCAAGTCCTGACATGTTTTACCATTTAGCTATAGAGCACGCATGCCCAATCAGGGGATACAATTGATCTTGACCACCAGGTCAAAATTCGTGTCAGATCCTGTGTCTCGGTGAGACGTGACCTTTGACACATCTAAATGTCTCAATAGAAGCAGGGAGACATCTTTTCCTGCTTTCCTGCATAAAATGTGCTTTATGAATAAAGTTTGATTTGATAAGTTATAATTGTATTACTGATGAAGGCTTAACTGCCGAAACGTTGGATTTATATGTCTTAACTATAATAAAGTATTGGCACTCTGGCTATTGGCGTGTGTGTCCACTTTCTTGTTTTTCCAATATTGCCTCTTCAAGTTATATTGTATTAACATACAGTAGGCTACTCTATTCCGTACAGATTGGACAACATTGCATTTTAATACAAAAAGTTCCATTGTGCCACTTTAACCGTATAAATATCACCAGCAGTACCATCAATGTGGACTGTGATGACACCTCCATGGTATCAGGTCATTAAAGTGGACTGTGATGACACCTCCATGGTATCAGGTCTTTAATGTGGACTGTGATGACACCTCCATGGTATCAGGTCATTAAAGTGGACTGTGATGACACCTCCATGGTATCAGGTCATTAAAGTGGACTGTGATGACACCTCCATGGTATCAGGTCATTAAAGTGGACTGTGATGACACCTCCATGGTATCAGGTCTTTAATGTAGACTGTGATGACACCTCCATGGTATCAGGTCATTAAAGTGGACTGTGATGACACCTCCATGGTATCAGGTCATTAAAGTGGACTGTGATGACACCTCCATGGTATCAGGTCTTTAATGTAGACTGTGATGACACCTCCATGGTATCAGGTCATTAAAGTGGACTGTGATGACACCTCCATGGCATCAGGTCTTTAATGTAGACTGTGATGACACCTCCATGGTATCAGGTCTTTAATGTAGACTGTGATGACACCTCCATGGTATCAGGTCTTTAATGTAGACTGTGATGACACCTCCATGGTATCAGGTCATTAAAGTGGACTGTGATGACACCTCCATGGTATCAGGTCTTTAATGTAGACTGTGATGACACCTCCATGGTATCAGGTCATTAAAGTGGACTGTGATGACACCTCCATGGTATCAGGTCATTAAAGTGGACTGTGATGACACCTCCATGGTATCAGGTCATTAAAGTGGACTGTGATGACACCTCCATGGTATCAGGTCATTAAAGTGGACTGTGATGACACCTCCATGGTATCAGGTCTTTAATGTAGACTGTGATGACACCTCCATGGTATCAGGTCATTAAAGTGGACTGTGATGACACCTCCATGGTATCAGGTCTGTCCATATTTTATGCAAAGCTATTAATCACAGACTGAAGATGTCGGTCCTAAACAGCAAAGATTAGAGTCTGGCGTATTTCTTTGTAAAGCTGAGATCAGCAGGCAGTCCCGTTAATTGAACGCTGTCGCTTAGGCATAAGCAGGTACTGTTAAACACACTTGAATAAAGTTGCTGCATGGGGGATTAGCTGTACCCGCTAATCTGATTGAATTGAAACCAGATGTGGTTTCACAGGTATAGTCGCATAATTCCATGCACGTGCTTTTGGGTAAGAGGCAAGAGCATGGCACGTGTGTGCGTGCGTGAGTGCGTGCGAGCATGCAATTGTGTGGGTGCAATTTTCCTGGTCCTCACAAGAGAAATGGCTGTTTTATGTAAAAATAATAATAATGTATAATAATAATCAGGGCGATTGGCTTACTATTAGGAAAAGATTCAAGTTGTGCTTATGGTTAGGATAAAGCATTTTTTGGATGTAGAGTTATGCCTGATTTTCACAAGCTGATCTACAAGCTCATAATGCTGGTATATTGGCCATTTTCAGGAACTCTGGCTTTTAGGCTTAGGGTTTGAAATGGCAAATAAGAAATGAGAAAAACGGCATTCATAAAACGTCCTAAAATGTGCATGTCCTCAAAAGGTTGATCTTCCTTGTCCTTCCTTTCCCCACAATACGGAATAACGGATGTTGGTTGTTAAACGTGGGGTGTCCCAAGTGGTATAGCACATGGGCAGAGTGCCCGGTTCGATTCCAGGCTGACCAGACAGACCCTCTGCTGTATGTCTTTCCCCTATATTCTCTCTCCACATGGCCTGTCTCTCTCAACCCCGGGCGAACAACAAAGCTTACAAAGTAGAAAATGGTCGATCTTAAATCTCTCAACCTGTCACATCGGGATGTGTCGTTGTGAGCTTTTAGATGTACCTTTATTTATCCCACCAGTGATGAACATGGATGACCAGGGAGCTGGGATATCACTCTGCTCTGCCGAGGCAGAGGCAGAGCATGAAGCAAGTCCAATCCTTACTACATTAGGAAAGATTCATGTGTTTCTGCAATTTGCACAGAAAAGTTCAATTCAGATGGAAATCCGCTCTGACCTTGACTTGCCTGAAAGGCGGACGGCAGTGAAATAAAGCTAACAATGATGCATGTGTCAGTATGCACCGTCTGTGTCAGTATGCATTGTGTTTGCTGACAGAGAGCTGCACATAATAACAGTGTGAGAGATTCAATAAGCAATTGTTGATAGAAAAATAGATACAGCTAGACAGACACAGTAGACATACGGTAGATATGTCAATGATTTGTGGTTGGAGATGATCAGATTTTGATTTAATATTTCCTTGGTTTAATGTCTTGTGAAATTATTCATGATCAATCGTAAATAGTTCAGGCAGTTTTCATTTTCTCTCTCTCTCTCTCTCTCATTTGCATACGTAAATGTATGACACAAATCAAGCCAAACTTGCCATGTGGCGGCTTACTGTTATCAAACACTAACGTTTTATTACCAGATTATTTTTTGGGGCATTTTATGCTTTATTCTTCAGACAGCTCAGTGTAGAGAGACCGGAAATCAAAGGGTATTATGGAACAAAGTCCTCGCGATTACAAGTTGAACCATCTGAGCCACCAGGCACATTGGGCCCTATATCATTCAAGCCGCCTTACCCCATGCCTAAAGTTATTAGCCACTATTTTTTTTGAAAACATATTTTAACATTCACTGCCAAATACCGAACGCCAAAGCCGATGCCTGCTGTGTGTTTTTAGTTTTTTTACGCTATAGATAGCGCTCCTTGCTAACCTATGTAAAACAATGTAGCAGGAAATCGCGTGATCGCAAACAAACAGCCACCGTTCAATTCCATGTTATTCTGTGTGACATGATTGATTGACATTCCAGGCCTGTCTCTTCCTGGAGAGTAGAAATAAATGGTGCCATCTTATAATGAACATTTGTGAGGACCAATGTTAAAAATGGGTCCATTGGTCCTTTAACTATTTAAACTATAAAACATCATGAAGTTCCAGAAGCTGTGTCATATATCGTACAGAACACATGTGTGTCATACATAGCCTACAGTATATCGTACAGTGCACGGCAACGCTCTGACATTCATGTGCTCGTCCTAACGAAATGTCTCTATATTTTTCTCTCTCTCCCTCCTTCTTGGATCACGATTATCTTTTAATTGACATTGCGTTGTCGAACGTATGCCTCGTCTCCGCACCTACAATATCACACTCTACTGAATCTCACAATCACAAAGGTCAAAGCACAAATCACAAAATAAAATCACAAAGCGTCCAAAACGTATTCACACTGTAGTTGAGCGCCAGTGTCAAGCACATGAAATAGACGAACTGGAAGCTCCCAGCGTGGCCCGTTGTGATCTTGTACATCCGATTGTGTGTGTGTGTGTATGTGTGTGTGTGTGCGCGCGTGTGTGCGTGCGTGCGTCATTTGCCATAGTAACAGGCAGTCGAATGGATACTGTACGTTGTACAGTCGGGACAAAGATATCCTAGAAAGGCTAGAATGACAAAGAACAAGGTAGAGAGATAGCAGATATAGAAAATATACTACAGAGCAGAGAGAGAGAGAGAGAGAGAAAGAGTTGTGAGGCACTTGATAGGGACACTGGTGTGTGTGTGCGTGTGAGTGCGTGCGTGTGTGTGAAAGCGAAAGCGGCATGTGCATGCTTAAATGCCTGTGTGATAACTGTGCGTCTGATTGCGTGAGTGCAAGCCATCACGTTTGTGTGTGTATCTACGAGTGTGTGTGCATGTATGTGTGTGTTGCAGGGTCCAGCACCCCCCTCCTCCCCTCTCTCAGCAGGTGGTCTGGACGCCGCTAAAAAATCTGCTCCCACTACCCATAATCCCCTTCTCCTCCCTGGGTTCCACGGGCTCTCCCGCTACTCGCCTCACGCTGGGATGAAGTTATCACTCGACACAGCCTCTCGCTCGCCCTGCGTGTTGCTGCTGCTGTGTGTGTGTGTGTGTGTGTGTGTGTGTGTGTGTGTGTGTGTGTGTGTGTGTTTTGTGTAGACACAAGTCCCCCAAAACAAGGCAAATGACTCTCTCCCTTTCCTCTCCCATTCTTGCGGCTCTTTTCTTGTGTCCATCACGGAGCGCTGTGACGTCCAGCGTCGGTCACGCAGCACGCTTTGTTGTGGTGGATAATGGCGAGTGGACGGGCGACGCCATTCACTGGAGGACGACCCAAATTGGAGCTGAGAGGCGAGACATTCTCTCTCTCTCTCTCTCTCTCTCTCTCTCTCTTTGCAAATAACTACGATGCCGGTGATCATACACAAATTGTTGCTGTCGGGGCACAAACCTCTTATCTCCTTATTTTTTAATTAACACCGTACTAGTCTGGATCATACTACAGTGTCACACAAAAGCATCAGTAGTAGCAGATCCACAAACTTGAAATAGTGGCGCGATGAGACATGTTTTGATATGCTACTTTTGCCATTTTTGAATCCTGAAAAGTAACAGTTTTGGACATCCAACAGAGACAACATGTTTGGACATGCATGCATGCACGGGTTGTCAATCATTCATTGACATCAAGAATTGTCCTGTATTTGGCACCTATACCTAAAAAGCGTGGCCCTTATGGAACTGATAAAGGGACACGCTTTGTTGCTCATTTTGGGGAAATCAATGGCAATCAATGATACATACAGTTCATACAGCTCTGTCGGGTGGAAACCTCACCACAACTGTTACTTGTCCTGATTCAAATTTGAGGGGCGGGCACTCTTATCATACGTCACATTCTGTGCTAGCCAATCAAATAATTTCCGTGGTACAAACACACAAAGCTGGGCATACAGTAGGACTGCCCTCAAAAAACAACATGATCCTCTCTTCGGGTACCTGACAGGCTGGCACATCTCATTTCAGATGGAGGTTTGCGCGTCAAAGATAATTGACAAATATATTTCAATTTGAGGGTCCTTGGCATTAAAGAGTTTGATAATACATGGGACACAAAAATAAATACTGCTCTAAGATACAGATTTGTTAAACATTTGAATCATTAAAATAAATCCCTGACTCTATAGACATAACATTCCCCCTCTCTCTCTCTCTAAGTTCTGGCAAACAAGTGGAGTTGGTATTACAAAGTACCTCTCTCTCTCTCTCTCTCTCTCTCTCTCTCTCTCTCTCTCTCTCTCTATATAAGTTCTGGCAAACAAGTGGAGTTGGTATTACAAAGTACCTCTCTCTCTCTCTCTCTCTCTCTCTCTCTCTCTCTCTCTCTCTCCATTCCAATAAGTTCTGGCAAACAAGTGGAGTTGGTATTACAAAGTACAGTACAGTAGGACAGAGTGCATAACTTCAATAATAATAGAATGGTACGGTACACGATCCCCAGGCCTTCTGAGAGTCTGACCGCTGCTTCCCGAGGGTTCCGTTTTTCTTTTATAAACGCGACCCGCCGGTCACCAAAAGAGAAGGGAATTGTAAAACGAAATAAAAAAGTATAGTGAAATGGAAAGGAGAAGGAGATGGTGGGTGAGATAACAAATAAAACATTGAAATAAAGAACAGAAGGGCAGGTAAAGAATAACAGTACTCATGGGTGGAAGACGTGGTTGTGGGGACAGCAACCTTGTATCTCCATGTTTTGTATTGCAAATGAATGGCCTACTTCCTACAGTGTCACGCAACACAGCACGAGTTAACACAGTAGCAAATAGCCAGTGTACAACTTTCACAATTTTGGGAAAATCAAAGTTGTTAAAGCTGCACTATATGTAACATTTCTCTTCGACCCCGGATTTGAACCCGGTGTCCTATACATGTAAGTGCTGACATTGTTCCATTGAGCTAATAGAGACGGTCTGCGTGTCGGATCCTGTCTTTACATGAGACATGACCTTTGACTAAAATGTCTCAATGGAAGAGCAGGGAGTCGAAATACAACCACCAGGCACATGCTTTTGGTGCTTGCCCAAAAAAAAAGAAAGACAAAAAGAAAAAAATAACTTTTTTATGGCTTGCTCAACATCCGTGGACCTTATAAACATTATAATGTTTACATAGTAATGGGAATGCAGCCTATTATTTTACTGTCCAATGACATGGGCCAAGTTATTGAGGAACATCTTCGTCCATTCGTATAAGACATTCAATGTACTACATTGCTGATGTGAAATGGTGCAAGGGACCCCCACAGAAATACCACCACAAACACTGGCACGTGCTTTACACACATGTATCCTTTTCAGTTTGCTCTTTGCACGGCCCGGACCACCCCAATTGTATATATATTAACATACTGTACCATACAGATTGTATAGATTATTATATTAACATATACTCTACCATAGGCTATGCTGGACAGAATTTCATTGTATGCATTAAAAAAAAAGAGTTCCATGGTTAAGTTTGTCTGACTTGTAATCTAGACATAAGTATTAACAAGAGCTCGTGACCAATTAACAACTACATTGGATCCATCGAAACTCAGGCTCTTTTTTTTCCCCTTTTCTTTTAAAATTTCCTGAAAAGCGTTGAAGGTTTTTCATGGACATGCAAGGTTTGCAGGTTGTGTATACACGCCAGGAGACCTTGTGAGACGTGAAGCAAACTCACGGGAGGTTTGTAGGAAAGCAGGTGCCTGGTGTCAGAGAGCGCTCCGTCGTACCGTATACGTACTGTTACTGTACGCTGCTGTGGCTGGCCTAGTTTAGCTGTGAGATGCAGCTGTAAGCACTGACATACGAGATGGCAAATAGGTACCGGAGGGGCTTTTTTACACACGCACGCGCACACACATATAGAAAGGTGCAAATAAAATCAAGATCAGGCAGTGCTGCACACGCTGTACCAGCATGAACGAACGGAGATGTAATAGATTGAGTGTTATGTGGTGTGTATTATGTGTTAAGGGTATGTGTGCCGTGTACATTTGCGACAGTGTGTGCTGAAACATGCAGGTCTACAGGCTTTGTAGCTACCTTTGGACTTTGAGATTCATTATTTAATCCATTAAAATGATCCCTGGCTAACAAGATGTGCTTAATACATTATACCTGCCCTATATAACACTTTTTTTAAATTAAAAACTAAATATTTGTTTTATAAATAGTTAGTCTTTCACTCAATAGGGACCGCCCCCTTCACAAGTTGATGCCAATATGTCAATTTGAAGCTATGATTCCCTGCTTTCATATTATGACATGAAAAAAAAACGAAAATTCTAAAAATTCCAATGGCAGTCCCTCAGTCAAATGTATGTCCATGTGTGGTCCAGCCCTATGGAGTATAGGGAATGCATGTGCCAACAAAAATAAAATAACGTAATACTTTCTAAGGTTAATATGAGCATCAAAACAATATATTAAATACTTTTTTATAAGCATTATACATCCCATAGTACTGGACCACAAATGGACTTCAGGACATCATCAACTTGTGACGGGAGATGTCCCTATTGAAAGATGAACAATTTCTAAAATAAATACAATATTTAAGGGACATATTTGTGACATATATGTACGTATTAGCCAGGGATCCTTTTAAGACCAGAGATTCTAAATGTCTTCTAAATCCTAACAGTTTATGTCAGAGGTGCTCAAACGTTTTCATGCATGGACCCCCAGAATAAATTTCTGTGGCGGAGGCTCATCTCAAAATAATTTGTTCCAGGGACCCCCAGAAGCAAAGATTTGAGTTATAAAATGAAATAAATCACAAAAATAATATAATATCACATCTACAATTAGAAGCTTATCACTTTGTGCCGTGCTATGAGCTTGTATATCTGCTATTTATGAATAGCCAGAGTATAAAATAATGGTTAAAGTGGTTAAAATGCAGGACAGCAATGCCCATGTGCCATGTAGGCCATGGTTGTGTGCTGAAAGCAGCAGATCTACAAGCTTGTAGCTAAACTTGGACATTGAGATGCAGCACTATTTAGGAAGTAGCCTACTGTGTGTATCAGGGTTAAAATGTGGCTCAGCGGTCCAGGCACCTTGGCCGGTATAGTCCGAGCCTGGCAGTGTGCCTACTGTCTGTGACGATCTGTCTGTCCCTCTATAAAAATAAATGTATATAAAATAAAGAAAAAAAAACAAACAAAAAACATAAACTGTCAGAAATGGCTTTCCCGGTGAAGCTGTTTGGGGAAATAGTTTCTATGACATATACGCTAGAAGTCAAAGTGCTAAGCCTAATTTTAGAGTTTAGAGAGAAGATTTAGAGTTGGGGTAACTGTTCATTATTTGTGTATTTTTTTAACAGGCCCCTACAGCAAGCTTTGGAAGCCAATTCTAGCCAATATAAATAATATAGAGATGGTTTCTGTGCCATCCCAAACGGAGCAGCAATATTGCACACACACACACACACACACACACACACACACACACACACACACACACACACACACACACACACACACACACACACACACACACACACACACACACACACACACACACACACACACACACACACACACACACACACACACACACACACACACACACACACACACACACACACACACACACACACACAGAGAGAGAAGAGGCCCGGCAGTAGGAAGAGTTATTTCCAAAATGGCATACAGTATGTGCATAGAGCGCAAGGGGTTAATAACTTAAACAAAAGCATCTGTCTTTTTGGGGAAAAAACCTTGGCCGAAAATAGCCAATCTACAAGTTTAAAACTTGCCGTGTTGTGGAGCTTTGGCGTGTTTTAAGCTTATACACCGGCTTTCACCTTTATTTTATATATTTTATGGAGGGACAGACAGTATGCTGAGAGGAAATGGGGAGAGAGATGGGGGGAAAGACATGCAGTAAAGGCCGTCGGGATCGGGAGTCGAACCCGCGGCACACTGCCAGACTGGATTACCAGCCAAGGTGCCTGGAACACTGAGCCATGGCCCTGCAGTACACCGGCTATTTTAAGCGAAGATATTTAATGTAGAGTGAAAATAGAAAATACACTGGTATACAGCCCTGAGGGACTCCGCTCAACAATGCCTGGTGTTTTGAGTGGTTGAAGGTACACTGTAACAGCATGACGTGGGGCGTGAAACATAATTCTGTTCCCCAGTTCAAAGTGAAGCATACATGGACGTGGGTGTGAAACATCAATCTGTTCCCCATGCAGTTCAAAGTGCAGCATGTGGTGGAATAGAATGCATTGACAGAAAGACGTCAGCATGTATGTCAAGTTATACAGTATAAGGACTGGAGGAATACGTGAGTTGGTTTTGAACTCGACTGTAGAGGCACCTGACATTATGCAGGGTTCAACATACAAAGATCTTTAGTGCATTTCACACCTATACGTGAATGTGCGTGCGTGCGTGGGTGGGTGCATCATAGAATTTGTCAGGTGCACCTGGTTGTGTCGCTGAGTGAGATTGTGTGTGCTGTTGTTTTATACATTTATATTATATTAATTAGGCAGGCCTTTGACTCCGTGTGACCTCTGTGTCTTCTGCTGCAAGCTGTGCCCTAGATTTGTTCTGCTTTTAACTGTGTTCTTGTACTGTTTTTAACCTGTACGGTGACCTTGAGTGCCCTGAAAGGCGCCTTATAAATAAAATGTATTATTATTATTATTAAATGTAATATTGTCATTGCTATTTATTTATTTGCCTGCATGCTATTTATTTTCTTGTTGCTGCGGTGTCAGAGATGAAACCCATTAATGCAACTCTTATACAAAATGTTTATTATGGGAGGTAACAATAGAATAATTGGATCTTGAATGTTGTACCTCAACCCAAAGACCCAGTGTTGGATGCACTGGTGTAGTACTCACATATTTTACTTTAAAGCGGAATACCACTCATTTTCAACATTTTACTATGTCATTAATATACCTTAATATACCTTAGTTGTTGTGTGGAAATAATAATAAAAAGTCCCCCCATTCTGTGTTGTTTAGAACTGGAGGTCTGAAAGAAAACGAGTAACATTATAAAGTACATCTCAGTGACCTCACAAAGATGTATACTTCATAATGTTACAGATTTTTTCAGACCTCCAGTTCTAGACAACACAGAATTGGGGGACTTTTTTTTTCACACAACTCTAAGGTATATTAATGACATACGTAGTAAAATGTTGAAATTGAGTGTTAAGTACAATTATCAATACTCAATATAGAACAAACTTTGTCCTGGAATTAAACATTTACTTGAGTAAAAGCAAAAAGTATTAGCATCAAAATGTACTTAAAGGACCCAAAGTAAAAGTAATCATTATGCCGAATGTCTCGTTTCAAATCTCTTGAAAATAGCACATCTACGCCACACTATGTGAGCTTGTAGATGCAAGTAGTAATATTGGAAATGGGAAATACTCAGGTAAAGTAGAAATGCCTTGGATGCATTCTTCTCACTCCAGATGAACTGCCCCTACATTTAGGATGAGGAATGTGAACACATTGACACGATGGTGTGTGTGTGTGTGTGTGTAATGTTTCTCGTGAGAGAAGTACAGTATATAGGGCTACACTGGGAGTCTATACTGTATTTCAAGAATGCTGCAGCTTTTCCCCCTGGGAGTCCAAGGTCAGGGTGGTCCATGGACCCCGTCATATATTTTATTACAGTTAACGTGTCGTGTCTAAACCATGTGCTTTTCATCAGCTTGACCAGCATGTGGAAAATACCCCGTTTCACACCTTAACACACAGAACAGAAGGTCCCACAAACCTCTGCATTGCAGCATGTCATAGGCACGCACGCACGCACGCACGCACGCACGCACGCACGCACACACGCACGTTTGTATTATATGCATGCTTTGAGGACAGTGTTTTAGGTTTTAGTTCATTTTATAAATGGTATTCTTTACGCTTTACAGATACGTGTGAGTTAAATGTAGCCAGGTGTGGCACAACATTTGTGTTGAGGTTCAAATTAAATGTTACAAACATTGCGAGGTGAATTAGCAAATTCACTGTAATTTATAGCCATTCACCATGTGATTATTATTATTATTTCCATTTTCTAAACAAAACATTTAATAAACGGAAATTATGGACCAGCACAGAGCGCTTTGATACGTATATGTTTCACACACACACACACACACACGCACACGCGCACGCGCACACGCACACGCACACGCACACGCACACGCACACGCACACGCACACGCACACACACACACACACACTTAATTGCAAGTCATACATGTACAAAGGGTGCCAGTTCAGGACAGACCTGCAGGCATTCATTCCATGAAGTCAATCAGGCCTCATTTTGAACAGCTACATCAGCGTGTGGTATAATTTTTCCATTAAACGTGTTCATTTGTGGATCTCCTGCTATGTTATTCACTGTGCACAGGCATGTGCCATCCTTACTCAAGACAATATTACCACCCCATGACTATTCCTTTAAAACCATGTAGGCTACATTGCGCGCACGCACGCACACACGCACACGCACACACGCATACACACTCTCACTCTCTCTTAAGGGTACATTTTTAGAACAAAATTAGTAACGGTGGTGTGCCAGATGTGAAACATGAATTGAACCTCCATCAATGACGCAGAGAGATGGGCTTGGCTTTCAGAGAGGCTCGCCGGCACATGATTGGCTGCGTTCAGCAGAGAGAGAGAGAGAGAGAGAGAGATACAAACAGACGGACGGACGGACGGACGGTCGGTCGGACGGACGGACAGGGGTCGACTTTGATCCTACCCGTCAACTCACTCATCAAAGTATTTAAACTACAAAGGGGAGGTTGTTACCCGGACACTCCACGTTCATTGGCCGTCCACTGTTGCCATGGGGAAACGCCGACGTCAGGGTTGAAGACATGACATGACGGGATGGGATTACCGTCGAGGCGTCGCTAAGGCCCTACACACTATGTGTACCCTCGCACGTCTGAGTGAGTGAGTGAGTGAGTGAGTGCGAGTGCGAGTGCGAGTGTGTGTGTGTGTGTGTGTGTGTGTGTGTGTGTGTGTGTGTGTGGGGGGGGGGGGGGGGTACTTCAGGGTATCACACCCAATCACAACATGTCAAGCTCAGGCTGTTATCCAATCAGAGTTAATCCACGGCGACTAGTTAACCTATTACAGCGCTTTCTAACATGACACTACGACACTGGTTCCCAACTGTTTGTACACGCTCAGAGTTAACACTGTAGATTAGGGGTCCCAACTGCACCCCAATCTACCCAACCATTACAATTACATACACTGATATTGTATCCAATAGCCCCTGCCCCCAAAACAAGCGAGCGCGCACGCTTGTTGCACGCACACACACACACACACACACACACACACACACACACACACACACACCACCAAAATAAATGCTTCTTACCTGGACGATGGGATGGACTGTAAACGTCTCGTGGGGTGTAGCAGCCTCTGGTCATCCAGACGGTCAGTTTGAATGGGTGTGAATTAGAGGTACAGTATCTCCACTGAAGTCACTTCTTCACTGGAACCCGAGTCCACGTCTTCTGGAGGAGACGACACAGCGAGAGGAGAGGAGGAGAGAGAGACAAGAGAGAAAGAGGAAAGAAGAGGAGAATGAAAGAGAAGAGTGGAAGAAAAAGGAGAATGAGAAGAAAGTGACAGACTAGACTAGACTAGACTAGACAGACAGACTTAGAATAATCCTTGTCCTGTCGACAAATCACTCATTTGTATGCATTCCCCCGCACATGGTATAATGGAAAACAATTTCTTGCACAAAGCACAGATGGAGAAATGTGGCGAAGAGTCCGTGGAGATTTATTAATTTTCTGTATGAACATCTATAGCTTTCCGTGTTATCGTGTCATGCTGTACATTGTCCCAACGCCCCTCTCCCTCCCTCCCTCCCTGCCACAGACATACTGTCATGTTTCCCACAGCCCAGCCCGATGCTAAACGCCATGGTCATGGGAAACTCTGTAGGACAGCACGCCACACACCGCAGGGAGCAGCCCAGCCCAGCGCCGCTCCACCCCCCCCACCGAGGACCCAGTGTCCCTCTGTCCAACACTGTTCCATGCAAATGCATCGCACCGCGGGGCGGCCATCTTGTGTGCCCCGTCCGTGATTCTCCCCCTCCCCCTCCCCTCCCCCTCCCCTCCCCCTCCCCCTCCCCTCCCCTCTCTCTCTCGTAGGCAGGCATTCTTTTTTGTCTGAACTACATCCGATGCATTGATTGTGTAGAGGAAAGTCAGTCACCAAAGGCAGCAAAGCAGTTTAAAGGTAAGGTTAAGTGATTTTCTTAAATAGCTCTATATCGTGGCAGTACTCATTGCTATAGAGTGTTTGTTCAGTAACATGAGTCTTCATGTCTCTCCAGCTCTTTAATAAATAGGAAATGCATTTTCAGGTCTTGATAGCCTATACAATTTTTTATCCAATCAGGATAGAGAAGCCAGACAGGATACAGATTAAGCAAGTGACATTGTAAGTGACGACACAAAGAAATGAGCAGACACAATTGGAACTGGAACACTATGCTCCACCCAGAACATGGATGTGTGCATGGTGGTTAAATAGCCGTTGAAATAAATAACCAGAAGAGTGCCTTGGCTCAGAGAGACAGAGAGAAACATTCACAGGGTCCATGAACCCCATGCTATCCCAGCTGTCCCTGTGCGTGTTCAGTGGACAAAGACTGCTCGTCTCCAGCCAGGACACACACAGTGTAACACCTGAGGGCTTACCCCTGTCTCTCTGTCCAATGATCCTCTCCCCTGGCGGCCATTTTGTGCCAAAGAGTACCCTTTGAGGTACTTTTACTTTGCATGAGTATAGGCTTACTCCATGTCTATTTTCCGATACTTCACTTTCTTACTCCATTACAGTTTTTGACGTTTGTTACTTTGTAGATTTAGTTTGTTATTTCAAAGAATAATAATATGATCATGTTTGACTGGCCATGGGCAACAACGACACTATGCACAGAAGTCACTTCTGGTCAGATGCAGGAGGAGCCGTGCAGGCCCGGAGGAAACCCACAGTGCCCAGAGCCTCCTAGTGTCACCAACACCTAGCTACTGCCAACAGCTCAACTGCCACCATAAGTTCCCCCGAGAGATAGTGGTTGCAGTAGCATGCCACTTGGACACAGGCTGGGCTCTGATCAGCCTCAGTTCGGGTCGCCTGCAGGAGGGTGTCTGTTGCAAGACCCGGAACACCCAGTGGCTCCAGGAATCACTGATGACGTTTATGCATCAGTTAATCAAAAGTATACACATGCTAACACAATCTGTTCCTGTCACTCTCCACTGAATAGGCTTCAGACCCTTTTTTTTAATCTGTAACAGTATTTTTATTTTGTGGTAATGTGTAAAAAAATAAACATCCTGAGTACTTCTTCCAACCACTGATGATCCTCTCGACCATTTTGTGCCAGAGTGCCTAACATCCCCCCCCCCCCTTTCAACACCCCAGTCAGCTAGCGTGTGTTCCAGCGTGTTGAGCCGCTGCTCAAAAATGGGGGGCATTTTGAGGTTTCTTGGACAGTAAGCGAGAGGAGGTGTGTGCTTGCGTGCGTGCATGCATGCGTGCGTGCGTGGAGACCCCCTGTGGCCTGTAAATGTTGCCCTGTCCAAAACCATTCCACGCCAAGCCTCCCTCCCTCTCGCCATCGCGCCAGGCGGCCATTTCTGCGCTAGCAGCATTATGTGTCAGTATCCAATCTTCCATTGTCATTCACAACAAAAGGGAGAAAATAGTGTATTGTGTTATTGTGGGGAAAGCTTTAGCTGAAAATAGATCGACAAGCTCTCGATGTGTCGCAGCTTGCCGATCTGCTATTTTACGGATAATATGGATGTACAACCCATGAAGCCTTGAATTCATTGAGTTTTCTTTTGTATTTAACACACTAGCCCTTACCCGTTGTGAGATATTTGCCCCCCCTTGTGGCCGTGTGGGGTACTGCGCCCGGGTGCGTTTGTAATTGACTAATACATTCATTAATAATCATTAATGTGTCAAATCGAAAAAAGGGCTTCGTTACGCCCTCCATATTCATATGGTCAATGCCTGTGTGAAAAGTGGGAGTGATTGGTGCAGGCAGTAAGGAGCTACGGCGATGTTTCTGACACACACACACACACACACACACACACACACACACAGACACACGGACACACAGACAGACATTGTTAGAATTATAGTATGATTTCTGAGCCAATAATTTGATAATTAGCATATTTCTTCCGCCAATTATTGGCTTAGGGATGTGGCAAAAATTTTTAGAATCTTGATAGAAACCAATGTTATTGGTTAGCGAAATACAAGGTTTACTCCCACTCCTAGACCAGATTTCCTGGCTCGTTTGCCAAGGCTTTTTTTATTATCATCATTTTATTTAACACCTTGACTGCTCAGTACGGGGATCTCCGTCTTTTAAATTAATCCTGTTCTCTGACCAGGACGGAGATTTCGGAAGTCCCGGTCTTTTGCAGGTTTTTATGGATTCCACTAGAGGGCACTCTAGTGTGTCCTTTTAGATCCATGGCTCATATGAGGAAACAAGGGAGCTCCGGCTCGTTGAGACAGACAACGTTAGCTGACTCGGGACTCAGTCAGAGGAGGAATGGTCTCCTGAGTCCCCACAGACAAGATTTGCAAGACCGTCCAGGACAGTGGTAAGATGTCATGTACTGTATTATAATATTTCTAGCGATTCAAACCAGTTATCACAGGGATCAGCTCGCCAAGCAGGTAGAGACAGTTCGACAGGCCGCCGTGCGATCTGAGCTAGCCTGAGGCCGTAGCCGAGCCCCGGTCTCGGGCTAGACTCTCCCCCGAAATCGGGGTTCGCCAAGCGGAACATGCATCCACAGAAAATCTTCTGCTAGGACGATATATCTCAAAAGACAGAATCGAATGTGTACTTCAACCCCCCGAGTTTCTAGCATCTACCGTTATGGAATTATCAGCAGTCAAAAACAGATTGGTGTTACAAAATACTGCTACGGCTACACTTTAGTATCAACCGCAGTATGAAGTTATTTCAAGTTGTGATTGGGATTGAGGCAGAATTGTGTTTGTGTGGAAAGGAACAAAATGGAAATAAGTCTTCGACTTAGATTTTGTTTTGTCCTAAAATGTCCAACCAATATGCATGATTTGTTATGTTACTTGCAATTCAACTAAGCAAAAATAATTGACATAAGTAGTTGCAAAGAGGTTTTGGACATGAGCCAAGACAAACAGAGGAGCAAGACAGACCAACTGGCTTTTTTACTTGATTACTGATCACGTCCTGGGAGCTTTTATCCACTTCCACCTGCACACTGTATCCTGTTCCTTGTTACATATCACTTCCTGATCACTAAAACTTGACAGCTGCTGAGAGAGAGAGAGAGAGAGAGAGAGAGAGAGAGAGATTGAACACTTGTTAACTCAAAGCCAACATGTCATTCCTACCCTCACTCTCCCACTCCATACTTGCCGTGGGCAGGCGGAGGGGTTGATATATTAGCTGTTAGGGCTCCCCACCCACTCATTATGGAGCGGCGGCTAGCCGGTGTTAGCGTGTCTAAAACCACATGGTCTGGACTGTGTTTGAGAGAGAGAGAGACCCCTGTATACTGTACATTCAGATAATGAATAACTACCTGACACGAAGGTTACGGAGGTGAACTTGCGCCCACATACACAGTTTACACACGCATCCCTCTCCAGACATGTACGTCAAGAATAAATGAGTGCACTCTCACACTACTAACTGGAGAGCATAATAGTGGTGAAAACACAATGGCTATAGGTGTCCTTAGGAAAAAGTAGCCAATTATACCTTCTTTACTGACTCTCCTCTCTCTCTCTCTCTCTCTCTCTTTCTCTCTCTCTCTCTCTCTCTCTCATGGAGTCAGATAGGCGAGGGTCACAACAGTGCCAAGTAGGTATAGGAACAACACCTTCTACTAAACTGCCCACAAAACGTTTGGAAACGCAACATCAGTTGCATATTTCTCTCCTTCAATATTACCAAATGGTATTGTATTTTATATCAATATTATTGTTGATTAATTGTTAATCGCTCTCGTTTTGAGTGATCGGCCAGTCACAGGTGTGTTTTATCCCTCTTTAAAGTAGACAATTATTTTGTAACCACCTTTTTCTACCCAATTTAGTTGTTATGCAAATTACCTTCCCGTCGCAGTGCATCTGGCTTTGTAAGGTGTATATGAATTGGTTGTGTTGGGTGTTTGGGGATGGGTAGTCTCGCATTGCCAGACTGTTGCCTCTCGCAACTTCCTAATGCTTCCATCATCAGTCAGGAGCAGTTTGGTAAAAAATTGTTGTTCCATCAATATTCTGATGGCTGAGGACATATAAGCAATTTTAGGAGAGTAGAGATAGGCAGCTGTCAATTTGGGCAAAACATCACTTAGGCAATGCTATGAGGCTAAAGATACGTTAGTTCCATTGAACAGTCAATTGATTGGTCATAACATGCTCTGAAAATGCATGTAGCCCACCCAACGACCCACTTACCACTATACTTTACTTGAGTATTCTCCCCTTTACTCAGTGGCAAACATTCAGGGGCACCGCTGACTGTTTGGTTGCATCACGCACGATGTGTTTGTGTTAAGGTTTTTGCCCGACATACGATAAGTATATTTTGATGCCAACCAATGGTTTTGAACTTTTACTCGAGTAAATGCCCTGGGGTGGTGCAGAGAGAGGATAAGAAAACAGAGAGAAAGAAGGAAAGGAAATGAGGGAGTGGGAGGGTGATTGAAACAAATGAAGTTGCACTCGAGGAGAGAGGGTCATTCAACATCACGTTCTGCATGTCTCTCGCCCACACACCTGGTAGCAATAGAATGTAACTTTATTACCAACTATAACTCTCTCTCCCGCACACACACTCACTCGCACGCACATGTGCACAACTGGGCACGCACGCACGCACGCAGCCTATTATCCAGGTTAACAAGACATATTTATTGCTGACATCACACTTACTCTATTTCACTGTAATGGGCATAGATCATATAGGTGTTCTGTTGCAAATTGCTCATGTCACTTAAGACACACACACACACACACACACACACACACACACACACACACACACACACACACACACACACACACACACACACACACACACACACACACACACACACACACACACACAAACCAAAACTAATCGAGTCTGGCAGTGTGCCGCGGGTTCGACTCCCGATCCCGACGGCCTTTACTCCATGTCTTCCCCCCATCTCTCTCCCCATTTCCTGTCAGCCTACTGTCTGTCCCTCCATAAAAAGTATAAAATAAACATAAAAAAAACAAAACGTGTTCATAGTATCAAAATCATTACTTTCAACCACGCACATTCACCCGGTACTACAACATTCTACAAGCTCAGAACACGGTGTTTTTAAACTTTTTAACAACACAAATCTTGTATGGCGGTCTCTGGCACAGAATCTTTTCCGATGGGGGTCTGTGGTCTAAAAAGTGGAAGGGCCAGGGCCCTGTGATTGACAGACGATGATTGGCTCTACCACATTTTGGTTTCTGCTTGTGGCCAGACCAGTCTGCAGAAGACACATTCTAAATTATGTTTTTTTTTTCCTTTTTTTTTTTTTCCACGTCCAAAGACTATCCTGTCCAGGACAGGCTTCAAAGACACGCCTCCTGCAGGAGACTTGGCTCAGATCTGAACTCATTTGTGTGTGTGTGTGTGTGTGTGTGTGTACAATCTGTCTGTTTTTCCTCTACGTGTTGTGCATAGGCAGTGCAATCTAACACTCACTTTCTCTTTTGTTCAAAAAACAACTCCAACAACAACAAAACAACAAAATGAAAGTGAAGCCATTTAAAATGGGCCAAACGGCTCCAGGGGAATTTATGCTTTACGGTCGGGCGTTCTGAACAAACCACCCTCTCCGGAGGGTGGGATGGGGGCTTGAAGCACAATGCCCCCTGGGACATGTAGTCTGTATATGCGTGTGTGGCCCCATAGAAGATTAATGGCTGCCTCTGTTTGGTTTGATATTTAAAACAAAACAAATTATAAATATTAGGTCTTCACCCCCACAGTTACAATCACACTGCAAATCACCCTGGAAAGTAGGTGCAGGGAGGTGGGGAGGAAACAAAGTAGGCTGAAGAAATGTTGATGAAATGAGAAGCCATGTCAAGAGAATACAAAAAAAAGTCTTGGAGGTGGAATAGACTAATGCCACTGAGGTTTGTGCATCCAATGAACAATGAGGAGGCTCTTCAAAGCAACCTTTGTGGAATGCAGTTATATAATAACGTTGTTAAAAGTCCCCTTTCATGGTGTAAGGACGGCTTCTTAGTTTCAAATACCTTCACTTCACACCTTGAACTGCATGCTTTCACTGGATAAGTGGTAGCCAAAACTTTCCCATGCCAAAGACAGTTTGTAGCCGTTTGTTGCCCCCCCCTCCCCCAACCTGGGGTGCTGACTAGGGATGGGACAAAACAAAAATGTCCTGTCATGATTATTAATATAAAGTAAATGTGCTTAAAACTCTTGAAATGCCACTCTTGTTAACCAATCGCACCCTGGCCTTCATCCACAGTCCGGGTGTACAGTAGATCTGCTCTCAAAAATAGCAGATCTGTAAGCTCACACCATGTTTCTTTGTGGATGCGTTGGGAGCTTGTGGGTGGGCCTTTTTCTGTTTGGAGCTATAGTCGAGAACTTGTGCACTGAATAACTTTCAAGGTCTCTGCCATTTAGATGATTGCTGACCTGAATTTTCTGAAATTCTTCAGATTTTAATTCGAAGTTTTCAAAAACAAATACCAGTTTTTGTACTGCACTGTAGCATGCGGTACTGTATCATACTGTACTGTACTGTATACTGTACCATACTGTACTATAGTGGTGATGATTATGACGGTCACCACTTCAGGAAGTAGGCCTCTTCCTGGATTGTGCAATAAGGCAAGGTATGCTTACAGTACAAAATGTGAAGATGTTGCGGGCAGGATGATGAGGCTGAAACCGTGTCAGAGTACTGAAGAAGTGGGGGGTTTCTGACTTCATGTGACCAGCCTATGGCATCAATGATTTATGATATACAGTTTCTACCATGTAGGCTATGACCCTACATTTGAGCAAGATTTCAGACGGATCAGAACTCTTTCAATTATATCCTATTCCTATACTACAGTTGGGCTTACAAAGAGGACTGACCGATACAGGGATCCCCATACTAAAGAAAGGGACACTGACAAAGCCACCGAAACTAAGACTCAGACATATCCGTCTAGAATTGCGGTGCGACAAAAGATGTGAGGGCTAGAGGCACTTCTGTGGCCTGCTCCTAGCCGTGTGCAACACACACACACACACACACAGTGACTGAGAGGTGTCAGCTGGTGTGCAGTCGGTTTTACAGACAGACAGACAGACAGACAGACAGACCCTCTTATAGATAACTACACTCCTGCATGGTCATACTGTGAGAATAAAACAAAAACAATAGCTCAAACAGTGACAATGGAAGATGTGAGATGTGGTGCAGTAATCTCTAGGCTGCCATGCTGGACTCCTGGGCTCTCTGGAACACCCTGCCTGGGAAGATAAGACTCACACAACCACTAAACTTCTGCTCTCAAAACCATCAGCATAGACTTGCTGTTATGCTTGTTGTCCCTTCATTTTTTTATTGCTTTCATTCTTTGATCCTATTTTTTTTAACAATATTTAATTGAAAACATTTTATCCCTTTGACTATCTTTAGCTTTTAACATTCTCTCTCTCTCTCTCTCTCTCTCTCTCTCTCTCTCTATCTCTCTCTCTCTCTCTCTCTCTCTCTGTACACAAACTCTTTTTCTATATTGTTTCTCTATTTCTCTATTTAACTCTCTCTTCTCAGCTGTTCATACTAATATTTTTCACCAGATTTGTTACTGCAACTTACCAGTTGGTTGGAAGTTCAGGTGGGATGCTAAAGCAGAGTCGGCCTGGTGGATGTCATGGTTCAATGTTGCTGCTTAAATCCATAAGGTATCCTGGTAATTATCATCTTCCTCATCACGGAATGATTTCCTGATTGTCTTGAAGGATCTATCATGCCAGGTGATGCTTTTATTCCTCTCTGTGTGTGATTAATTATGGAGATTAAGCTAATCAATAATTGTGGCTAAATAACATTGGCATTCTCACTCAGAATTGTTTGCTTTGCCATGTGGGAAATCCAGGAAGTCTCTTCAGCAATGCATCATGGGTACTGTAGTCTATGCAACCCAACTCCACCATATTAGATGGGGCATGTTCTTAACTTTTCACCCTGCCACTGAGACTGAATTGCACAAACATTTAATTATTGTGTATGTTGCAGATAATTATATTATTTTGGACTTTATGTATATTGTTTGATGCTTGATTGTTAATTGATTGACTCCATTGTAGGGAGCAACTACCAGCTGTGGGGTGTGGGAAACATGCCAACAGTGTGAGGGTTTGTCTAGAGTACTCTGATTTCTCATTGATATATATAATATATATATATAATGTGTATAATGTACACAGCATTGAAGCGGGTCTAGTAAAATGATCTTCAATATTACAGCTAAGGAATAATAATGATAATAATAATAATAATAATCTGTCAAAATATTAGAAAAACATCTCTGGACATTAGAATCAGATTCATGCAATTCAAAATACAAAATTGGTTTCACTGGACCCTGGAAGAATTTTCAATGATTCTACAGTTGTGGCCCTCGGCCAAATCTAGTGTATGTGTTAGGTGACCCTAAGGCCTACTTCTAGTTAGATTCCGACCCTGGATAGCCCATCTCCCATGCTCAGGACTATTCTCTCAGGGTACCTCTTGTCCTATGTATATAGCTTCCAGCCTTATATATAAGGATTATTTATTATATGTTCCATGGTTGTTTTGTCTGTACAGTATGTATGTGTATAGTTTCATGTTACAAAGTGGACCACAATGGAAACAAGCGAAGGCTTTTTTGTGTCTAAGTCCATTTGGCGTTTTTTAAAATGATGTAATGTTTCTGTAATTTTCTTAAACTGCCAATAAAGTATTCTATCTATCTATCTATCTACCCTATGTTTCTCGCCAATTGTACGAGATCTGAGGCAGAATGGATCCAGACCAGTATTATGGTGGGAAATCAGATTATAATGAGGGGATGGAAAACACTGGAGGGATCCTCTGTGCACGAATGGCTGACTGAGCTGGGAAAGGTTGAATGCAGCGTATGAGCGGGTAGGCGTTCCAATTGAAATGGGGGAAATATACACATTAAAAAAAAATTGAATTAACCTATATTGGGGGACGCAAGGTATCGGACGCCTCTGATGCCACCTTGCTTAGACGGAGGGGCCCCGGGCCGACCCGGGGTCTCAACCCTCTTTGGGCATTAACAGCTGAGGAGATCAAGCATGTAGGTGTAACACATAAATATATTATACAATTATCCTGTCACGTGAAGAGTGTTGTGAACAGACTCAAGTGAAGCTTGATCTCAGCAGAGGTGCAATGCTACTGTGTGTGTGTGTGTGTGTGCGCGTGTTTGTTGACGTGTTGACATTTGTGTGGTTCTATTTATGGCTGACAACAACCTGACCTAAATCCAGCTCTCTGATTGGGTCCCTGGGAGACCTGGACCACTGCATTGTGGGAAAACCAACTGCACACCAGATGACCCTCCCGTCACCTCTCAGTCACTGTGTGTGTGTGTGTGTGTGTGTGTGTGTGTGTGTGTCATGAAGGAAAAGGGTTCGTAACCAATGGAGACACACACACACACACACACACACACACACACACAGTCGCCGATCCGACCGATATGACAATATTTCTTTCGGTAATATTGCTCTCTGACATATCCAGCTGCCGAAACATTAATTCACCTATTCATTACATCCCGGCTTAATTACTGCAATGGTAGCCTCAATGGCAACCCCTCCAAAGTCCTCAAACTCCAATACGTTCAAAACTCCTCTGCTGCTCACCAGTACCCGCTCCAGAGACCATATTACACCCGTCCTCCACACAACTGGATCCCCGACCGTCAAACAAAGAATCCACTACCAAAGTGTGCTTGCCACCTACAAGGCACTTAATAATTTGGCTTCCCCTACCTCTCCGATCTTCTCCAACTCGATCATTGTGCATGGAGCGAAATATTCTGTGAGCCTTGAAAGGTTTGTAAAATGCTCAAACGCTGGGCTGCAAAAGGCAATGTTTGATGTTTGAAGAGTTCATTTATGTTAAAAGAGGGAAAAAATGGAGACAGGAGGTTTCTCCCCGACAGCAATGAAATTGTCAAGAAAACAGGGTGTCTGTGTTTTCTGTACCGGGCGGTACATTACCTGTAGTTAACATCACTGACACAGCACAATGCCGTTCAAGACCTCCGGGTGACCTCGTGCCCCATATTCTAACCCCTTCCCCTTCACTGCCTCTCTCTCTATCTCTCTCTCTCTCTCTCCATTCATTCATATTTCAGTAGGTTTTTGGCAGAGATTGACTCTCAGAGGCTAAGGCCACGTTTACGGTCTCCAGAGAAAACAGCAAAATAAAATATCAGATGTGCCTTTTTGTGTTTAGACGCCAACAGCTATCAAAAGGTTGAGGGTTGAGATCACAGAGTCCAACACTGAAGGGAATGCAGACCAGTGGTGGAAAAAGTACACACAGTGTTTTACTTATAAGTAAAAGTAGATGCAATGTCTGGAATTAAACATTTACTTGAGTAAAAGTACAAACATATGGGTATCAAAATGTATAGCAAACATAAGTACTCATTATGCAGAATGTATATATTTTGAAAAGAGCAAACCTACAAACTCACAATGGTAGATGTACAGTATATACAGCACTGTAGGGCTGAAGAGGTTAATGCTTTGCAATAATAATCAAAATCTACAAAGTAAGTAGTATTAACTTATTAAGCAACTATTCAACTAGTCGACACATCCACTTGTCAACCTTGCTGGTACTAGTTGATAAGAAAAATAAATAAAAAGGCGTTGATTTTTTTTTCTTCGTTTTTGTAGGCCTCAAGATCAGCTAGTCACCAATGTACACTTAAATGTAGGCTACAAATACCATAACCCCCCCCCCCCCCCTTTTTAACATAATAGGTAGTTAAACAACTAGTCAACTAGTAAACTAGGAAACTAGTCAACTAGTAAAAATCACTAGAAGTGAAAGCCCTAGAGAGTATTAGAGTAAAATAAATTTAAAAGTACTGCAAATCTCCTCGTGAGAGACGTCATCACCCTCTGTACGAGACAGGATATTTGCTCTACAATACAGATATTCTCAGCGATGTCTGGCCTTACAACCCAGACATCGTTGTGTTAGAAGTTTCGGCATCCTGGTTAAGTTATAATCAGACACCACTGTGGCGGGTCCGACTCCTAACCCAGACAACCAGCACTAGCTCAAACTATTTTACATGGTCCTTAAACAATTTAATACTTGAGCAAATGTACTGAGCAAATAGTACCGTTACATTACACCAATGACGCAGACTGGATAATGATTCATATGCGCTCGGCGTTCCTTCATTGTTTTGCCTTCTCCTTTTTGGCCGACACCAGACGTTTTAACTTTTTTTCCCCTCTCTCTCCACAGATGGTGGTGGAGTCTTGCAACATCTGCCGAGGTGAGTTTCATCAGCGTGGAGTTTCAGACAACGCTCCTTAAAACACCTCGAGTCACAGAGAAACAGATGAAGAAAAACATTTGGAGGACTCGAGAGAAAGCGTCCGTCCGTCCGTCCGTCCGTCTGTCTGTCTCTGATAACCACAATTTGTACTGACCTCAGAGCACAAGTCCATAGTAAGTACACATTATGCACAAAATGAGGTTGTACTGCACGTGTAGGCGTGTGTGTGCGCGCGCACACACGTGCGTGTGCATCAGTGCATGTTTGTTTATGTGCATTTGCCCTTGCATAATGGTTGTGAATGTAAACAGGTGGTTCCTAATGGTGACAAGTACATAATGCATCATAATGCATAATCATGAAGTTTAACAGTTTGGCCACGATGGAGGCTTTGCATTTACATAATAGTCTAATACTATAAACAGTTCCCAACCTCTTCTGGAGGAGCTAGAAAGTATTCTTCACTTGAGTAAAAGTATCATTCAATACCACATAATGTACTGTGTTACAAGTAAAATAATCTGGTATTCAGAATTGACTTGAGTAAAAGTACAAATTAGCATCAGCGTAACAATTTACGTTTTCAGTGGTCTTAGAGAGAGGGCGCTCTTCCGTTGCCTGTGAATGATCCCAGGATCGCCGAAGAGGAGCACAGCCAAAAATCAAGTGATCACAACAAAACTAAGCTTGTTTAGTTACCGTGTAGGATAAAGGATTTATAGGAATCTAATTTGCTCTGCTTTCTGTTGCTTTTTGGCGAAAACAAGCTACATTCCACTGCCAATAACTATGGAACAGATTATCGCGACGGCACATGGGGTGGTCCCCTCCAACGCTGGAGGGGACCACCTGGAATCTATGTCTGATTATTGATCTAAAGTCTTTATTCACTTGGCTCTCTGCCTGTTTCCTCTCTCTCTCTCTCTCTCTCTCTCTCTCTCTCTCAGAAAGAAGTGGCCATTTGGGAAAAGGGGCAGTGATTTACACACAAGTGTCTGCAATCTCCCCATCTCATGCGTGCAGACCGCACGTGTATGCATGCACACATGCACGCACGCATGCACGCGCACTTACACATGCGCACACTTTCCCACTCCTCATTCTGTCTCTCTGACCACTCATTGAATGGGAGACATTAGTGACCCATAAATCCTAAGGTACTGCCAAAGGCCCATGTGACTCCCTGTCCCTTCTTGTCACTTTTACAAAATACACCCTGACATAGCCTACAACAACAGCGACACTGGATTAATACTCACACAGCCTGTTTCAAGGTCTAGCTAAAAAAGAAAAGACAGAAAGACCTGAAGCCCTGCACAGTAATGACACGTACAACACCGTTTCTCAACGTGGGGTCAAAAGGAGCCCTTTATATGGGTCCGGAGCACTTAGAGTGTGCAAATGGACCCAAATGGACCCTATATGCAGTCATAGGCAGATAGATATCTGTATTGATCCCGCAGGGGGGACATTTGGTGAAGAAAGGTAGTTAACGAACATTTCTAGTCATAGTTTTAGTCGACAATGGTATACAGCTACACAGAAAAGCAACACTCCTGTAGGCCTATCTCAAAATGGATTCTAGAAAACGTTGCTGTCAGGCAGAAACCTCTTATACTGTACCTCCATATTTTAATGCCTCAGCGGTTCTCAGCTTGTTACTATAAATAATAATCTACATATAGGATCCATGGGAACACAGGTTATGCTTTCCATAAATTCAAAACACATCAAAAGCAGATCATGTCACTTCGCGCCACGTTTTTTAAGCTTGAGGACCTGCTAGACGTTTGATGTGTGTGTGTGATGCTGTGGTATGATCAAGCAGGGCATTCATTTACAAAAAGAAAAAGAAAAAAGTTAAATGAGAGGTTTGTGTCCGACAGCAACGACATGCAAGGTTTCCACCTGGCAGCAATGATTATGTGTCCACATCAACATGCATTTGGGTCCCTGAACTAGCTGAGCGGAGAGGGGGCGGCTGTGACATTGTGAGAGATGTGTCCTTTTTAACTATGCCTCATGGACTTAACCCAGAGGCCTGTGGAAAAAAGTACAACCTCACTGTATATACACTGCATAATGTGCAGCTCTTTTGTGTATTTGAACTTTTTGTGTTTTTAATGCCCTGCCAACATCATCATACTATAGGGCGTCACACAAACACATTGAAAGTAGCAGATCTACAAGCTGTAAACACAACATTTGTAAGCTGTAAGCTACTTTTGATACGTTTGCATTTGAATCCTGAAAAGTAACAGTTTTGGTTTTCACTATTGCAACGGTATAGGTGGCATTTACTATGAACGCCTATATGGTCACGCCTCGTGACATCACACCTCCAGGTTATGGTCACGCCTTGTGACATCACCGTGACCGTGCCAAATTGTATAGGCAAACACAATACAATTTAATGCAAGAACAAATAAATAAACAAATCAAATAAAAACCACCAGTGATAAATAGAGCTGATAATTACTCATGATTACAAATTTGATTTGTTTTTAGCCAACTCTTCAGGTTGAATTTGAAGGTCAGATATAGTTAGAGGTCTCTCTTATACTTCAGTAGGGAGACTGTTCCAGTGGCGGGAGGCTCTAACAGAGAGGACTGCCAAACACACTTCGCAGTCCCCTCCGGTTGTTGCCCTGTCACCACTGTCCCCTTCTGTTGTCCCACATTCCATATGTTGATCTGACCTCATAAAACCCTGTACACTCAAGACACTCTCCATATATGGACAATATAGAATTAATTCCATATGTTGATCTGTCCCCTCATGCCAAATCACCAGTGCTCACCCAGTAGTCTGCTGGCTGCCGTCACCCATGACGAATGCGTGCACGCGACCTGTCTTGTCAACTTGTAAGATGTGTGTCATTGATTGATGATCACCAATGCCAAAAAAGGGGGAAAAAAACATGTTCCAAATAAGGAACAATAAGTGTGTCCATTATCAGTTCAATTGGGGACACGTCTTTTAGTTTCCTAAATAAGGGACGATTACATATTTCAAGGGACGGATGGATGGCAACACCTGGTGACATTGTGCGACGTGTGTTCTTTTTAACTATGCCTCATGGACTTAGCCCACAGGCCTGTGACCTCGCTAAGCAGAGCGAGACTGTCTGTCTCCAACGTCCAACCCTACAGGACAGCAATCATCGCAGCGGAGATTTGCTGAAGTCCAGGAGCCAGCATAGCGGATGATAATCAAGTACATTTACTTGTACTATTATGTAACGTTTTGTTTCATGAATAAAATGTAACGTTGTGTGTATGATGTATGAGAGTGTGAGATCATTTATGCATTTGTGGTGGTTGGATTTAGTCTCCCTTCTCTTCTACATTGAAATGGTGTCAAAGGTCATGTCCTACCTAGACACAGACTAATAAATAAATTGAATCTTGACCATCAGGTCAAGATTCAATTCATCCCCTGAGCAAGCAGGGCAGCTCTATTAATTGGCTCAATGATAAAAAAATGATATATGAAAAATTCAACTCTCTCAAATTCAATCTCAGCAATCTCAAAGCGGGTTGAAATCCGGTGTGGAGAAGGAAAGTTGCACCCTAAAAAATGGAGTAGCTTTCACCTTCTGTCTTGATGTTGCCAGGCCGGTCCGCCTTCGACTCCATTTGGACAGAGGGGGAAAAGCAGTAGCGGTCTCAAGCATTTATCTGCTGCAAATAGACCTTGTCTCTATACTGGAGAGCCCTGGTGCAACGAACGCACGCTGTGCAATGCCAACAAAACGCTCCGCTATACCTTTGAGAACCATGGCAAAATGACAGCCACACATAGGCAGACAAAAGCTAGGTGTGACTGCAGCCTATCAGTATTTCTGCGTAGTGCTATATTGCTTCTTCCAGCACTTCCAGAGATGCCTTCTTTAACCCTCCACAGCGCCGGACTCTTAAACCACAGGTGCCACCGGGGCGGCTCAAATCATGGCTCAATGTAATATTGATTTGAACATCTCTCTTGACGGCTGTCCTCAACCTGACAATAAAGGAACCGGAATGATAGATCAGATCACGTTCCGTCCGTGGCGTGAACAGAGCAGTGACCTTGCTTTTTGTGCTTTTCACCCCATTCTCATTTTCTGCCATTTTCTTTTTTTATTGAGCTGACAGTGTTTGACCATGACCTAGCTCTGTTAAAGAGACACCCACTCACACATCACTTGTCAAGTAAGTATACGACATTATCAGTCCTGGACAAGATATTACCTATACTCTGTGATGGAAGAAGTATACTCACATGTTGTACTTAAAGGGCAAGACCACTTTTTTTAGAGGTTTGTGTTGTTTTCTTACCTTATTATGGGCAAACTAGTCCATTCCATGAGTTATTTCGCTTTGTTGTGTTGTTTATTACCAATTTAAGAAATCAAAATAGGGGCTCATTGACTTCCATTGTAACGGGGAAATCAATGTCTTTACCCTGCTATATAATTACAGAATTTCCTCTTTCCCTGTGACTGTATTTAACATGCTGTGCTGCCTCGGGCGACTATATTTCCCCCCTCGAGATCAATACAGGTGACGGGTCTCATCTTAGGTGGGGAAAACACATCGTATATTGTTATTAATCACATATGGGACCCTTGTGTCCGCATGAAGAGACCATAATATTCGGTCCATATCCGATCTGTTTGATTGATCGATTTTTCTTTATTTAAGTGTCATGCTTCCAAGGAAGTTGTTGTGTCTATCATTGATTAGAATGAACAAAAACAGTTTGGAGTTTGAGCACCGAATGGTTTAGACAGGAACGCCTTTTAATACTTTTCATTTTCATTGGTTCAATGTTTGCACTGATTTAGTAAAGAAAATAGAAAATACGGAGATAGAAGGTTTGAGCCCGACAGCGACGATAATTAGGGTTAATAGTTCAGTCTGAAGCTGTACGTCACTTTCTGAAGTTACGACTCGACTTGTGGATCAAGGTGACATTCTGTGCGTACGTGAGCAGCCAATTCAGCTCAGAGTTCTGTTTTCAAAACCTTTTTAGCAATGGAATTGGAATTTCGATCATTATGTTGACTTGCCACAGACAGTTCACGGGCACACCCAAACCCCGCCGTCTTTCCGAATCAATAACCTGGCCTTGTGTTTAGGGACGTCGTTGATAACCGCGACAAAATGTAAGAATGGGAGAGACGTGTCTGACAGGGTCAGTGCATTTATATTAACCCTCAAGACCCGAGGCCCATTCTACTAATGACATATCAATCAGTGGTTCTAAATCTTCTTCGTGTCAAGGACCCCCAAAATGTATTTGACCACCGAACGGAACGCCCATCTGAAAATGCTTTGTGGTAGTGACCACTCCAGAAGAGAAGATTTGTGTTAAAAAACATCTAAATTATTCAACATTTTCAAGACTTTTCTAAAATGTTCCAAAATAGCAGATGCGTGCGTGCGTGCGTGCGTGAGTTTGTGTATCCAATACCTTAGGATTTATGGTGTGGTAAAATGGTGGTGGTCAGAGAGACAAGCTCACAACTGAGCTTGTGGGTCTCCTATTTTTTAATCTAAAACAACACAGATTATACCGGTTTCAAGGTCTCTCACCAAAAATAGCAGATCTGCAAGCTTGCGACGCATTTAGAAAAATGTGCGTACTTTTACTTTAAAGTATATCTTGATGCCAATACCTACTCGAGTAACATTTTGAATGTATAGGCCTTTTATATGCAAATGCAACTCCTACTCCTAAGTACAAATAGTATGAGTACTCCCTCCTGGGGGACGGGGGACGAGGGGGGGGCAAGTTGAGTAAGTAAACCTATAAAAAGGGGAAATATGCACTACTGGGAGAAAGTATAAAAAAGAGTCAGAAGAGAAAGTATAAAAAAGAGTCAGAAGAGAAAGTAGAGCAAAAGAGATGAATTTGGAAATAAATGCTTTCTTCTTTTCTTTTTTTTAAAGAAGGCCGCACCGCACTGGGGGTTGTTATTTAAGACAAACAGGAATTCTTTCCTTTTCTTTATTCATTCATTTTGCTTTTTTGTTTTTGCTGTTCCTTCTGAGAATCAGCCGGTCCCTTGACTTGCTTGTGTGTCAAGCTGGAAATATGGACAGAGACAACAGACTCGGGGGTCCATTTCACACTTAAATGGACCAGTGTGACTGCACTGCACACACCAGACACTTTCACCCTAATAGCCCTTGCGCACATACAGGGGCTCGTTTGGATCTGTATATTTGCAGCTTTGGACTTTTGGTGTTAAAGTTTAACCACTTGAACCCCAGCATAATTGTGGGGAAAAGCTTGTGCTGATGGACAAGCTAACTATACTAGAATAGAGCCCTGGGGGATTCCGCTCAACCATAATGGGGTTTAAGTGGTTAAATATGAGAGCACCACAGTCCGTTGACGCTTTAAACCCATTAAGACCTGAGGCAGATTCTATGCCTTCTAAATAACCAAGGACAGCCCACAGTGATTGTAGTAAAGTCGTTAGTAGTAAGTATACTGCATCCAACTTGCCATACCCCAGAATTAGGAATCTGTTGCAAATTGCTAAAGAATTCCGGACCAGTGCTTGCCTTACCGTAATATGAGTTAGCCTAATATATCTCACAACACACAGACCTAAAGGGTGATTTATGCAATAATAATTATTATTCATAATAAAGATTTCATAGGACGTCTACTCTACAGACGTTCTTGGCAGTCAATGTAATACAATTGGGGCGCTTGTATTTTGTCTCTCTGCTCTTCTATTGAGACATTTAGATTGTGTCAAAAGGTCATGTCTCAACTAGACACATGTATCTGACACCAATGTTGACCTGATGGTCATGATCGGTTTATTTCTCCGGGTTAAACTCTGAGGTAGAAGAGGAAAGTTACATAGTGCCAACTAAAACTATAACAATAACAATAAATAAATAATGAACACCCCTTTTAAAAAACATTAACAACCCATATCCTTGATTTGCACGATAGCGTGTGCCTACTTGCGACCAATTCCATCAATGCCTGTGACAAATGTTGTTTTTTTTAAATGCACGGTGGGGGAAAATAAAAAGTATTGCTTTTTCAAACTGGGGAAAGTGAACAAACTGAAACAACGCTGCAATTCAATGGAGGTATCACGACCATGCTTTCAATTACAAAGCCGCCACATTAGTCCTATTGTCACCGTTGAGCACCAGTAATCCCGCGTTGAGCCGCCATTAAAAATCCCAGACTGAGGAGCAAACCATTTAATTTGATAGCGAGAACGGCGTCTTAAGAACACCAATCCATCACGACGACAGACGGAGAAATCCAAAATAAAACAATTTGACGCCAATTGTGGCGCCTCTGAATCACGTTGCGAGACGCGCTGAAGGTAATTTTCCTAAATTGCCCGACAAATTAAATGGTCTCGATTCGTACTTCACGGGAGGGCTTGTAAAAAAAGAAACTTGCATGATGAGAAAAGTGCACTATATTGATGGTAATTGTTCCACAGGACCACTCACCACCTCCCGCCAAGCTATAGCTTTTCTCTTTTATTTTCTAAACACTTTTTTTAACGAGTTGGCTCACAATCAAGGCGCCCAAAGGTTTCAGTCTCACTTAGATTTTGTCGCCTAAAACTATGATGAAAAAGGTTCACCGACTACCTTTTATGTTATTTATTTTATGTTTTGTTGCACACGGCTGTTGCACTTTGACAATATCAGATCTATACAACACTGGCAGATCAACTATTTTCAGCATGCAACCAAGTGTAAAACCAGGCATTACGAAATAAACATTACATTTAGTTGACTAAAATAGTATGATATTTAGTCAACTAAAACTAGACTAAAACTACATTTCCAAATGACTAAATTATTACTAAAACTGAATACATTTTTTTATTCAAAAGACTATGACTAAACTAAACTAAATAAAAGTAGCTGTCAAAATCGACCCTGGTGTACGAATGTATCAACATCAAAGGAACTCTTTGATGGTTCCGTTTGATGGTTCTGGTTCCGTTCTAGATTTTTGGAAGCATGCAGTGGCCATCTTGTGGTTCCAGTTCTGAACCAATGTTTAGGGTTCTGAACTAAGCAATTCATTTTCAGTGGAAACACGTGCTCTGAACTGGTTATTAGGCAGGAAAAAAGATCCGAACCAGTTCAACCCTGGGGGGAAAGGGGACAAAATGTACTTAACCCATTTACAGTAGACCTGAGGACGATAAAAAAAGGTTTCTAAATCAGACAGTTTTCTGAAAAAACTATGTTTCTATGTCAGTGGTTCTCAAACTATTTCATGTCAAGGACCCCCAGAATTATCTGTATTTGGCTCAGTGTAGATCTGCTATTTTTTTCAATAGCTAAAGTATAACATAATGCTTAAAACACCAAAAGGGGTTCCCGTCCTGAATGGGTAAATGGTTAATTTATATACCTTAGCGTCTTCATCCATTTACATAGATTGTGGATTACATTCACACATTCATACACAGATGGTGAAGTAAAGACACCAACCTGCTCAGTGGGAGCAATTAGGGGTTCAGAGTCTTGCTCAAGGACACTTCAATATTACGGGAGTCAGCGATCGAACTGGGAACCTTCCGGTTCCAAAGCAGACGCTCTACCCCTGAGCCACTGCCGCAAAAAAAGCAGATCTGCTTTGTGAACTAGTGGATCTGTTATACTCAGTAACTAACTAAAGTTTTGTAATGTAATTGTAGTGAAGTAAAAGTACAACATTTGCCTCTGAGATGCAATGGAGTAAAGTGGTATTGAACAGAAGAAGAGAGTAAAACAATACCTCCAATTGTACTTAAATAATTACAGTACTTGAGTACATGTGCTTATCGTTCCTTTACACCACTGGAGGGGAGTGAACGCGCTGTAAAGTTTACTTTACACCACTGGAGGGGAGTGAACGCGCTGTAAAGTTTCCACGCTGGACAGATGCGGACCATTTCAAATCCATTCTTCGCACCGTCGCTATGACAGCTGCCTCCATACTAACCCCATCGGATCCGCTTTGTCATCCATAAAGAACTTTACACACGCGCTTTACTCATGCCATTATGCATGTGTGTGTGTGTGTGTGTGTGTGTGTGTGTGTGTGTGTGTGTGTGTGTGTGTGTGTGTGTGTGTGTGTGTGTGTGTGTATGTGGGTGCGTGCGTGCGTGCAGTAATAAAAATAAACCATGTGAAAAGGACGTTTGTTGTGTGCTGGCATCTCCTTTCAATTTCATATTTTTGAGCACCTACAAGAATATATACTCTTCTAATTTGGAGTGTTGCGGGTTGTCTGTTTCTGCAGTCTTGTTTCCTGGTGTTACATGAAACACTATAGTTCTCAATACTGATTCTCAAACATTTTCATGTCAAGGACCCCCAAATGAATATGTATTTGGCCATGGACCCCCCCCCCCCTTCTGAAAATATTTAGTGCCGGGGTATATAAGATATGTGTTGTAGTTTAATTATAAGTTTAATTATATGTACCACAACTGATACTTTGCCTTAACAATTGCTGATTTGAACACCTTACTCGGACTCAACCCCCTCCCACACTCCGTATTACTCGGACTCGCCCCCTCTCGGACTTGAAGTGGAGTCGACTACACCACTAGTGACCAGAGTGTGGGAAGTGGAAGGTTTCAGTTGCTATAAGGGCAGTATGGCAGCTTAAGAATACAGATTGCAAAGCAAGAAAATAAAGTAGATGAAGATACAGCAAGTTTTTGTTTTGTAAGTTACATAGCCTTAAATAAAACAGCCTATACCTACTGACTCAGAATTAAGATTAGAGTGAGAGAGAGAGAAAGAGAGAGAGAGAGAGATTCAAAGTGCTTTGTCTGCACATGGTTTGCGTGCGTGCGTGCGTGCGTGCGTGCGTGTGACAGTTACAGCGTGCAGGACATTGAATTAGTTCCCTTTATGCAGAGGCACGACTGCTTGACAGAAAGCACTGATATGGTGTATTAACGTGCACGCGAACACGAACACACACACACACAGCTGTAAAGGTAGGGTGTATTACAAGCTGTTAGGTCTGCTGTGGTCACAGATGTTTATTCATGACATGAGCAGAGGGACATTAACACTGGACTGCTTAGCGCGTGCACACACACACACACACACACACACACACACACACACACACACACACACACACACACACACACACACACACACACACACACACACACACACACACACACACACACAGTTATGCACTTGTGCACTATAGTGTCTCACGTTGAAATTACCTCATTTACAATCTTGTGAGCTTGTGTATAATATACTCAGGATATTTTATCCGCTATTTTGGGTGTGAGACACGTTATCCATATATACTGTAACTGGTCCCCATCTCTTAATCACCCACTATCAACCGTAGATCAACATGGATCATAATATGTCATGTATACATACTGTCTGTTAACGCCCTGAACAATGTTTCTTTTCTTTATTATTTTTTTAATCGGGGTATGATTGAATCGTTACGACGACGCGTGTGAGCGCACAGCGGTTAGGGAAATGGGGAACCGGGGACCCCCCCCCTCCCCAGGGGTCCTTTGAAGGGGGGGGAGGGGTCCCCAGCTCAATGTGTTAACAAGGCCTCACAACACAGCACAGCTCAACTACAAGCTCACAGCGCGTAACTTTGTGCCGCTGTGAGCTTGTAATGCCGTACCAAGCGTTGCCCGCAGGGTCACAAGTTGACGTTTGGTCAAATCACGCCTTTGCTGTCTCGGGAGTGGAACTGTGCTGAGGTGATTTTAATGGTATAAATAAATGACCTCAAAGGTCATGTCCAGGCTGGCAGTTGTTGAGGTGCAAACCCTGTGCCATTAAGAGCACCTGGGGAGCACATGTACCATGGGTCATCATAAAGAAGGCCTCCGAATGGAAGGGCTGCAGTCAGTGGCAGAGAGGAGAACACTCCATCCTGGTTGACCTCTCCCATCCACTCTATAGATGCAGGATCAGGGTGAACACCTTCAGCCAGAGACTCATACTTTCCCCCTGATCCTGCACAGTCTTTCATACCGTCATACCACTATCAGAATGATCAGAATGTACAGTCATGATGCATCAAAATGTCTTCCTCGATGCATGGTCCTGTGTCGGCCCTGGCCCTGTTATGATTACGTCCATCTGTCTCTGATGTGTTTCTGTCTGTCTGGTTGATTAATGATTATTCATGTTATCACATTATGCTGCTCTAACGCATCAATTCCCCTCAGGGGATAATATTGATGAATTGCATTTTTATAGAGCTTTTCCAAGTGCTCAAATCGCTTTACAATGGTTCATCATTCATGCATTGGGAGGTGAAGTGGCGAACAGTCGCCGCCAGCGTCCTCACTTCCCACATTCACACACCAATGGTGGCAAGCTAACACCGACCGACTCAGTATGGCAATGTAGGGTTCAGTGTCTTGCCCAAGGACACTTCGACATGTGGACAGCAGGAGCCGGGATTCGAGAACGCCAACAAAAAAGGCCTATAATGTCCCGAAACCCGTCCGTTTTGTGTCCTGTGGCTGCTGCCGCTGTATACTTAAAAATACATTGTGTTGAGTTGTTGTGCTGTGTTGCGTCACATACCTGCTACGACAGAAGCTGCGGGACTTCTCCTTCAATCTCTGCTTGTTTTGAACAACACTGCTGCAGAGAGAGAGAGAGAGAGAGAGAGAGAGAGAACAGGTGAAGGGTTATTATAAGGTGACAATTTGACAATACTGGCATCATGGGACTAAAAGTGCCATCAATGGTACTCTGCACAGCTGGAGGAGTGTAAGTGTGTGTGTGTGTGTGTGTGTGTGTGTGCATGCGTGTGCCATGCATGACACTCAAAGTGAGAGTCCATTAGCGAGTGACACAGGCGGGTCAGTGCCTGCTGAGTGCCATGGGCTGTCAGTCATCACATACAGAGTGCATAGCAGTAGAGCACAACCATCACTATGTCTGTGATGTCGGGTGGAAACCTGGTATGTCCAAAACAGTTGGACTCTTCAGGAAAATAGGAACCTGATGTGTTCCAATGGATCCAATGTAGTTACACGGACACATGCATGCACGCATGCATGCACACATGCATGTACACACACAGGCAGGCATGCCCCCCCCCCCCCAGCAGAAATAGGAGATATGACTACAATACATTTACAATATCCATTTTAAATCTGTTTTTTATATTTAATATCATATTGTCTATGTCTCTCAAACTTATTCCGAATGGCTTGAGCCTCAATCACCACTCTGATATAACCAGTCCTTGTCATTTCTTTCTGGCCTCTGAAGCAGTTTTAGCTTCAATACCAAAATGTCCCGAGGTGGTGGTGGCGCTGATATGCAAATGATTTAATATTTGAGTCATTATAATACGGATAAAACCAGGCTTGTTTCTATTCCATGCCAGCTTGGAACAACAATGGTGGACATGCACATTTGGAACTGAAGACTGAAGAGGAGGAGGAATTATACAAAGTAGGGTGATACTGATGACATCACGCATACGACCAAATCAGTTGAGTTGTTCCTGAGAGCAATTTCCATAAAAGCCCCTATATACTTTGCTGTAGACAAAATATATGAAAATAGGCAATTTACAAGCTCACAACAGGAGAGAGAGACACAGAGAGAGAGAGTCCTGTAGAGACACTGTATGGATTATAGATTTATATAAAGGAAGATGGAATGAGGTATTACTAGCGACTCGCAGCTGTGAGGCGGCAGCAGGCGGCTGAGTTGACATATAAAGATACCAGAGGACCATCCATCATCATAGTGTTACCACTCAATGTACTCTGTATAGGCTACACCCCCCTCATTCACTGGATGTACTCTATACCAGTACAGTCTACTGGTACTGGTACTCTATACCAGTACAATGTACTGGTACTCTATACCAGTACAATGTACTGGTACTCTATACCAGTACTGTCATGGATGTAGACAGAGTGGAACCCAAGTGCAGAGTAACAACAAACAAGTAGTAGTTAAGTAGATAATAAAGTATTTAATAAAGAATAAGGCAGATCTTACACTGAAGTATAGTAGGCAGGAATGGCAATTGCAGAATGACAATGCAGTCAAAACAGGAATCCACAGACAACAGGCAACCATGACATCAAACTATGAACTGACAATGAGTGTTTGTGAAGAGTCCAGTTTTATAGGAGCAGGTTGATTGGCAAAGTGTTCACAGGTGGGCTGACGAGGGAGTTGAAGACAGGTGTGTAAATGGGACTGCAGTGTGGTGGAAATGAATGTGGGAGTGGCCATGGTGGAGTCACAGACTGAGGGGGAGAGAGAATGTGACAGTACCCCCCTCTCAAGGGACGGATTCCAGACGTCCCACAACCTTAATGAGGGATGAGCAGGGTGGGTGGAGGGGGTCTGGAGGAGGGACACCGGGGCCGGGCAGGTGGTCTCAGGGGGGCGGCCAGAATGATGGACCAGGGCTGAGCGGGTGATGTCTGGAGGACGGGCGGGAGGCCGGGTCGTGGAAGAACAGGCGACCTCTGGAGGACGGCCGGGACGATGGCCAGAGGCAGAGCTGCTGAATTCAGGGGGACGGCGTGGAGGTCGAGACGAGGCTGACAGGACGTCATCTGGAAGGCGTCCTGGAGGCCGAGACGAGGCAGAGGTGTTGTCTGGGGGACGACCGGGAGGCAGAGACGAGGCGTAGTGGTCGTCTGTTGGACGACCGGGAGGCCGAGACGAGGCGTAGTGGTCGTCTGGCGGACGACCGGGAGGCCGAGACGAGGCAGGAGACACTTTGGCCGAAGGCAGGGATGTCACAGGCTCAGGAGGAGACGCTGGAGGTGCTGCAGGCGACGCAGGAGGTGCTGCAGGCTCTGGAGGCGATGCCGGAGGTGCTGCAGGCAGAGGTAACGCCGGAGGTGCTGCAGGTTCTGGAGGCGATGCCGGAGGTGCTGCAGGCAGAGGCGACGCCAAAGGTGCTGCATGCTCGGGAGGCGATGTTGCAGGAACCAGGGCTGCAGCGGAAACAGGAGCCGGGACGCAGCAGGAGTTGGAGCTGGGCTGCAGCAGGAGCCGGGGCTGCAGAAGGAGCTGCAGGAGCCGGGCTGAAGCGGGCGGAGCCGCAGGAACAAGGGCTGCAGGAGGAGGAGACGAAGCTGCAGGCAGGACTACAGGCAGAGGAGACGAGGCTGCAGGCGGAACTGCAGGCGTAGGAGACGAGGCTGCAGGCGGAGCTGCAGGCGGTGCTGCAGGCGGAGCTGCAGGCGGTGCTGCAGGCGGTGCTGCAGGCGGTGCTGCAGGCGCTGGGGCTGCAGGCGGACCTGCAGGCGGTGCTGCAGGCGGAGCTGCAGGCGGTGCTGCAGGCGCTGGGGCTGCAGGCGGAGCTGCAGGCGCTGGGGCTGCAGGCGCTGGGGCTGCAGGCGGAGCTGCAGGCGCTGGGGCTGCAGGCGGAGCTGCAGGCGCTGGGGCTGCAGGCGGTGCTGCAGGCTGTGCTGCAGCTGGAACTGCAGACGGGGCTGCAGGCGGAGCTGCAGGCGGAGCTGCAGCTGGAGTTGCAGGCGGTGCTGCAGCTGGAACTGCAGGCGGTGCTGCAGGCGCTGGGGCTGCAGGCGGAGCTG
>NC_137864.1:11105909-11118409 GCF_963924005.1 Protomyctophum bolini | reverse complement strand
TTATAATTTTCAGGTATAATCCACCTCCGGCTGGGCAGCAGCTTTGTGTGCTCACGGTTCTATTATTGACTCACTGTCTCTCCTCTCTCTCTCTCTCTCTCTCTCTGCAGCCTTCCACCTAGCTCATCATTATCTCTGTCTAAATAAAGCAAAGGCAAACACAATTCTAATCTCTCCATCTCCTCTCCGCCTGTCCATCCAACTGTCCTCACCTGATCTCTCTCTCTCTCTCTCTCTCCCTCTCCCTGCCCTCCGATCCAATCCCTCTGGTTTATCTCTCATCTGACAAGTGTCCTGTTCCCGTATCCCTTTCAGTCCTCACTCACCCAGTCTCCTCCTAATTCCTCCTCTCCTCTCCTCTCCTCTCCTCTCCTCTCCTCTCCTCTCCTCTCCTCTCCTCTCCTCTCCTCTCCTCTCCTCTCCTCTCCTCTCCTCTCCTCTCCTCTCTCCTCTCCTCTCCTCTCCTCTCCTCTCTCCCCTCCCCTCTCCTCTCCTGTCTAACGTTACCTCTCTCAGCTTCCTCAGCAGAAACAAATCACGGTGGATTGTCGACATAGCCTGTTCAAATTTATTCTGAAGAGAAAACGGGCACTATAGCCAAGAGGCAATATTAAAACCGCTCTGGGAGTATATGAGCAGAGAGAGAGAGAGAAAGAGAGAGAGAGAGAGAGAGAGAGAGAGGCAGAGATACATGAGTGAGTGAGTGAGTGAGTGAGTGAGTGTGTGTGTGTGTGTGTGTGTGTGTGTGTGTGTGTGTGTGTGTGTGTGTGTGTGTGTGTGTGTGTGTGTGTGTGTGTGTGTGTGTGTGTGTGTGTGTGTGTGTGTGTGTTGAGAGATGAGCCACGGATGCAAGCACACACACACACACACACACACACACACACACACACACACACACACACACACACACACACACGCACACAATTCTACAAACACCTTTTAAATCGTTACCTATACATTTTCTGCAAAACTCATGTTTTTTATTCTTATTTTGCTAATATATATCGTGGCGTGCTTGTAGATCTGCACTTGCATTACTTTTGCATGGCACTCTTGTATGATGAAGAAATACGTTTGTTAATGGAAAAAAAACATGTACTTTTGAAACTTAATTGGACATGCAGGGCTTCCTCCCAACAGCGACAACATAATAACACACCCCATGGACACACTAGCACACACGTACACTATGCCGTTGTTGTCACATCTCGTCACAAACAACACAGTGGATACAGTATAATAGAACGTGACAGGTTGAAGCTGCAGTGTTTGAAGTCTAATTGACAGCAGATATAGATATTCTGCTCTCGGTTCCTTTTCCACCGCTATTGATTGTGTCTTAGGAAGCTCTTACTGTATATAGAATACCATTTAAATGCACTATTATATGGACAGAGCTGCAGACGTCTCTGTCACAAAGCGTCTCCGTCCAAACCTGATGCTTTCCAGGATTCAACAATAGAAAAGGTGACAGATCTACAAGCTCGATCTGCTACTGTTGATGCTTCTGTGTGACATTGTATGTTCAAGTAGGATGTTCATTTACTAAACTAAAAGTTACAATATGGAGGCTTTTCTGCCCGACAGCCACGACATGCACCTCTCTATTTTCTTTCCCTCTTTCTGGTCTTCCTACAGTATGTCGACTCTCTTGCTGGCAAAATAGACAGAATTTCTCTATTTATTGACTTATTATGATTACTATTATTATTCTTACAATTATTATTATTATTATTGTTATTATTATTACCCTTATTATTACCCTTATTAATTATTATTATTGCTCCAGATAGTTCTTAAGTAAAAGGCCCAGACAGAAAATACACAGACACAATGAGCTACAGACACACTAGAATATTTTTTCGACACTTGTTACTCGTTCATTAATTAATTTAGTTTGTCTTTTGTCTCGGAGTAAAAAAAAAAGGCAGACAAAAAAGAATTGAGCTCTTTTATCTGTTTTCACAGCATTTTTTTAAACAAAGTATTCAACACACACCAACGGGCAAGTGAGAATTTGAAGAAACACCTGCATTATTTTCAAAGCCCCTACATGGTCTGCCTATAAAGTTCATGTTTTGACTATTCCAATCAGGCTAGGCATTTCATGGGAGGCCACGAAGGCCATGGCCGTCCTTGCCCTTCAGTTTGGCCCCTCAAAGAACATGTCATGCCCTGAGGTGACAGTGGCCTTTACATACATGTCCCAGCTGACTGTAACACTTTCTCCTCTGTCTCATTCTTGTCGATATATGTAGACACCAGTGTCTCTTTCTTGTCATGTGGACACCAGTGTCTCTTTCTGAATTTCTAATTCCGCTTAGTCCACATTTTAAACCAATCCAGTGATTTTACTGGTGCAGGGCTGAGCATGAGTCAGATTGTAAATACCATAATTTATTAATTGCACTGCAGATAGCGTACATATTGAATTGGAAATCATCCTTAACCCTTAAATGATGTGAATTATTTCAATGAACTAAAATCCAAACTCTTCCTGCAATAACAGGAACCCTGCAATAACAGGAACACCAGAAGGATTTGGTGTGATCGTCAAACCAGTCAGGATCAGAAACATAATCATAAAAAAGCCCATAAAAGGTTGAATGAACTCAGTATACTCATGGGGTAATGGATGCTCAGACCTTCCTAAATGACGACTTATGACTCCTGTGCTGATGTTTCACAACACAAACTTTACAGAGGGGAAGTGTCTCTCTTGTTTTGCTCAGAAAGGAAGGAAGAAAGAAAGAAAGAAAATGTACAGAAATATTTGTTTTGTCCGTTTCTCCCAATGTATTTCCTCAAATTGATTGTGATTCGTAAGAAAACAAAAGTCAAGCGCCCGGCTGTCACAGTGGTAAAGTTCCTGCCCACCACCACGGATGTTATGTTGTGTCACAGTGGTAAAGTTGGAGGTTATGTTGCTATATTAATAATTGGTGCTCAATCCTTTTCACGTCAAGGACCTCCAACAATATAATTATGTATTTGGCCGCTGACACCCATCGCAAAAAGGTTTTGTTCCAGGGACACCCAGAAGCAAAGATGTTCGCTTAGATTCAAAGATTTGAACAGATTCACAAATGTTAGGGTTAGGGTTATAAAAGTATAAAATGGTGGTTAAAATCTATAATGACAAAATGCTTTCCCGGTATGGGTTAAGTATATTTGGAATCATATTTTAAGTAGGCCTACATAATTGCTAAAGCATTTTTGCTTAGGACATTTACATTTAACATCAGCGTACTTCTTCCACCAGTCCCGGAGAGTGCAACCCACTTTCAACCCCCTTTCAACCCCCGACACCTACTCAATTTCCTCCCGTGGCAGCACACACAAAATGGAGGCCGCTCAATTGGAGCGCTTCCGATGAGCCGGGAGAATGAAAAGGAGCCCGGGAAATGGTCGACAGTACAAATGTCTCTTTCCGCGTACATGCACCTAAACAAATTGGCTTAGACACCGTTTGCTTGTCAACACGGTTCCCGGTAACAATGGGCCCCCGAAGTCTCTGTGTATAAATTACGCCTATATAAAAACCCATTTTGTCGCCGCGCGGACATTGAATGTTCGTCCTCATTCAGTCTGTCTGGGGAGACTGACTGCGACCTGAATGAGATGGAAACTGAAAGGGGAGAGAGAGAGAGAGAGAGGGTAAATGAGGGTAGAGTGAAAGGTGCGGTATAAGAAAAGGGGACACGATTGCGAGGCTAAGATCGCGGCAGAGGACAGCATGACGAATCGTTTAACCCCCGCCTGCCCTCGGCGCTTAAGGCTGATTCCCATGTAGTTATTTGCGTGTCGGTGTTTTGCATGGCAAAAATAGCCGATCTATCAGCGCGCAACGCGTCAAGCTGCACCGCGATGTGAGCTTGTAGATCGCCGCATTTCGGCAGGCGACACGGCACGCGACTCAAGTACAGCTCTGGACTTTAATACTTTTTGGCGTACTCTCTCTCTCTCTGGTATCATTTTACCATTATTGCTGTCCATTTAATTTGAAAAATACCTCAACCTGCAACACGTTGTGAGCTTGTAGATCGGCTATTTTCAGCATGCAACCAAGTGTAAAATCAGCCATTATGACACCATCAAGGCCTGACAAAATACATTTTAGTAGATCATTTCCGGGGGGGCCGCTAGTTACTATATACTCAGAAGCGCTAATATAACTAGAAATGCAGTCCCGAGCTGCCAACTTGCGCTTTGCATATACAAGTAGCCTATACGCAAGTAGCCTATGCAACCTACTGCTGAATCCTGTCAACTTACTGTCAGCCCATCTTTAATATATAAAAAATAAAGACGAAAGCCATAAACAAAGATGTAAAATAAAACTTACACCAATAGAAAACTAAATTATTTTCCAACAACAATTTGGCCTTTCGGCCTTCTTCAGATGCCTGAAGAAGGCAGAAAGGCCGAAACGTTGCTATGATAAGAAATACACTTCTTGAACCAACAAGTTTGCTGCTCTGCTAGGACCTTTACGCACCTGCTGAAACCGGGTGTGCAGAAGTCATCTCTCTAATAGGTGCATATGCTAAAGGAGCATTCAGTGATTTGGAAGACCCCCCGGTCTGCCCCGGTAACAAGATGTGGACATGCACGCACTACAGTGGTGGGACACGCAACAGGCCAACAGCACGCACACCAAGGCCCGCCCCCGCTCGATCATGATTGGCGGAAGGCCCCTCTCTATCCTGATTGGATGAAGGCTGGGCCACCTAGCCAAAAACGAAACCTACGGTGGGAACAAGGAAGAACACCTTATATGGTCAGCACACTCTATAGTAGGGAGGATTATCACAAAAATAAATTTAAAAAAGTGATAATTGAATTAAGTGAAATCACTGAATAAACTTTAAAAAATATATACTTTCATTAACAATTTTAGGTTAGCAAGATTTTTGGATTCCCCATGTTCTGAAGATTACAAAAATATGGTTTTGCTAATCTCCACAAATTTCGAACAAAAACACGAGGTGAACCTGACTATGTAAACCTTTTATGTGATGATTCTGAACAACATTTAGGCTCATTGTCATTGTGCACGACAAAACACAAATAAGAATAAAAAATGTCAGGAATACAAATTGAATACAAATACAATTCTCCACAACAAAAGCAACAATAAGGGTTTTCATTATAGAAGCAAAACAACAACTAAGTGGCAAACTGAACCTGCACCGGTCCATGTTTAAGGTCCAGAAAGAAAGGGTCATGTGAGGCTACTATCTCACCATAATTGCACTACAATTATTATTAATTTGAACATCGTGGCACAGACTGGAAAGAGGGCAGGCAGGCACGCACGCACGCGCACACACACACACACACACACACACACACACACACACACACACACACACACACACACACACACACACACACACACACACACACACACACACACACACACACACACACACACACACACACACACACACACACACACACACACACACACAACTTGATGTTATATTCTGTTCACGTTGGTAATGATTATAATAAATAATTCGGTCCCATCTACTTTGGGGTATTTATTTTTTTGTGGCCCCGTACAATTGCACATAATGTGAAGTTCGTCCTCTGCATATATTACCCATCCTACCTATTAGGAGCAGTGGAGGTTGTTAATACTGCGCTCAGAAAGCAGTTCAGAATAATAGAAGAATCATCCTTTATGGTCACATCACAGTTTTACAAATACTAAAAGTGGGTGAAATTTGTTTTTGTGCATAGTTGCAGTGTTATTTTTGTCAGCAGATTTTTGTTTAGTCTAAGTCTTTTGGATAACACACCATTTCGTCTTAGTCTTAGTCTGACAGTGCGCTAGCAGATCCGGTTAGAACCTAAGCAACTGAAGAAAGCCACTGGGGAGACCACATCAAGATGGATGACGAGAGCCTGCAGTTGGAACCCTGGAGCAGGTGAATCTCAGCCCCACTGACAGCCAGTCAAGAAGCAGAAGGTTCAGACCTCAGGGAGTAGGACGCCCCTGCCATGCATAGTCCTGAGTCCAGCTGCAGGTTGGGGCAGGTTCTGTGATGAAAGGAGCGAAACATCAAGGAAGGATGGCTCCCAGCTGATGACCCTGACAGCTGGTACTCATAGCTGACCGTCAGACAAGACCAACAACACCTTCCACCACTCGCACTAGGCGAACACGACATATATAGAGTATACTTTGACAGCTTCACTTATCTCTGAAGTAACAGCTCAAGTACAGGAGACGTGGAGGAAGACGTACAAAACAGAATCGAAAAAGCTGCAGGAGTGTTCCAATGGCTCCGCAACATCTACGGCCACCAAGCTACGCCTCTACATGTCAGTGGTCATCCCAACCGCGACCTACGCCTGTGAGACGTGGATGAAGACAGCCAGCATCACCAACAAGTGGGATGTCTTCCACCGATGATGCCTCAGATCCATCTTGACTCAGGATCTCATGGAGAGACCACATCACCAATGAGGAGGTGATGAGAAGGGCAGGGGTAGCACCATTGACTGACATCGTCTCTGACATTAGAAGGAGAATGGCTGGGCACGTACGCTGACTGCCAAGAGAGAGTGTGGCAATGGACTGGAATGCCAGAAGGTGGAAAGAGGAAGAGAGTGAGGCCAAAGAAGACATGGAGACAGACAGCCAAGGAAGACCTAAGAAAGATGGGTGTCAGACATTTCCGTTCACAGAAATATATTTACATTATTTTTTTCTGCTATAAAGCAACAAGCTATGTATACAGTATACAGTATATGCTTATGTGATTCGTAATTACGTATATGCGACTGTGAAGACGAAACGGAAGTGGGGAGGAGTCTCCACTCCAGACTGTATGACGGAAGCATTTAAAATGTGTCTGCAGTCATCACAACATGGATAATGTGGTTCAAATGATGTTAACTCCTTAAGCTGGGGACTCCCTGGAACCCCTCCCCCAAGGACCCCTGGGGGTCCCCGGACCGCACTTTGCGAACCAGTGAAGAAGAAAAATCCAACTTCATGTAAATGAGCAACGACAAGCGCCCAATGACAGCCAGTCAAAGGCATGTGTGTTGGCCAATTAGAACCACCGGAGAGGCGAACACCGAACGACCACACTTCTCCTACCCAGCCTGCATGTGAACTCTCTTGTCGGGAGACGATTCTGGCATACAGACCCCCCGGAAACTCACACTGGAACACAACTGGCTTATTAACAGTTATATTTATGGATATGCCTTCAATAAAAGAGGAGAAGAGAAGAGAAGAGAAGAGAAGAGAAGAGAAGAGAAGAGAAGAGAAGAGAAGAGAAGAGAAGAGAAGAGAAGAGAAGAGAAGAGAAGAGAAGAGGATGAAACACCACAGCAGCATAGAGATGAATATAAGTAAAGGGAAACGCAGTCGATGAGGAGGAGAGTGCATGAGAGGAGAGCAGCGGAGCGTGTGTAACATGCTGGCAGCACAGAGAGAGAGAGAGAGAGAGAGAGAGAGAGAGAGAGAGGCAGCAGAAGGCTAGTAAATGTTGGATGAGAGAGTATACATGGCACAGTGACTCACCGGGGCTGCTCCGGCACTTGTGAGGGCAAGTGCTTACACACACACACACACACACACACACACACACACACACACACACACATGGGATGTGACACGGCCCTACCCACCTACACTATACCGCCAACCCCCTCAGCTCTTTGTCAGTGGCACAGCGCACGCGTGTGTGTGCGCGCTCTTGTGGTCGACTGTACAGGTGAAATATTTATGACTGTTCTCAACAAACACTTTTTAACCTCTGGATGACCTGCTTACCCCTCCCCCCCCCCACCCCCCCATCCCCCAAACCACCCGCTATAGCCCCCACCAGCTTAAAAGGGACGGGACATAATAACTGGGTGGGGCAGAGAGAGAGAGAGAGAGAGAGAGAGAGAGAGAGAGAGAGAGAGAGAGAGAGAGAGAGAGAGAGAGAGCCCAGCAAGGATGAAATCGTCTGCACGTAGTGCGTGCTGTGATTGGCTGGAAGGTATGCCGTTCTGCACTGTGATTGGCTGAGCATCGCATAGCGGGTGTGCCACATATATAGCCTAAGTGGAAGATGGAGAGAGATGTCATCAGACATTGCACAACACTCCTAATAATAATAAATTACAATCGAAATAAAACAAGACTTGTTGATTTCTCCCAGTGGGCGTTGACTTGTGTTAATGATGTTGGAGGACGTGTCAACGGTTTGAATAGTGCCCTAACTCCTGCAGGCGTTTATATCTGCACACATTGATCTGGAGTTCAGGGACCACCACGGGTCCAAAAATATGTACAGATGCATGTCACTTGAGAGAGTGTACAAATGGAACCAAATGCACCCATAAAGGTCCATGTGGTATTGTGGTTCCATTTGTCATATAAATTTCAATTTAGTTGACTAAAACAAGACAAAAACCAAAACATTTCAGGTGACAAAAAAAAAGACTAAAACCAAATGGAATTATATTCAAAAGACTAAAACTAAATCAAAATGTGCTGTCAAAATCAACAGTGGTTCCATGACACCTCCCCGAGGCCGCTCAGTCCATCCTACAGCCTCTCCAGTGAGCCATGGACTACCTCCCCGAGGCCGCTCAGTCCATCCTACAGCCTCTCCAGTGAGCCATGGACTCAGTCCATCCTCCAGCCTCTCCAGTGAGCCATGGACTTTACTCAGTCCATCCTACAGCCTCTCCAGTGAGCCATGGACTCAGTCCATCCTCCAGCCTCTCCAGTGAGCCATGGACTTTACTCAGTCCATCCTACAGCCTCTCCAGTGAGCCAGTCAGTCCATCCTACAGCCTCTCCAGTGAGCCAGTCAGTCCATCCTACAGCCTCTCCAGTGAGCCATGGACTTTACATATATTAAAATCAGCTCTGGGTACAGGGCCGGCCCGCTAGACCTCCTGGTCTCACTCCAAAGAGCGCACGCACGCGCACGCACGTACGCACGCACGCACCCACGCACGCACAAATGCATGCACGCAAGCACGCACGCACGCACACACGCACGCACGCACGCACACACCCTCTCGTGACAGCACATAGTGCGTACGCAGCCCATATACATGTCTGCATGTGAGCTTGTCAGTATAGTTTTTGTGTATTTAGGTCTCTCTCTCTCTGTGTGTGTGTGTGTGCATGTGTGCATGTGTGTGACAAAGAGTTGAGAGACAAGGCAGTGGACCATATCAACATATCAGAAGCTCCACTCCACCTCCTTCTCTTCCTCACAGTCAACTTCCAGGGATTGCTTTAACTTTTACAATATGGAAGGAGAGATAGAAGGGAGAAAGAAAGAAAAAAGTACTCAACCCCAGTACTTACTATACTTACTTACTGTACTTACTATTACTCTATACACTATACAAGTGAAAGTTTACTCAATACAATGTGCATGCTTTAAGAAAAAAATAGTTTTCAAAAGTGCAATGTACAGAGCACATTTTCTTTCATTTAAATCCTAACTGAAACATTTAAAAAAGAACACATCTACAAGCTCATAGTGTGTCGTGTGGCGCGTTTTGCCTCAAACTGTGCTAAAGTAAATGTTGTTGCTTGTTTATAGCAGGAGGGGAGCCGCCAGGAACCATTTTGGTTCCCAAAACGCAGTTGTTCGATGCTGGACTCACACTATTACAATTCCTGTAGACTTAATCCAGTTTGGACACCGAGGGGTATAACAGCAAGATTCAATTCAATGCCATTCCCATTCCACTGAGCCACAATGTTCTCACACCCATTGTTTGAGGCAAGGTTTTGGAAATGACTTCGACCTTAGCGTTTGAGAGAAATGGCACCTTTGCCTATGAAGACAACTAGTATGTAGTATGTACTGTATATACTGTATGCCAGAGAAGAGCCCGTGCCCTTTGCGCACGGGCACGCACGCACGCACGCGGGCACACACACACACACACACACACACACACACACACACACACACACACACACACACACACACACGCACACACACACAGCCAGCCAAGGGCTCTGAGCATAGCTGAAGAATTTGAGAGTATTCCAAGGGCACCACAGGGCTGGTTGATATACTAAATATTGGAGGCCTTTTGTGATTATGTTGAGTTGACATCCACAATTCCTTGTTCAACAAACTCGCAGGGCTTGGGGCAAACGGTGTGTTTTAGTCACAAGGAGATTACAGAGTAGGCTAATTCTAACTGTGTGTGTGTGCGTGTGTGTGTGTGTGTGTGTGTGTGCGTGCGTGCGTGCGTGCGTGCGTGCGTGCGTGCGTGCGTGCATCTATATACATCTAACCTTAACCCTAACCTCACAAAAACTATGCCTAAACCTAACCTTATAGCCGTCCCGAACTTGTAAAAAGTAGTGTCTTATCTGCGGTCCCCGAACCTCATGTCGAGTAACAGTGGGTGGTGACCTGACATGCACATGGTTATTCAAGAGGTGACTGCTTTTAAAACACAAGGGTATGGGAGAACACATTTAGTCCCATTCATAATTCAATGCTCTCTCTCTCTCTCTCTCTCTCTCTCTCTCTCTCTGAACGTGAACTTGTGAACCCTACATGACTTTCTGCAGAGCGAGGCCATGAAGAGTGCAAGGCATTTTGGTGCAAAGTTGCCCCAACTCTGAACCCAATGTGTACACACGGAGGACCACCAGTATAACCACCATGTTTCATGAAGCTCCACTCCTCCCTTCTTGAGGTATTTAGCTAAAATAATCCGTTCCCCGCCAACCTTTTTGGAATCAGGGCCGACTTGAAAATCTTGAAAGCATGTGCATGGTCCACCTATCTGACCACTTGACAAGTGATCAACGTTTTTATTAACACTTTTTTCACATTATATTTATTTGTCTTATATCAGTGTTATGGTTAGAAACTAGTGTGGGATCCACTTGCAATACCCTCACAGCCCAATCGCTGCATAAAGGTCCAGCAATTAACACGCCTAGTAATTCATTTTCAATGAGTGGCCTGCGTATTCTTTGTACGTGCAGAGAAGTTGAGGGGCGACAACGCAAGCGTATTTCCGTGAGCGCGGCCCCGTGAAATTGTCGCGGACTGAATATACCTGGATTGTGTTGAGCTTTCTTTTTTACACGCCCATGATGACCTGGAGCAGAGCTGACATCTGGGTCACACGCTGGACCTTTAGTCCAAGTCAAGTGTCCAAGTTTGTGCCAAATTGAATGGAATTCCCTCTAGGGAATAAATACCGTATGTAGTTCCTGAGACATTTGCTCTCAAGTTTGGACATTACAAGTAGAAGTGACGGATGAACGGACAGCCCAAAACCATAATGCTTGCAACGGATGCCTGCCAGAGAAGCCATTAAAAAGAGAGAGAGAGAGAGAGAGAGAGAGAGAGAGAGAGACACCAAGTCTGAAGTCTGAATCGATACAATCTATCGTTGGATCAAGCTGTGGTCAAGCTTTCCAGGGAAATAAAACAGCAGCCAAATCTTGGTGAAAATCTCACCATTCGCGGAAAAGATATTTTAGCACCTGTAAATTTCCCCGATTAAGCCGTGGTCTCCTAAATAAAAAGTTCTAGCATTCATTTTGGACAGCAGGCAGATAGGGAAATTCCATTGGGCTTTGCATTGCCGCATCCATAACACTTAAGTAGAGGAAAAGAAAATAAACATCGATATGACAATTGATTAGCTAAAAAATAAAGAAAATAAACTTCTATAGAGGCGGGTTTCAGTTGTTATAAATGCTGGGCTAATGCCTGCAATCTCGTTAAGGTTTCTCCCAATTGTTGATTGATTTTGCTACGGCTTCGTCCTGTCGGCCGCGGCCATATTAGCACATTCATTACCCACTTATTGAGCTAAAGTGCAAGAATGCGGAGCTGTGAAACCTAATAGAATTACTTGATGGATTAATTTGTTCTAAATTCCTTATAAATTTCCCATCGTCATGCAGTGAGACACGTTAGGATGAGCTATGGTGTCAATTAACCGCGGCGTTTCAGTTTGGAATGTCCCGTTATGTTCATTATAAGGTCGTCTCTGTCGGGTGGAAACCTCAATACGTCCAAAACTGTGACCTTTGCCACCTTCGTGGAATGCTTCGAGCTTGTGGATCTGCTAGTTTTGATGCTTTTGTGATGCTGTGGTATGATTAAGTAGGGCGTACATTTAAAATATGGAGATAAGAGGTTTCTGCCCGACGGTGACGATGAAGCTCTTTCAGTGGTGCAAAAAGTAGTAAAGTAATACTTTTGACTTACATACATTTTGAGTTTAACATACTGGAATAAAATCTGGGAGGATGAGCCAGTCCATCCAGGCCACGGCCTTTGGGCCATCATAACCAGTGACAGGAACAAGGTCAGTGTACCTGAACACACACATGCAGCTCTCTCTCCGTCCTGCCTTGCATAGCCAGACAACTATTCCACAATCTCTGAATGCTAAAACTATACATCCTGAAATATGAACACGGATGCTGGCATCTGTTTGTCATTTCCATTCACGCGATAATATATTTTAAAATA
>NC_137864.1:11098409-11100909 GCF_963924005.1 Protomyctophum bolini | reverse complement strand
AGCTGGCACTGCAGGTGGGCCTACAGTGCATTTAGCACATCATCATCATCATCATAAAAGGCACCGCTCACTTCACATGGGTGCAATATTTAAGCAGAGACAGAGAGAGTGAGAGAGGGGGGGGGGGGGGGGGGAGAGAGAGAGAGAGAGATATACATAGTTTTGACCGGGGTCCCTCAAGACTCATTAGGCCTTTTCCTTTTTTTTCCAAAAGTAAAAAAGTCAAAATAGCTACAGTACATAGACACGTTAGGCTAGTGGCTAATGGTTTAAGCACATTGTCATCGGCATGTTGAAATGTGGCCTACCATACAAATAAACTTCAAGTTAATATAAGTAAATATTCAAATAAAGTAAAAATATCTATTGATTACAGCACTTGAGTACGTACCTCCACTGACAATAACAGAGCCATTTAGCCATTAGCTGTCAACTGTGTGTGTGTGTGTGTGCGTGTGCGTGTGCGTGTGCGTGTGTGTGTGTGTGTGTGTGTGTATGTGTGTGTGTGTGCGTGCGTGTGCGTGTCATTGATGGTCCATTATGGCGTCACCACGCTCCAGTGAACGTGAACACATGCATGACAATCAGTTGTTCATGGCACTGATCATTTCATAGTTGTCATCATAATAGTCATCTCCATGGTTTAGTCATTATATAAATTGCCATTATTTTTTACTTATATGTATATAGTTTTGAATTTTAGCTTTCAATAGTTTTTTAAAGGGTTACGTTTAACACATTATATACACATTTTTTAATTCATTTTAGTGTTATAGTTTTCTTTTTTATGTGGGTATTTGTCAGATCGACAATCTCACAATGTAATGCGTGACAATGTGAGCTGTAGATCTGGCATTTTTAGACAACAAAGACTTCTGTGATTCCCTTCATGATGTCAGTTATTTTCTGTCTGTTTCAGTTGCTTTTATTTTATTTTAAGAGTATGCCTGACGAAGGCCCCTGAGGCACAAACCTTGTATTGTTTTCCGCTCTGTCGTCAATACATTGTTTTGGGAGCTTGACTAAAGTTTGACTCTGGGTGTGCGGAAGTTATTTCAGTTAATAAAAATAAAAATAAACTAGTTTTCAGTATTTCCTTAGTTTTAGTTAAAGGACGACTTCATCCATTTTCATCCTTATCTTCATACAATTGGTCCTCAATAATGCTCATTAATAATAATAATCAATAATGCTCATATGGTACCATATTTGTCTGCAGGGCTGTGGTCCTGGACAGTTCAGAAATCATTGATGCATCAACTGCAAGCTGTCTATTCCTGGAAAGTTAGCAATGGAAGCCATTGCTCTGTGCATTAATACAAACCCAATAAAACACCTTTAAATCTTGTTTGAAAAATAAATTGCCACACGAGGATGTCACTGTTCGGCAGGGTTCTGAACTGTCCCACAGCTCAGTTATGAGACATTGACCATTTTATCATCAACGTCAATGACGACCAATTATATTAAGAGGTCTCTATAGTAACGTTGGTAATCTCATTCATGGCATTGGCCACTGGCCAGCAAACACAATTGCCTCTATACTTCAGGGGGCCCCTATATGAAAACTATGTTAACGGACCATTTAAAATGCTCACATTGATGCTGTGCGGGGCCACCTGCAGCCTGGGCCCCCCTGAACCATCATGGCTTTATGACAGAGGCCCCTAACTGACTGTCACACACTGTCTGCCTGACAGGCCCGGAACACAGTGGCGGAAACTAAGTGCATTTTGCCGCTGTCGCAAATCGACACGTTTTGAGCTATAGTTGATCTGCTGATTTTGATGCCTTTGAATTTGAATCCTGAAACGTAACAGTTTTGGAGGTTTCCACCCGACAGAAGATTTTTCTTAAAAGGTACATTTACTTTATTTGAGTATGTCATTTCAATACTTCTCCAATATATCTCAGAGGCCAATTCTGTAGTTATTAATGCAGTAACAAAATGTGTGTTATACTGTAGATTTAAGTTATTAATGCAGTAACAAATCAAATGCCCTATGTTTCCAGTTATTTCCCAAATATTTGGACACATTTATTTTTAATGCTTGTACTTTTGTTACTCTATAAGTAGCCTACTTTTTTTACTCTATACGTTTGTATCTTTACTGAAGTATTTTTTTTTTAATATGGGCCTTTTACTTAGTTGTAACCAAGTGTTTTGTTGTACAAAACCTGAGTATTTCTCCAGCACCCCATGAATGTGTGAATCATCATCGTCATGACGTTATGACGTTATGGCTGTTACCCACTAATGTTCACCTAACAAGGTGAACATCGTCATGTCGTTATGACGTTATGGCTGTTACCCACTAATGTTCACCTAACAAGGCGGAACGATGTGTCAATCTCTCCCCCTTCCCTCGTCTCTCCCTCATCCTCCCCACGTCCCTCTCTCCTGTAATGAAATTATGAAATGAATACCAAACCATTAAGACACATTTGGGTGCAGACGACCTCCTATAACTATTACATTCATTGCTGCCGTGTGGAAACC
>NC_137864.1:11060909-11093409 GCF_963924005.1 Protomyctophum bolini | reverse complement strand
TTTCTCTACTCTGTCTGTCTCTGTCTCTCTTTTCTATTTCTCTACTCTGTCTGTCTCTGTCTCTCTCTACTTTCACTGTCTCTTCTTTTCTGTAAAGCTATACTCAGGGCCTGGAATTTTGCCATTTTTAGGTGTTCTCCATTTTTTGAGGGCACACAAAGCCCAAAAGGCCAGGGCAGGAAGGCCATCAAAAAAAGAAACAAAGATTTTAGCCTAGTGAAACAATGTATAGAATGTAATGGTTAAGGGTGTCTGTCTGTGTGTCTGTCTTGCGCACTCACGCTGCACGCGCGCACGCACGCTGCATTTCAATAATTTATAATAGACATTCTGTCTGGTTTCGGATGGCTGGGGAGATTCAGAGACATGACTCGGCTATGCAGGCCACTTTGTACAACTGTGCCCTGCACACGCGCGCGCGTGTGTGTGTGTGTGTGTGTGCATGTGTGCGCGCATGCTCACACACACACACACACACACACACACACACACACACACACACACAGCACTCAATGTGATGCAACATTAATAGGACAGAGTTGACCCTTACTTGAACTCTGCATTAAATGTGCATGTGTGTGTGTGTGTGTGTGTGTGTGTGTGTGTGTGTGTGTGTGTGTGTGTGTGTGTGTGTGTGTGTGTGTGTGTGCACACGTGTGTATGTGCGGGTGTGTACACCATTTAAACTCACTTCACCTCACCTCTCCTTTGTCTCTTGCAAAACATTTAGGAGGTCAAGGTCAAGTTTATTTATATGTCCCAGGCTGGGCAATTCATTTTACAGCAGATAATAAAAGCTCTAAAAGACACAATACAGTAAACATACAACAACAACAAGAGACATACGTATACATTATCACATTACCTTAAATATAAAGTGCAAGAACTAAAGTTAAAGTGCACCATGTGTATAACTATCCTCACAACCCACCCTACAACCCAAACTACACGGCAGCTACCTCCTCTTACTTCCCCCATTGATGGCCCGGATGGAGGCAGGTATGAAGGAGAATGTGTACCGGTTATTCTTAGTGACAGGGGGCCACTGGCCAGAAGGCCCGCAATTTAAGGTCCAGCCTTACCTGGGCCCTCATCAAACCCTGTACACTCAAGACAATGTCCCCGCTGCCACCCTTAGATCTCCATATATGGAGCTGACCTGTTCTGACATTCCATATGTTGATCTGACTCTGATTATTACATAACACTAATACACGTATTACACTATGTCACTGTCTATTACACTATTATACTAATTACACCATTAACACTATCAGTGTGGGACCCAGTATGTGGCCATTGTAAGTGTAAAAATGATATACCACTTTAAGTGGTATAAAAAAATTGAATGGTGGTATACCGTTTTCGAAGTGGTATGAAGCACTTTTTCAAAACGGTATAGGCCTACAACATTTTGAAAAACGGTAATATATAGCGCAATTTATTGTGGTTGCCTATAGGCCAGCAGACTATTGTTAATGCACTCCATCGCTTACATTGTTGAAAATGTTTAAATTGTCCCTTCCGATTGGCCACTCTATACTAGCAATATGATTACTATCACGATAGTTATTTAATGTTTATTTTAGCAAACAAATATCAGGTATGGCTACCCTTAAGTAAAACAATAAAACAGAGTAATCTCTCTCTCTCTCTCTCTCTCTCTCTCTCTCTTTCTGGTCTTAATTGAAAGACTATGGCAGGGGACCCTGAGCAGCAAATAGCCTGATCAATATGACGGCTGATGTGTAAATTGATCGCGCCCACATATGAGTGCATGCGTGCGTGTGCGTGCGTGCGCACACACACACACACACACACACACGAGGTGTTCAATCAGTCTAATTCCCTGTCTCTCGCCCAGAGAGCGAGGGCTGTGGTGTGATGGTACAACTATTCATTAGCTCTGCAGGCTCCAATCAAAGCTATTCCCTCCACACCCGCTGTAATAATAATCACTGCATATGAAATTACATAATCCATATGCCGGCTTCCTCTTAAACACATCATCTCTGTCGGCTGGAAACCTCATATGTCCAAAACTTAAAATTCTAATAAAAAAGATAGTAGCAAAACTAGCAGATTTACCAGGTCAAAAAAAGTGTTACTTTTCACGATTCTAATAAAAACAATGGCAAAGGTAGCAGATGTACAAGCTCAAAATGCGTTGTTTTGTGACACGTTTTGACCTTGTACCTCTTCTACTTTTGATGCTGTAGTATGATCAAGTATATAGGGCGTTAATTTACAACAAAAAAATGCTGGTATTGTATGTATCGTCTACAATATCATATTGCATAAAAGTCTGTTCAGGGTTTCAACGGTACTGAAAATACAGTGTAATTCCTCCCAGTTTTTGGCTAACTGTACTGTATAATATTATGTACGCAATTTCTAATTTATTTCTGTTATATTGTCGATGTCGGGCAGAATTCATTTATCTCCATATTTAAACGTTTTGTGATCTTTCATAAATTAACGCTCTACTTAATAATAATAATCATCCCATCCCGAGCCCACAATCACAAAAAACTTTCACATTACTAGCCACAGTGTTTTTTGTCGCAAATGGGCTGCCGTAGTCAGTGGGCAATCTGCCGTTAAACCCATTGTGCACGCTCTGCGCGGCAGTGGGCTGGAGATGGAGTTATGTCATAGTTCACCTGCTACACTCGTTCTTGGATACAATAACATCAGATAAGAAAACATTCCCTTAAGTGTGTCGGTGGGTTTTTATAAATATTAAATCAATGAAAAGTATATTAACAGGAGCTTGTGACTGAATACTAACTACATTGGATCCAGTTGAACGCAGGATATGTTCTCCCATTTCCTGAAAAGTAACAGTTTTGAACATACAAGGTATCTGTCTTCCTCCCATGGTAAACATAAGGCTCACGGTAATACAGTGAAAAAATAAAAGGAACAACAGCACATACAGTAATCTGGTTCTGTGCATATAAACCAGTTAGATCTAAGCAGAGCGCTGGGGTTTGTTAATATAATTATTGTGCTGTGTCGTTTGAAAAGGCCGGGGCTGACTCATCTATACTGGATATTGGTTTAATTTGTTGTGGGGCCAAAACGGCAGCTAGTGTGTGCATTAGGAAGGCATACAAACCACCGCTGGAATGCACCGCAGCGCACAGCCATGTCCCAAAGTCAGCACAATCTCATTAAAATTTAATTAAATGAGAACAATCCTCTCATCCCCTTCAAAGCTAATGTTTTTTAGGCTCGTGTCTATATCTGCTTCGTTGTGTTGTGGCTATATGTTGTGATGTATTTTACACTGTATTTTTTACCCATACATTAATTGCTGCAGTTATTTCATAGTTTTGATTCTTCTGTTGGAGGAGGGCCTTCTAGGAATACAGTAGGTCTGTCGTCTGTGCGTGATCTGTATGTGTTTCTGGAGCTATATACAAAAATATATACATAAAAAAACCTCAGGAGACATAACAGGGAGGTATAGTGTGCAGAAACCTTTCATCTCCATTATTTAAACGTTGTGTGTTCTTTCATGAAGGAACGGAAGGCCCTACTTGACCGTCTCCTTTCTACATACCGTAGGCCTGTGTTTGTATTTGTTGATGGCACGTATAGGCCTATTATTGTTCATTTTTAAATGCTATGTTGATTAATTGAATACATAGCACCACAATGGAAACAAGTCCCCAAGACTTTTTGTGTTTGTGTGTGTGTGTGTGTGTGTGTGTGTGTGTGTGTGTGTGTGTGTGTGTGTGTGTGTGTGTGTGTGTGTGTGTGTGTGTGTGTGTGTGTGTGTGTGTGTGTGTGTGTGTGTGTGGGGGGGTGTGTGTTATCCTTGTTTTAGCCTCAGTGTCTGACTGTACCACGTGCTGTTTACATTTCTGACTAATAGGCCTAAAGTATAAAGTCAATCAATCAAACCTCTGGCGCCAAGCGTTGTGTGGCCACTGCTAGTTGGCCATGCAGGGATGTTGTTCTATAGAATGTTTTATACTCTTTGAAAAAATATGCATATAGGCCTATAAAAATGTCATCGTCGATGTGGATTTGGAGTCACATGTCACAGATTGGGGTGCAGCAGCATTGTTGTTTGGTTTTGAATTCAAAGACTGAATTTGATGACGTGAACAAATGTCCAATTCGACAATTGGAAATTGAAACGCCACAAAATATATTATATTAAAATGACATGGATTTGACAGATGACTTTACAGTAGTAGAATAGAATGTCTGGGAACTTGTTTCACATGAAAAATTATGTTCTGTTACAAAGTGTTGACCTTGTGTCACTCTGGTTAATCAATCTAATCGATTTAATTTATTTTAATAAATGAATACGTTTTCAAAAATAGTACATATAGCAGATACGCTCACAATTTGTTGCAATGTGGCTGTGAGCTTGTAGATCAGTTATTTGTGATACGTTGTGCACAACCAGTAGAAAATAGGACTTTTAATATATTTATATATAATCAGCTAAATAAATAACTCTGATTAAACTTAAGTTTAAGGACTTAAGTGGTCAATCAGTTGTTCGCATTGTTTTGTTGACATGATACAAATCAATGTTATTTATTTAAAAAGTAACCATTGCTAAGAAAATATATTATTGCAGCCCTACTTTGGTGTATAGAGGTTACAATGAAAACAATACATAAAACATTCCACTTAATGCATCAACTTTTAAATGAACCTGACTAATGAAGTAGCCTATTCAATAAAAACAAAATAGTGGCCGGCCATTATGCTATTCTGAATATACACAGTAAACATAATGTCATTGGGTTGGTCTATTTTAATCATGTGAAGGACATTTTGAACAACACAACACTTTGCCTGCTATAATGTTTCATCTTGGCCAGTGTTAACATTAATTGGTTTTCTGAATCCTCAACTCAGCCTGAGATTCCTTGATTGTGGACAATAATGCATCACGTCTCCTTGCCTACAGAAAGCTATTTCCAAAGATAAACACGGTGTCAAGGCACTTTTTAAACGCCATTCGACTACGTTACAATTAACTGTCTGAGCTCAGCTCTCACGGTGACCCAACGACCGGCTTGTCAACAATCATGTATTATAAATAACATATAAAGTGGTCAGAAACAGGAGCAGACAAAAACAAGAGCAAACTAAGTGGAAGGATTCTATATGCGTGTATGGATCGTGTGTAGACTAAATCAATGTACTTACAGTATGAGTAAAAAATCCTGCATTCCAAATTTTACTTGAATACAAGTTAAAAAGTATCAGCATCGAAATGTACCATTATACTTTTTTGTATTTACATTCTTTTCACAATAACCATTCCACATAATGTTTTTGACAACCGGCATACCCCGTTGCTTTAATGAAGATGTTGTGCCATTGTACACACTACTATTGAGGATTTATTATTCATTATAGTCAACCAAGTTTTTGTTTTAATTTTCCTTTCACAAAACACACGAACGATTTAATTCATATTTGTTGTATTAACTTACATTATATTAACATAATATGTGTTACCTACTGTAAACACACATCTGAGATGTATAGTTATAGTTATAGTCAATATATAGTTATAAATGCCTCAATATATAATTCTTTCCCCTTTCTTTGATTTTTAAGTTTCGGTACACATTGTCTTGATTGGAAAAAACAAATTACTTTTTTTTCCTGTGTGTGTGTGTGTGTGTGTGTGTGTGTGTGTGTGTGTGTGTGTGTGTGTGTGTGTGTGTGTGTGTGTGTGTGTGTGTTGTGTGTGCGTGTGCGTGTGCGTGTGCGTGTGTGTGTGTGCGCGTGTGTGCGTGTGTGTAATGGTGTTGTGCTACATGGCGCCTGTCTGGGATTAAAAACATTATGGGTTTAAAGTACCTTTAACCTTAAAAACACTGCACTGCTGAGTGTCTCTCTCTCTCTTTCTCTCTCTACCCAACCTTCAAACACCCCCCTCTCTTCCTGTGTTCCCTCTGTCTCTTTGACTCGCTCTCTCTCTCCCGATGTCCCTCCCCTCACCCCCCCCCTCCCCCCACCTCATCCCCCCCATGAGAATCAGAATCAGTATATTATGTCCCATCATTATGACCCTGCGATGTATGTTTTCCCACCTCTGCTTCATCATGTTGTACTTCCCTCTTGACAAGAGAGGACAGAGGTAGAGCGAGAGCAAAGGACAAGAGATGGAAATCACTTTGAGCGCCTCTGACGGAGAAGTATAGCCTACATAATGTCCTGTATTCAGTGATTATAGCGTGAATGATGCTATGACTTCCAGAGAAGAATTCCCCAGGAAATCTCATGATCCCCAAAAAACGAAAGGATTTATAAAACGGCATCCATCTCAGATTTATTTTCCCAGACCGTGTTTGTGATTAAAAACAAGCCATATTGAACTGCCGATGAGAATGGAAGATCGTGGTTAAAATATGCAGGTGTGTATATGCTATTTAGAAACATTAATGTTCTTGCACGACTCCATCTCGCTTCTTTCAAACACTCTCTTTCTCTCAGGAGAGCATTTCAGAGCTGCACTCTGGGCTGTGTGCAGACTGACTGTCTCTCTCTCTCTCTCCTCACACACACACACACACCAACACACTAATTGGCTGCATGCAAAATTTTGGAGACCACAAAAGAGTGTGTGTGTGTGTGAGAGAGAGAGAGAGAGAGAGAGAGAGAGAGGAGAGAGAGAGAGAGAGAGAGAGAGAGAGAGAGAGAGAGAGAGAGAGAGAGAGAGAGAGAGAGAGAGAGAGAGAGAGAGAGAGAGAGAGAGAGAGAGAGAACATTCAGGAGGATGTGATGATGCAATGTCATCGGGGAAAGATTTGGTCGGTGCTGACGCCAGTGATCAGACACAACCTGGCCCACGAGCATGCACACACGCACACACCACACACACACACACACACACACACACACACACACACACACACACACATACACACACACAAACACACACACACACACACACACACACACACGTTGGTCTAGACCGTGTATCCCTCTGTGAGCTATAACCATTCAAGAACTCAATTATTACAAAAGCAATCGCATCAGAGCGAGTTCCAACCATAGCCTTTACCCCTCCCAAGTTATCCTTTGAATCTGTTAGTTTGACATTTTCAGACTTTTAATTTGATTCATTTTTAAAATGGGTTTGATAGTGTATTTTTAACGCTTAGCCTTTGTTTTAGTTTTTTTTCTAAAATGAAGAACATGACATCAGTCATCAGGTGGAAACTAGCAGCCATGAGTACGAATAGAAAAGAACAGCTCTGAAGAAAGCTACAGTATAGTGCGACATGAGTAAAGTCAACTTCTTTGTAGATCGGTTTCTCATTCCACAATGTCTGCAGCCTGCAGAGGAAGCTCTATGGCCGTATATTCTGGCCCAATAAAAACATCAAACGTGGAACTCTACATGAAGACTCCATGGCTGCCGAGACGTGATCACAGGAATTAAACACTGCCGTCTAAGATGGCTTGGATAGGGAATGTCCCCAGAGCCGCTCCCCACAGTGGCCCTCGTATGGACACCACCGGGGGAAAGGAAGGGCCAACCTACGATCACCTGGAGCAGAACCGTTGAGGCCGCCAAGCTACTGGAGATGATGGGTCTCTGCTGGGGCAAAGGCACAACTGGGTGGCCAAAGATGTGATAGGTGGAGGAAAACCTTATAGGGACATAATGGGCTGTATTTTCATGATCACGCCTCCAGGCCTTTAGTTTACTCAAGTTAGGTAATAAGACCTGGTACTTAAGACACGCAAAATACAGCCCGATGTGTCTTCTTCGTAAAAGTTATCCCTGGCTAATACGCCAAATATATGCCTGAACACATTATAATTGTTGTTAAATATTTCATTTTAGAAACAGTTTCACTCAATAGGGGCAATGCCCGTCGCAAGTTGATGATGTAAGTTGTGTGGTCCAGCCCTTTGGAATGTATGGAATGCTTGTGCATAAAAAGTAAGTCGTATTTCTATTGCATGAATGACAGCATCATCTTGCAAAATGCATTGCCCCGATTGATGAAAGATGGACTATTTGAAAAATAGTTTGACCTTAACGCGAGTTTCCCGACTTAATTGATTAATAAGACCTCTTTTTAAGACATGGGAGGTTTTCCGCTGGTACTTTGTGATACTTTGTGATCACACGTTTGGATCACGTGACCGGAACAAAACAAGTGACGCTGGCTTCTGGGGGCTGATGGGTAATGGAGTCTCCAATGGACTAATTAATGGCAGCCTGCGAGTGGCTGTGATTTCCTTCCTTGTTGTCACTGCATGGCGATTGTGGAATATGTTTCCGACATTTGGACATTCAATGGTAATATTTTAAGGCGCAGGTTTGTGCAACGGAGCTGTGTACACGATCGGGTGATTCTTCAAAGGTTAGTGAAACACAACGGCATCATTCATTTTACACTCTCAGGAGTTCAATTATTGTTAATCATCTGCATAACTTAATGTGCATGAAGAAGTCTACACAATTAGATAATGTAGAATAATTGTTAATTAAAACAAAGCGTTGCCTGTTATCTCTATATGGTACATCAGGTACAGCATGGAATTGTTATCTTGTTATCCAAAAACAACCAAATATTCTGTGCTTTGGGTCTGAGAGGTTAAATATCATCAAATGGTGGTCCGTGGCTCAAATAATGGGCCTTGATACGAAACAGGTTGAAAACCACCTTTGTGTGTGTGTGTGTGTGTGTGTGTGTGTGTGTGTGTGTGTGCGTGCGTGCGTGAGTGCGTGCGTGCGTGTTGACACGTTGTGCTACATGTGATGAGGCATTACTTGTCCCCTCTTAACCTCAGCATGTGCTAAATATTGTGCAAGATGCTGTCATGCTGTTTGTTAGAGATGTTTTGATCGCCCCAAATTAGTTCCCAGGAGAAAGCCACGCATTGTGAGCACAGAGAGAGAGAGAGAAAGAGAGAGACACACGTCTTTTCCCTTTAAAGGGTCTATACAAAATGTAACAAATGAAAAAAGAAAAACCTTTCTTCTTCTTCTTTTTTAATAAATAGATCTATTTATCAAAAAAAGGGGGGGAAAAAAGAATCATATCTACTGACTGATGTCTTTGCAGCCTTGTGATGAGAAGGATGAGAACCCGGCTCTTTCTATCGGTCCTGTGTCGCTCTGCAGTGAATGACGCTAGTAGTGTGTGTGCGTGCGTGCGTGGGTGCGTGGGTGGGTGCGTGGGTGCGTGGGTGCGTGGGTGGGTGCGTGGGTGCGTGGGTGGGTGCGTGCATGCATGCGTGCGTGCATGCGTACATGAGTGAATGTCAGACAGCAACCGCCTCTCTCTATAGAGCGTCGCAGTCCCGCCCTCTTTCACGATGAAGACAGGCCCAGGAAATAATCCCCAAAGCATTTTTCCCATATTAATATATTTTAAGATCTGTAAGCCTCGAACAAAGCCAACTTGGATCGTGACAAATCATGACACAAACACAATATTGTGGGCCGAACAAATAATTACAAAGAAGAAAAACAACTAATTATTAATTTCCACCTGTGTGTCTAATAAATGCAGTGGTTCTCAAAGTGTCAACTAGCAAATTTAGTAGGGATGCACAATATCCAATGGCCAATATCCAATATCACACACACACACACACACACACACACACACACACACACACACACACACACACACACACACACACACACACACACACACACACACACACACACAAAACGCAAGACTATATATATAGTAGCTTAATAAAACATTATTAGACATTATAGTCCTACTGATGCATATACAAATGAGTCTGTGACCCACAAATGGGTTCCGACCCACTGGTTGGGAACCAGTGCTGTAGAAGGGACGGAAGGGACGCCAGGTTTCATGTGGTTAACCCTAACATCGAGAGAGAGGATCCTACATTTAATATTACACATGAATTATATGAACCACATGAACTTTAGTATCAGCCCATGAACATAAACCACATCAGTGACATCTCTTCACAGACAGTCAAGGGATATCCGATGCCATAGGTGTACCACTGCTTCTCTGCGGTCCACAGGCGCTAGTTTTGGGGATGTTTGAAACATGGTGAGAAATCAATGAAGCTGCAACTGAAGACTATCATATTGAAATACCCTGACATATTACGTTTTGCTAACCTGTTGAGGAAGTAACCATATGCAATAGCACCAGACTGATACTGGATTTATTTCGGTTTTTTGGAGGGGCACATGACCACGCATGCACATTTTGTAATTGAAACCGTAAACTTCACTGGAAATGAAGACGTATATCATGTCTATACTTCAGGAATATGTTTTTGTTCTGTAAAAAGACTCATTTCCGGCACACATTGGACATAATCAAGTGTGATATATCTGTCAGACGCCAATAAAGGACATTCACTTTCACCTCATTCACTTTGACAGAGAACATGAAAAAAGAGAGGTGACTGAGACTGAGAGACATGTCTTCTTATGCATATCGTCCCTGCCAGGGGAACCTCATATGTATGCATATAGTCCCTGCCAGGGGAACCTCATATGTATGCATATAGTCCCTGCCAGGGGAACCTCATATGTATGCATATAGTCCCTGCCAGGGGAACCTCATATGTATGCATATAGTCCCTGCCAGGGGAACCTCATATGTATGCATATAGTCCCTGCCAGGGGAACCTCATATGTATGCATATAGTCCCTGCCAGGGGAACCTCATATGTCCAAAATTGTTACTTTCCAGCGTTCAAAAGTAGCAGATCTACAAGCTTGAAACGTGTCGCTTACGTGACGCCGTAATAAGATCAAGTAGGGCGTTAATTTACAAAAAACAAGCAAACAAACAAAAACTAAAAAGCCCCACGGACACAAAAGGTTTAAATATGGAGATAAGTGGTTTCTGCCCAACCTCAACAATTATTATTCATTGAGTGTGTGTGTGTGTGTGTGTGTGTGTGTGTGCGTGTGTGTGAGTGTTAATGACTCAGGCTCGTCACAGGGAGGGCAAGAGTTTCTCTTTGTAGAAGACAGAGACAATTTGCTCTGACCCCGTCTTTTAACGAGAGACGAGACAGTGACGACAGGACCTGCAAAGGCCAAGCGGATTACATCCACTAAGCATTAACTAGAGGCTGCCATGACAGACAGACCGCGCGCACACACACACGCACACACACACACACACACACACACACACACACACACACACACAAACACTCTCTCTTCAAGGTCATTTGACCAAACTAGAGAGTCGAGTGATGATGTGGTATGTTCACATAGCCTATTCGACAGAGAATGAACACAGCGAGTAGAGCTTCCTCAGGCGCCTTGTCTCATTGCCAAGGATCAGCGCCATGTTGGCTTGTTGGCTCATTCATTCTGCCTATCACTGCCATCAAGGAAGGAAGGAAGACAGAACGAAAGGCAACGAACAATTAAAGGAAACGTGAATAGAGCAAAAGTACACAACAGATATTGAGAAAGATGACAAAGTAATGCATGAAGGTTGGGGCGAGGAGCAAAGGATGAACGTTGGGCGAGGAGCAAAGGATGAACGTTGGGCGAGGAGCAAAGGATGCGAGAAAGGTAGGTCAAAAAAGTACTGTTCGGATGAAAGAAAGGCAGTATATGAAAGTACTGTCGGATGAAAGAAAGGCAGTATATGAAAGTACTGTCGGATGAAAGAAAGGCAGTATATGAAAGTACTGTCGGATGAAAGAAAGGCAGTATATGAAAGTACTGTCGGATGAAAGAAAGGCAGTATATGAAAGTACTGTCGGATGAAAGAAAGGCAGTATATGAAAGTACTGTCGGATGAAAGAAAGGCAGTATATGAAAGTAATGTAGGATGAAAGAAAGGCAGTATATGAAAGTACTGTCGGATGAAAGAAAGGCAGTATATGAAAGTAATGTAGGATGAAAGAAAGGCAGTATATGAAAGTACTGTCGGATGAAAGAAAGGCAGTATATGAAAGTAATGTAGGATGAAAGAAAGGCACTATTAAAGTAATGTATAGGATGAAAAACGTGGACAGAAGAAGTACAGGGAAAAATACAGTTTGGATGAAAGTAAGGTAGGACTAAAAAGGATTGGATGAAAGAAAGATAAAGGAAGAAGGGAAGGGCAGAGCGAGAGAGAGAGAGAGAGGGAGAGAGAGAGAGAGAGAGAGAGAGAGGGAGAGAGAGAGAGCACAGAGGTACTCATGTGAGAAACAGAGGCGGACATGACAGAGAAAGAGAATAAAATATAATAAGGAAAAACAATAAGTAGGAAGGAGGACTTGTACCAGATAACCTCTGTGGCAATATAAGAATATATATATCCAATTTAGCTAGTCTCATTGTGTGTGTGTGCATGTGTATGTGGTCTCACAGCACAGTGAGGGGCATCTCGTAAGGGCCTATGTGGATAATGGAACCCGCAATGTTACCACAGGGAACGCATGCACGCACGTGCCGTGCGCGTGCACACACACACACACACACACACACACACACACACACACACACACACACACACACACACACACACACACACACACACACACACACACACACACACACACACACACACACACACACACACACACACACACACACACACACACACACACAAGACTATAGTAGCTATAGTAGCTTTCCAACTTCATGTTGCTGCCTTCCATTGAAAAGGAATGGCATAGCCTGTATACTATAGCGTTGTATCTTCATGACGCTGGCTTCCCTTGAACATTTATATTAATTGATTGATTGATTGAAAATTGTATTAACAGAATGGGTGCAGTTCAATGAAAGTATATAGATCAATAAAACATCTGCTAAGGTTTTAGCCTGTAGCTTCGTAATTAACTTCATGTCGTTGGCTTCGCATTGAAAATGAATGGTAGACTGCATCGTTGTATAGCTGCCAGGGAAGAATGCAACATAAATGTCTAATCGCTAGCCTGAATAGTATTTCAAATTGTAAACGGAACTCCACAGATCTTTATTACAATTATCTTACTATAAAAAAACAACCATTTAATGTATTTCTCAAACTCTCCTGTGAGGGACATTTGGCCCTCATAAGTGCAGTGATAAACACACATGCATACACACGTGTGCATGTGGTGCCACAGACAGGCAGAGAATGGGGACAGGGACACCATGAACAGCGCTCTCTTAATGAGGAGTCTGATGTACTCTCAGTGGCCTGTTCTTTGAGTCACCGCTTCATTTAGAGGTCTGTGTGTATGTGTGTGTGTGTGTGTGTGTGTGTGTGTGTGTGTGTGTGTGTGTGTGTGTGTGTGTGTGTGTGTGTGTGTGTGTGTGTGTGTGTGTGTGCGTGCGTGCGTGCGTGCGTGCGTGCATGCGTGCGCGTGCGTGTGCGTGCGTGTGTGCGTGTGTGAAAAAAGTCTGCCTGCCTGCCTGCCCGGGAAACGAGCTCTCTCTCTCTCTCTTTCTTCATGGTCTCCTATGCGCTGGGGAGAAGGTCCACCACACCGAAAGCCGGGTGGCCAATTGGACACGCTTGAAATATTCCTCATCGTGAAGAAAATGACGGAGAGAGAGGGGGGAAGAGAGAGAGAGAGAGATAGAGAGAGAGAGAGAACAAGAGGAAGGAAAATACAAGTGAGAAAAAGAGTGAGGGAGATATTGGGTGGAGGGGAGGGGGTGTGGGAGTTGTATAGGCCTATAGAGAAGAGTACAGTAATCCATGGTTATCTAATTCATTATGTATTCTAGGGAAGAGGAGAGAGAGCGAGAGAGAGAGAGAGAGAGAGAGAAGATGCCAATGACTGCGGCGGTGGGAGTATCATCGTAATGGGACCCTACCGGTCTTTTTTCATGTCCGAAAGCCCCCTTTCTCTGGAAACCCTGCATTAATTAACGGACTCTCCTTGTTGCCTGGAGAAAAGCCGTTCTGATTGAAGGCGTACTTACAGTGCAACGCAACGCGTGGTGGTTTCCATGCATGGTGTGTGAGGGTGTGTGTGCCTTTGCGGCAATCTCACCCTTGCAGAGGGGCGTACCCGCTAGGGGCCGAATACGCTCGCTGTAACCGTTTCGTCCTTCTGAAAAAGGACCCCGCAAACCACTGAAAGCCCATATGGTTGAGAGGAGTCCCACAAGGCTCTATACTAGTCTGTTTTCTGTTATTTAGCTGAAAATAGCATCGAAAAGCTCACAATGCATTCATGCAAGTGACTCCAGTCACTTGAAGCCAAGATGCTCTACCGTTAATTGTCTGTGGGAATTACATGAAAGCGAGTGTCCCAGATTAGCACCAATTTACTACCTGTTTTGCTTAATTTACAGTATTATCGATAAAGGGATCAATCTATAACATTTGATCCCCATTCCTAGTTACTGTATGCATATCTTTGCTGTGTCTTTAACCGGCCATGTATGTCGGAGCCACGGGTGAGTCTTTACTGCCCACATACTGTATGTCAGAATATTGGTATGTCAGAACACATGCCTCCCATGTCATTCCTCATATATGATAGCTAAAGTCGACTTTAGGCAACCTTCACGCAAACCTGCCCTCATGGTTTGATAATATATGATAAAATATGGCATGTCCGCCTTGAGATTATAGGTCTGTGTTCGATCACTCGGCCAAGTCATATCAAAGACTACATGGGACATGGGACTACATGCGGGACCCAATGCCTCCCTGCTTGATAATAGCATCAAGGGGATAGGGGGTAAGTCACCAGCATCATGTCCAGAGGGTATACTGGTACATCATGTCCAGAGGGTATACTGGTACATCATGTCCAGAGGGTATACTGGTACATCATGTCCAGAGGGTATACTGGTACATCATGTCCAGAGGGTATACTGGTACATCATGTCCAGAGGGTATACTGGTACATCATGTCCAGAGGGTATACTGGTACATCATGTCCAGGCGGTGTGCTAGTACATCAGGCTGCCTCACGCGAAACAGGAGATGGGCTCCTGCCACGCATATGCTCGGCAAGGTTTACTTTACTTATACTCTGTCAACAAATAGGGAACATATAGCCGATCTACAAGGTCACAATGCATCCCATAGCACTTGTAGAGATACTATTTTCACCCCATTTACCAAATTTAGGAAAGTTTTAGAATATTTTCACCTATACTGCACAGTATAATGCCATGCCCAAAATAGGGACGGCAAGGTATGGAAAGTAGTGCAGACAGTTGGTGTGTTGCGGCCATGCACTGACTTTTCTTTACGTCGAGGGACTGTTCCACAACATATCAAGTACAATTACGCCAAGCATCCCACTGGCCTCCCTCCCTCTCGGCTTGGGAAGGGAAAACTTTCTTTTTTTTTACCTTTGTTTTAAATTTAGGAATGTAGAACGGTCAATCAGGATTGGGTTTTTGTCTCTCCATATTATCCCTCTGAGACGAGCTGTGTGTGCCAGACATGTACAGTACATATTTCATCGGGGGAGACGTGTGTTTTTTGCTCCTTAAAGGAGTTTCACAGACAATTTGTCAATGTTGGACGAGTTAGCGGTTTGTTTTGTTTGGGAGGAGCGAGGTGAAATTTATTACCTGTTGGAGGATATAAGTTTCTCTGAACACGATGCTTTCAAAACTGTGGTTTCCCTTCCTGAATGTTGAAATAATTAGAAGGTAGTAATGAGGCACATTTACTCAGTTACATTTACTGTTCACCCCCCAAAAAATTACTTATTTTCTGTCACACTCTGTCTCAGAGGAGGGACACTTCAGAAAGTACCAGTCTACTACCAGTGACATCATCGGTAGGCATTAGGCAGACTTGGTCATTGCAAACAAGATTTCAAATATTGTATATTATTTTTGAGGGGCAGCTTTGAGGGTTTGTGTAAACACAAAAATCACACCTGTGTGAAGTGAGGGGCGCTAAAGTCTCTCTATATTGTTACTGGCATTTAATGTTTGTGTTAGTGACTAACCAGACATTTAAACTTTAACTAAAAACAAACATTAAACCTGTATATAGGAGGGACTACATCCAAAATGTAATGCTATTGGCAATGGATGGCCAGCTTTGAGTGTTTGTGTAAACATGGAAGACGAAGGTGAGGACGCAAACTGTTATTGGCCGGAATGTGCTGATATGTACAGTATGATGATATGATGATGATTTGAGCGCCTCTCACTATGCACGGGTGTGATTATTTTTATTAATGCAAGATCAATGGCTTCCATTTGTCGAGCATGCTAACCTTCCAAGAACAGACCGCCTGCAGTTTCTATCGGCTTGCATTCCCCGTCAATGATGTCACTGGCAGGCAGATTCCTTGACTGTCTGTCCACAAACCATTCTCTGAGGCACAGAGTGAGTAGACAAAAACACGTTATAATGAGCATCTGTGAGGACCTATTATATGAAGCTGGGTTGAAAATGGGAGAAGTGACCCCTTTTAAGTAATGATTTGGATGACAATTGAACTCTACTGTATTCATTTACCCACCTCTCAACTATGCCTTGCCCAGAATAGGAATGCTATAGGGTAGAAGTTTAAAACCTGCACTCCCCACTAGTTTAACTGGCTGCATTGGAACACATGGCTTATAACTGCAGTTTGACCGGCTGCATTGGAGCGTTGCAGCGCTGCTGGGCGAATCTAAGGAAAACATCTGCAGTTTGACCGGCTGCATTGGAGCGTTGCAGCACTGCTGGGCGAATCTAAGGAAAACATCTGCAGTTTGACCGGCTGCATTGGAGCGTTGCAGCACTGCTGGGCGAATCTAAGGAAAACATCTGCAGTTTGACCGGCTGCATTGGAGCGTTGCAGCACTGCTGGGCGAATCTAAGGAAAACATCTGCAGTTTGACCGGCTGCATTGGAGCGTTGCAGCACTGCTGGGCGAATCTAAGGAAAACATCTGCAGTTTGACCGGCTGCATTGGAGCGTTGCAGCACTGCTGGGCGAATCTAAGGAAAACATCTGCAGTTTGACCGGCTGCATTGGAGCGTTGCAGCACTGCTGGGCGAATCTAAGGAAAACATCTGCAGTTTGACCGGCTGCATTGGAGCGTTGCAGCACTGCTGGGCGAATCTAAGGAAAACATCTGCAGTTTGACCGGCTGCATTGGAGCACTGGGCTTATCTAAGGAAAAGAGCTTGTGATTATTATTCCAGCTAAAGGCCTTGGTATCCATTATCCTTGCTCTGCCCTCGCCAGTCATTCCTTTTAACCCTCCGCTATCCACTGCTGGGTTCAAACAACCATCTCTGTGGTTGAGAGACCCTGGTTTGACCTTGGGAATGGGATCTCTCTCTCTCTCTCTCTCTCTCTCTCTCTCTCTCTCTCTCTCTCTCTCTCTCTCTCTCTCTCTCTGAGAGTGACGCTGTTCCACTAAATCAATTTTCAACCTATCTTCAAATAATTGGTCCTCACTAATGCTCATTATAAGACGACTCTCTCTTTGTCTCGGGCTGAGGACAGTTCAGATTTACCTGCCTATAACAGTGACATTGTCAGTACGCAACTTTGGTCATTTAAAACATGATTTTAATATATGTATTTTTTTAAATCACACCTGTGTGAAGTGAGGGGCGCTCTTATCGTCATACATCATCATGCATCATCTCATACTAGCCAATCAGAATGCCTGTTGCCTGTGATTGGTTAGCTGATTTGCTCGTACATGTGACGTACATTTTCACTCCAATGTCAATGGTGTTTAATGTTTTGATGTTTAATTTACGTCAAATTTAGCGGAATTTTGACCTAATTTCTCTGTGCATTGTCAATGGCAAATCTTGAGAGAAATTTTGCAGATGTTTGCCCGTGGCCAAAGAAAAAAGTTAAAAAAAAATCATGGCTACCGGTATATTAAAGATTTGTAAAAAATGTTCAAGATTTTTCTAAAATGACACAGATGCCTTCAAGGTTTTAATGGGAGTCAATGTGTAATTTTCATTTAGTTTAGTTTAGTGTTTTCAAGGTATTTACTATTTACTTTAACTTGGACACACGCGCACGCACACACACACACACCAGTCTTTTTAATGGCTTGCTCCCTAGTTGCCACACCATAAAGAAAAAGGAAAGAAAAATGTTGAAATGCCGTATTAATTCAAACACACAAAAATAATTGGCGCACGTGTGTGTGTGTGTGTGTGTGTGTGTGTGTGTCCATTTCCATGTACAAAATGCCAGTATAACGGCTTCCACAATTTGGCAAACTATAGTTTGCTGCCTGGCTGCCATTTGGGATGACTGGCGGCATGTCTGGCCTTTTTTTTCCTTTTTTTTGTAATCATAACAGTGAAGGTTATACGACACTGTTCCACCCATAAGTTAATGACAGCAATCAGAGCCCAGGAGGCCTGCACGTTCAGACTGGGATCTAGTTCGTCTCTGTCGGGTGGGAAGCTCATGTCCAAAACTGTTACCTTTCGGGGTTCAAATTAAAAAACAGGCAAACAGGCTCTAGACAAATCTGAGTGCCAACAGTGAGGCCTCGAGGCTTGTTGAGGTGAGCCCGAACATGAGTGCTCCACTATTCCCCTGAAACAGCCAATCAATTTCTCAACAATGGCATGCCCCCTAAGTAGGCACAACAAGATGAAACTACACAGCCGGTACCCTCTGCACATCACCGGCAGCAGGCTGCTAAACAACTACGTACTTCAGCATTATCACAAGCAGATCATATAAGAAGTGAAAATAATGATAATAAAGAAAAATAAATGCAATGTATAGGCTTTATCAGACACTCTTGATCCAGTGCGTTTATCAGTGTGCATTTGTAACAATGATGGAACATTACTTTTTTCCTTCGATCAGTGAAGGAACTCGAGGTCTAATACTAGTGGTTTTGAAAGACCAATGTTTTGTGTTGTGTTGTGAATACAACACATTGTATATAGTACTTCTCTTGGAATTCAGAATCACTTGGCAATATGTCCTCCGATACTTCTACATATAATAAGTATTTATTCAAGGGTCTTCTCTCTCAGTCTCAGCCCAAGGTTCTTTCTTAGAATCTATCTAACCAACCATATTTGCGGCCACAGGCTTCACTGCGGCAAATCTGCTCATTTTCTCAGTCCCCCCACCCTTAAAAAAATCTTGGCAGTTCTTTAATTTTACCCCCCACTCTCCCCACTATTTTAGGATTGACTGGGTTCAAGTTCACAGGGCATCAATGCCTTAAGTATGTATCAGTGTTCCACGCTTGTACTGATTGAGTTTCTGCCTAAGCAAGCTGGTTTGCTTTAACAAAATTTAACTTAATTTAACAAATTTCACATACTGTCGCGGGCAAAATGGTTCGACAAAGCGGAGTCGTGCCTGTGGCACTATAGCCGCGAGTTTGTGGAAATTAAATGCTTATATTATGTTAGCGATCTCTTGAAAAAACCCTAAGCTATATTCATGAAGTGCTTGCGAGTGCAATCTCTTTTTTTCCTGTCCTTCTGTTTTTGCCTCTCTCTCTCTCTCACCCCCCCCCCCCCCCCCCCGCCAATCTCTGCCATCCTTCTTGCTGCACTCCCAGTTTGTTTATACTGGAGCCCCTCAAGCCTGAGTTATACTTTGTTGTGTGTTGTGGTGTCTGCACTGCATGCCGTAAAAAAGCAGCAGATCTACAAGCCCACAATGTATCACAATGTGACACGTTGCAGGACTTGTAGATCTTCCATTTCCTGTGCGACTGAGCATAAATCACCCCCCATTTCCAACTCAACAAAACCTACTAACAACATCGACACTCGGCAGCTGTCTTCCTTCAGAGCAAATTGGGGGAGGATGATCCAATAAAAATAAAATTACCCAAACACACACACACATACACACACACAACCCCAACATACTAATTACCCAGCCTGCCCCTCTTTGCCGCCAACAGCAACACCACCTCTCCCACGCATCGCCCGAGAGCCAATCAGGCGAGCGGATCGGAGGCCATGATGCAACGCTGAATGGCGGAGCGGAAATCAAAAAAAGGACGTGAGGGGATGGTGATAAAAGATGGATCAAAATGTTCCTCCTCTCCTGCTACACTCCTCCCTGCCAAGCTGAGATTCACAGGGAATGTTCCTCCTCTCCTGCTACACTCCTCCCTGCCAAGCTGAGATTCACAGGGAGAAGTAATACTTAATATATGTATGAAGACAGGGTTAAGCAAATAACAATGGGAGCGACGTACCATGCTCTACTACCAAAAATAAACATAAATAAACACTGCTAAAGTAAAAGTATAGTCAAATGTAAAAAATTGTCAAAATGTATAGCCTACAATTATTTAAAATAAAATGGCGATCTTCACAACATGTCACGGTATGACTAGCCGAAGCATTATGGCTTACTGTAATTGGTTAATGTCAAGGTTTTGACATTAAAGCTACAGCTGCAAAAAACTGTAGCGAAGCAAAACATTATTTGTGTATGGAGATGTAGTCGAGTAGAAGTCTTAAAAAAATAGGAAATTCTACAGAAAAAATAAAAGTAATTAGTTATGTGCACCACTGGAATTGGGAAAATGTATGCTAGGAAGCCTGGCACTCGCGTCTCTCCGCTATAGCACGACAATACAGATATAATGATGCTTGTTACTGAAATTATTAAATTGAAGTTCAGTACTGTACAGTACTTTCGTTACTTCCACTGGGAGTGGGCCAATTTATGCTAGGCTGCTTGTACGCGTGTGGCTCTCCACTAGCTAGCACGGCAGTACATAAGAATGTCAGAGTGACAGCGGGGCTAGACGACACTTTGTTATTGAGATTAGCTGGCTGGGGAGCGCAGGCAGGCATTGAGAGGGGATGTTTTGGCTCAGCACTGGAGAGGGGGAAGACCTTTTACTTTATTTATTTGTTATTTATGTATTTATAATCTTCAGGGGGTTTATACAGACAGAAAGAAGGGCATCACATGACCGCCTGGTCAGGCGGCAGGAGGCAAGTTCATTTTGTACAGTAGTTTGTGCACAAAAAGATGTCAGAATGTTCATGCCCAGATGCATGCAGATGATGTAGTCATTGTGTCATAGGGACTTGACAGACGCTTCCAATTAGTCCTGACATCTGTGCTAACGTGCTGATCATCCTGGACTCAACCCTATACAAATCACATCAAGAAGGTCCCCAGCACTTATTCCTCTATCAGTGGTGTAAACTGTAAAGTACATTTACTTACAGTACAATTTTGAGGTATTTGTACTTAGTATTTCCAATGTCCATTACTGTTAATTCTACTCCACTACATCTCAGAAGCAAATATTGTACTTTTACTCCACTACAACTATTTGAAAACTTTAGAGTCACAGTACTTTGTAGATTTAGATTATTATTACAAAAGATACAGTAACCACATTGTCAGCTTGTAGATATACTTTTATTTAAGTAAAACAATTTTTTCCACCACTGGCCTCTTGTAAAAGAGCTACTATAGGACATAGTACTGTTCCATCACTGCAGCATTTTAAAACATTCTTACATTTGACTGGAAGCTCTTTAAACAGGCATGTCCCTTGTACTGTATAAAACCTTACATGGTATATCTGCCGTTTTTTTCTCCCCCTGTTTTTTTAGTAATGTTTATATGTGCTATTTTCTGTATGGGCCCAAGAGAAAGAAAACGTTATTTAGTTAATATGTTATTTACAGCCTATACATTTATTTGGAAGGGGCAGCACATATTAATTAACACCACACATACAATACTGTGTAAAAACACCAGATGTAGCAAGAATGCTAGTTTCCATCTGTGGTCCCGACATGAACCCTAGCATCCCTATTCTGAGTGGAACATTATTTTGGCAAACACATAGCTTATCTACAAGCTCACAATGAATCACAATTTTGTATTTATTTTTCCTCAAAGAGATTTGGTGTAGAGTGGAAAAAGTTAAAGTACCTGTCCACTTATACGGTACGGGTTTTACTTAAACGTAAAGTATAATTTCAGGACATCAAACTAAATCCCTCTTCCTGACAGTCAGAAAAAGGAATACCAAAATAAAGGGTATAGCATTATACATCTATTATTCACTGTAGCAGTTATTGAATTCTGCCGTTTAATTTGCTCTCCATCATTTACAGTGCACGCACGCGCACGCGCACACACGATTAATTAAAACACAATCTATTACAATCAATGAGACACATGTAAACAGTCAAAATGTATTCTTTTACAATCAGTTGTTTCTACTAAGACATATGGATATTGTTTAAAAAAAAATGATCAAGATCGTTTTCAAAAAAGAAACTAGGCTAAGTGAAACGGTAGAAACAATAATGTCCAAAACTATGTCCACTGTCACCAACTTTGGAGTTTAAAAGTAGCCTATATGTTTTTTTTAATGGATAAAAAGATACATTACATTTTAAATTCTGCTTTCATTAAGCCCCGGCTTTGTGTTTTGTGTTTTTCTCGTTTTGAAAAGGTTATTCACACTTTTACACTTTACACGTTTACTACCACCCACCTTCATTGCTGCATTCACACACTTTGAATTTGGGTTTAGCCAGGGCTGCCCTAATCACCTGCAGCTGGTACAAAAAGCTGCCCTTCTGAAAATGCCACCAAATGTGAAATGCCCTGACCCCATCCATTACAAGATGTGAATCACTGGTTTCTTTAAATACTGAAGAAAGAGAATACCAGCACTCATGGATTAGTCCTTTAAGGCACTTTATTTATCGTTTCATTCTGGTAATAAGGTATGTTCACTATGCTGCAATAGGCAGCACAACAAGTGTCACTTTTATACTGTCCGTCAGTGCGACACCATCCCCTGTTCGGATCAATACAAACAACATACAACCAGCTGAACCCAAAGGTGCAATCTTTCAATACTGGCCTGGGGAGGAAAAAAAACATCTATCAGGAGACCATTAGCGGAAGTAAATTCATTCAGGAGGTGTCATTCACTGCTGCCATTGTTATTTTTTCTACCGTGTACAATGTACATATGCACTCGTCAGCCCTTGCTCATGCAGGACAAGGCTTAGACATACTGCAGGGTGATCTCTGTTGTTTCATGCCCCCCAAACTCTGGAATGAGCTAACCCTCCATGTTAAAATGGGATAAATTGTCTTAAAACATCTGAGATTACTCTCTCGCGTAAATTAATTTCTCTGAAATGTTCAATGCAGAAGTGCCAGTTTAACCAGGGTTGTGTTTGCTCACTCTGTAAGCTGTAAGTTTAAATTCATACCCCGTCGTGCGACGGTGTCGCTTGCCGACAAAACAGATTTTCAAGCAAACAACACTGTCGTACTATGGAGTATGAATTGGTCCATCTATAATCTAGATTAATAAAGAACTGATACACAGTGAAATCAGTGGTGTTACTTTATCCATTAGTAGCCTAACTCAAGCGAGTATACAACATTCCATTTGCAGCCCAGAGCCTGAACGAGACGTCAGTGGGTGCATGGTCGCCATCGATCACAACTGCCCCCCCCCCCCCCATCGCCAGTGAAAACAGCCCAAACTGTGTTTAGGTCTACAGTAGTTGAGAACGTACCTACCAGTATTTATAATTATATTTTACAAACGGCATGGCCATAGGCCCCAAATGGTTCTTTGAGCCAGGGTCTCTCTGAGTCTGCAGGGTCCTTGTGAAAACAGCTAAAGGACCACATCACCAATGTTTCCAAACTCGTCTCCATATGATTGCTGTCGGGCAGAACCCTCATATCTCCCTATTTTAGTTTGAACATTTTGTGTTTTTTTTCCTAAATTAACGCCCTATATTGACCACACTGCTTGTACTGTAGATCTGCTACTTTTGCCGTTTTGGAATTTGAATGCTGAAAAGTAACAGTTTTGGACATAATATGAGGTTTCCACCCAACATCTAGACAATATCATTCTACTGCTCATTATAAGATAGCACCATCTCCATGTACCCACTCTGAGTGTCTCTGTGGACTAGTGTGGACATGCAGTAATTATGCAACGTGGCCTCACTACTTTCACTAAAGTAAATCATTTATACAATAACTACTTATTCCACTATTTCTTCCTCCCTTCCTCCTTCTTACTTTATTTCTTTCTTTTTGCCTGTAAAGCAAGCAGCTGACAGCAACCTGGCTTCTCCATATCATCTGCAGGGGCCCCCTTCCGGTACCAGGGGACCCATATTCACATCACAAAGCCCCTGTAATGTCCAACCGAACCACACATGTGCACTCAGCCATGGAGAGATATGTGTCTGTGGCTCTCCAGGGCTGGGTGGACGCACCCCTCGCCTGTCCTCATGGCCAGCTCTGCCTCTCCACGACAAGGCAAACAGAATAACAAGTGGCTGACAGAAAGAAGTACAGTAAAAAAAAAGGGGGAAAAAGGGGGGCCTAGCTGCCACTAGTCCTCTGCGACCGGGGGACTTGTCTTATAGTGGGGGACGGACAGTCAGGTTACGGTGGCCGTGATATACAGTCAGCTGGTGTAGCGGTGGGTAGTTACAGGCCGAAGCGTGCCGCTTTAGCGCCCTCAGAGATCCACACGGGCACTAACAAACCTCCCCTCAGCAATGAGACGCCTGAAGTACTGTGAGCTGCATGCAGTTACAGTGGAAAGTAAGTATAAAAGGAAGTCAAGTAAGATTTTGAGGTACTTTTACTTCACCTTACTATTGATTTTTGATGTTTTACTCCACTACAGTCATTTGACAGCAATATTGGCTACTTTGTATGTAAAACAGATTTAGAGGCGTCTTTGGCGGTGTATGAGGTAATGTGCAACATTGTTTTCTCACTCAACACTAAGAAAACCAACATACAGTAGGCCTACAGTTTATGTGTATACTATACAGGGTATCTGTACATTTCTAAAGTGACAATTTAAGGACTTTTATTTTATTTAAGGTATTTTATTTATACCTCTAAAATGACGTTTTCATTGTATCAAAAGAAAGTAATCTATACTTTAAAAAAACATTGGTCACAATTAATATCCTCTGCTCAATTTAGTTTAGTTTTATCTTGAACAATCCTGTATGACGGTCCATCCTTTAGTGTTGAATGATTGACTGATATTACTAAGTACAATTAGAAGATCCTTATACACATCTGCTGCAGCCTGTTTAATGCACTATACCATTATGTTTTCTTTGGGGTTTTTAATTGATTTCCCCAAAAAAAAGATGCTTTTTTTATGCTACTGTGCGCATATTATCTTTTATTTTTGCCCATTTTTTTCTCCCTTGCTCTACCCCCTTCTTTTTTCTCCATTTATATTCCTCAAATCAACACAAACAACAGAGCTTTGCAACAACAACAAAAGACGACCTCCTTTACACCTTGTAACGTGACACAACCTGTGATGTGACATTAAAGTTGGGTGTGTTGTCGTTGAATCCATAAATCCCAGGTGGTTCCATCTCTGTAAACACACAGTAAAATCCGGGGTGTGAACTTAACTCTGCAATTATAATTACACTGAGTTAAAGTAACACTCCGGGTATGCCTGCGTAAGGAGGAGACGGCTCACATGCTGCAGATTTTATTTTTTATTTTATTTGTCTATCTTACATGTCTCAGGCAAAGTCACAAGAAGACAAAAATAATGTGGACTATCGAAATATTGCCCTGTTTCATACTAGAGAGTAATTTGCATGGTCAAATTGCCCGATACCGATATTACAATACAAGTTTCCAGTAGGGTTTACCTTTCACTGTCCCTAAAACAAAAAAATAAATAAAAAATAAACGTGGGGAAGCAGCGTGGGGAAGCGGCTTATATATTTTTTCCATGAACACACTTCTGGAACAAACCGATAAAACTGCCTTGTTGTTGAAGTGTGCTATACAAATAAAACTGCCTTGTTGTTGAAGTGTGCTATACAAATAAAACTGCCTTGTTGTTGAAGTGTGCTATACAAATAAAACTGCCTTGTTGTTGAAGTGTGCTATACAAATAAAACTGCCTTGTTGTTGAAGTGTGCTATACAAATAAAACTGCCTTGTTGTTGAAGTGTGCTATACAAATAAAACTGCCTTGTTGTTGAAGTGTGCTATACAAATAAAACTGCCTTGTTGTTGAAGTGTGCTATACAAATAAAACTGCCTTGTTGTTGAAGTGTGCTATACAAATAAAACTGCCTTGTTGTTGAAGTGTGCTATACAAATAAAACTGCCTTGTTGTTGAAGTGTGCTATACAAATAAAACTGCCTTGTTGTTGAAGTGTGCTATACAAATAAAACTGCCTTGTTGTTGAAGTGTGCTATACAAATAAAACTGCCTTGTTGTTGAAGTGTGCTATACAAATAAAACTGCCTTGTTGTTGAAGTGTGCTATACAAATAAAACTGCCTTGTTGTTGAAGTGTGCTATACAAATAAAACTGCCTTGTTGTTGAAGTGTGCTATACAAATAAAACTGCCTTGTTGTTGAAGTGTGCTATACAAATAAAACTGCCTTGTTGTTGAAGTGTGCTATACAAATAAAACTGCCTTGTTGTTGAAGTGTGCTATACAAATAAAACTGCCTTGTTGTTGAAGTGTGCTATACAAATAAAACTGCCTTGTTGTTGAAGTGTGCTATACAAATAAAACTGCCTTGTTGTTGAAGTGTGCTATACAAATAAAACTGCCTTGTTGTTGAAGTGTGCTATACAAATAAAACTGCCTTGTTGTTGAAGTGTGCTATACAAATAAAACTGCCTTGTTGTTGAAGTGTGCTATACAAATAAAACTGCCTTGTTGTTGAAGTGTGCTATACAAATAAAACTGCCTTGCATTACACCTGTTAACAAAACGCTTTTCAGCTTCACATTCAAACTACTGTATCAACTATCAAAATATTATAAAATACAAATGTATTGTATTATTAATTAATTACATTATGATATCGGTTCAAAAGCATTATAAGGCCGGTATTGCCGATGACTCACACGCAACAATACAACCACAAATACACAGTAAAAACGTTAGTGTTAATTTATCCATTCATAACTCTTAGAGTGTACAAATGTAACCAATGGACCAGTACATACATGTGGTTGTGTTTGTGCACTCTCAGAGTTACATGAACACTGAGGGTTGTACTGTGTACTGTATGTTGTCTACAAGCAACCAATCAGCTTCCAGCCATAAGCAAAATGCCCCTCCCATTTCCAGTGGTGGGAGAAGTACGCTGATGTATATTGTTTTTTACTTAAAGGAGTAGTTCACACCCAAAAAATACTTATTTTCTATCAATTACACACCCCATGAAGCCTTGAATTCATGGACTTTTTTTTTAAATGTTATTTTTATTTTTCATTCGTAAGCCAATCATTATTTTGACGACAGCTGAGTTTCCTACCGGAGACTCAGCTGGACAAAAACATTCAAGGCTTCATGAGGTGTGTAATTAATATAAAAGGTAGCCTATTTTTATTTAAATGAACTATCCCTTTAAGTAATACTACAATGCAGAAATACTCTGGAAAGTGAAAGGATTGTATTCAAAAATGTACTTGATAAAAAATACAAAGATATCAAAGTAAAAGCAACCATGTTTTCAAAATGTGTCAAACATATAATACAAATAGCCAATCTACAAGGTCACAACACGTCGTGCAGTGTGTTGTGAGCTTGTAGAGCACATTTATTTACAAATGTCCAACATATAAAATAGGGCTTAATCGTTTGTATTAGTGCATGCTTTGTAATAATGATCTAACATTTCTAAAGTAACTTGTGATTTAAGTTTTCAAATAATTCTAGTGGAGTAAAAAGTGCAATATTTACCCCTGGAGATGGAGTAAGTGAATAATGTATTGGGAAAAAAAAACAAAAAACTAAAGCAATACTCAAGTAGGCCTACACGTACAGTAATTGCTACCTAGGTATAGTACCTGAGATGTAGGTACTTACAGTAGTTACTTTATGCCACTGCACATACTGTAATTCCTGCCTACAACACCACCCATCATATAGAGATAACAGTACAATTGATTCTCATATAGGAGTAACAGTACAATTGATTGTCAACAGTAACGGGGTAACAGTACATTATTGTTTTGGTGAAATGTCATCATAATTGTGATGAAACTTCACCAAAACAACAAAGCATGTCTTATTTGAGACTTGCCTTTGAAAACACAGAACCGAATATTATGCAAATCATGAAGAATAGAATAGTGTTGTATAAAACAGATTTTTATAGAGTCTTACTATTGGGGTCATAGTTTATTAATGAAAATGCCCAATTATCACTCATCAAATGTGCGAATAATAGGTGAACTCCAGAGAGCATTTAAAATATCACACCTGTGTGAACTGACCGGTGCAACTATGGAATATCCAGACCCCCAGGAACGCGCCCAGGTAACCCCCTTACCGGGGGTTACCACGTGGGGGTCCTCGGAACATCCAGACCCCCAGGAACATGCCCAGGGGCCGGCCCTGATCCGGTGAGCCTTCCCGCATCCGAAACGGTCGAGAAATGACAGAGTTACCGTGTTGCAGGTTTCCGTGCTCGGACAGACACAGGGACACGTATAGAAACACACATACTTAAGCTCCGTATTTTCAAAAAGAAAAAGAAATAGCATACTGTAGGCAAACGTATGTACACAGTTACCTATGGAAAAGGTGCATATATCTATCTATCTATAAATGCCCACCAAGTTTCTGTAGGTACTGTACGTCTGTAATCCACGTAACTCGAGAACCATTCGCCCCAACCGTGTCTCAAATTCGAGACACGCGTTCCACGCCCCTACAGGGAGTGCAGTGCCATGAACACAGACAGATGGGTGGAACGCGTACTCTCCAACTTCCATCGTTACCGACTCGGTGCTCTACAGTCGGGCACCGGTCTAGTTCTATATAGATCAAGCATATGTCACCAGGATAAATATAGATACGGTAGTAGGCAAATACTTCAAACTTCTACTTCAAACAACTATGCTAATCCCACTAGGGGCAATTAGCTTACAACTCGCCATTAGTAATTCAATAGTAAAGGGAGCTAGCAGGTTGTTGATGCTATACTGTATATGTTAGAAAAAGAAGAAAAGGAAGAATGTTGCATTCACACTGGCAGCTACAAAAGAGACAAACTACAGAGTGTCACACTGTATTTGACACCAAGTCGCCGTTGATGCAAGCATGCATCTGATGAGAGGGAAAAATTATAAAGGGGGGGGGGGGGGGGGGGGTGTCAAAAAGATGGCAGAAACAAGTCTAAGTGCCCTGCTATAGCTACAGCCAACTGGACAAACAAGTCGTTTGAACCAACCAACATTGAAATAAAATAAAGGACCATATACTTAACCACCTAAGCCACAATGTCCCTCCCAATGCAATGTGTTGGGAGCATGTAAATCAGCTATTTTCAACATAGAGAGATTTGGTGTAGAGGAGAAAAAGGAGAGGGCCTAGTATAGAGCTCTGGGGACACCGGCAAACAAACTAAGTTGTGAGAATGTTTTTCTTTTGGTACAGTAGATTGAACTCCAGATTACATTAAGACATTAAATTGCAATACTTAATCCCTTTGGGGGGAAAGTTTACTTCAGTTTAGATAATAAAAACCTGTTTTACCTGAGTTTGTATTCATGTGTAATTTGTGTTTTTGCCTTTGTCTTGTTTTGTTATTTTATGTTGTAATATCTCTGCTTGTTGCTCCCTTGGCAAAGGCTCCCTTGTGTTAAAGGGGGTGGTATAGTGATAGGATTTGGTTAAACAAAAAGGTATTTTGTGTTTGTTCGTTTAATTTTGTAGAGAGGTATATGCCTGTCTTTCCAGTTCTTTATTAAACATAACATGTATTTATTTTGTCTGCGCTTTTTTCCCAGCATCACCTCCAATTGCACGTATGTACGTATCCTGTATCCTGTGAGTTCTGGTATTGCAGCCTGCAAAATGTATTTTCTGTTGACTACCAAAAGCATTTTTTCTCAAGCTGTTTATGTAAGACCCCAACATTTCTGGAAACATTTTGTGTCAGGGACCACCATACAAGATTTGTTTTGTTTTGAAAATAGAGGATGTACAAGCTCACAACGCGTCACATTGTGACACGCTGTGAGCTTGCAGATCTTCTATTTTGGTTGGTTAAAGTGGTTAATCTGAATTTGATGCTATATTAAAGGGCCACTTAACCCATTTTGTAACCAGATCTTATTTTAATTATGTGTAGGACACAATAAAAACTTTCCTGGGGGTTTTATGTGTCTTTTTAGATATTTTATAGTAATGATGCCATGTTCATAACCAAATGTTATACTGTACTACCCAAATACTATTAACATTGAGTGACTGATGGAGAGTGGGTAACCAACCCTTATAGATCTTTAACTCAGTCTACACAATTAGAGAATGTATAGTAGAATAATTGTTATTTTGTTCAATGTTTGCCTGTTGTCTCTCCTATGGTATACCACATCAATACCTGCAACATGCACTTGTAAAGAAAATCTTATCCAACAATACAAATGAAATAAAAATATGTTTTGGGTTTGAGAGCCTATAGATCTCATGGTGGTCCGTATAGCTCAAATGCAGGACAGCCTACATATGGACCTTGAAAAGGTTGAAAACCACTGCTAGCAATGCAAGCATAGCAATGCTTATCCGATTGTACAGTGCTGTTTAACGCTTTAACAACAACATATTGCTTATATACTGCCTCTAATTCTACTCTGTGGTCGTCATTTAAATGCTATTCGTATTAAAACATCACGGGGAAACACAAATACAGATGGTACCAAAAGCACTCAGAGCTCTGCCTCTCAGTCAATGTTCATGAATCCATGAATGGCTCAATTATGGATTTGATGAATCATTCATGGTGAAGACAGCTTGATGCATATGCATCAATCATTAATGCATATGGAACGAGGCTGGCTGCAGCCTGCAAACCATACACTTTGCACTTTTTAACCTTTACAACGCTTATCATCCGTGTCATGTCATGATATGCATTCCTGCGTTACTGTATAAATTATGGCTTTGGAACGTTATCATTAGGCTACATCGTCTCTGTCGGATGGAAACCTCATATGTCCAAAAGTTTTTTCAGGATTCAAATTCAAAAACAGCAAAAGTAGGAGATCCACACGCTCAAAGGCTACTACTTTTGATTTGTTTGTGTGACGCTGTAGTGTGATCTATAGTAGGGCGTTAGCTTATGGAAAAACACACAAAAGTGGAGATAGGAGGATAGTGCGTGCGTGTGTGCGTGTGTGCTGAAACTTTGAAATATGACGTTTTCTATTCTATTAAGTGAATACAAATACATTTAATAAAAAACATAATTAACAATAATATTAAAATGAATCCATTTATTATTATTATTATTCCATAATCTGGCGAAAGTTTAGGCTTCTTAATTCTTTCTCTGCTAGGTATATATTATATATTATATATTTGTACCCCCCAGCTATGGGACGTTATCAGTCAGGTACATGTTCCTACCCCTCCTTGTATACTGTATACAGTGTTGAGCCCCAGAGCAGCTTTTAACATTGATAAGGTTGCTATGCACCGCCTCCGTCACCACCAGTTATGGGACGTTACAACTCCTCTCCATTTACCTCGGTTCAAAGCAGGATTTCCAAAGCTCCATAAGTCAGAATCTACGAGCACTGTCCTTGGTGATCGTCATCCATCCAAAGTTTGGATGTCATGTGACTTTGTCTCGCATCGCTCCCGACATGTAAACGCTTCTGGCGACAGGTAAACAGTGTGCGCTAATGCTAATGATAGCCAATGGTTACAGCGAGTGTGTGCAGGGGGCTGATTCTCTTAAAGTGGATGCAGGCGCTGGCACAGGTTAACTACATTTATGCTACTGTACCAGCTAGCGGCACAGAAAGAATTAAACACAAGACTTTAAAGGTGTGCACAAAATTAAGATCCTAATTTGGGATTAGTCCAAAAAAAGAAAAGAAATATACCATGGTGCATTTATCTCAAACTCTCAGACTCAGACGTTTTATCATAAACCTTTAAAAAAGTAGAACAAATACATTTGCGGTGGTTTGTCAACCTTGGCAACTCGATAAGTTTCTTAATTAAAACGGGGAGAAAATAGCGGAACAATCAGTGAAATGCTTTTTTTCATTTAAGTGGAACTTTTGATTGGGTTGAGATGACGGCAGCTGATGTAGCAACAGAGCAGTAAATGACAGTGGATAGAACCTTATTGGACATGGGGTAAAAAATACAGTAGTTGCCACGCTTATCAGCCAACCAGACTTAGTTTTAACCACTTAAATCCTTATATACTTAATATGGGGTTGCTCAGGTGGCACAGGCAGGCACGCCACATGGCACACAACTTAAGGCTCAAGCCCCCTGCCCTTTTTACCTATGTAAAAAGTTCAGCTTTTACAATGGTGAAAGAAACACAACTTCCCTCCTCTCCATGCTGTAACTGAGGACAGCATGCAAGAGGCATGACTTTTTCCTCATGCTCCCTTGAACTTGAATGCAGCATTTTAGGTTGAAATAATTCTCCTCTGTGTATAAACACATGCAGAATATGTGTGGGCAAAAATAACAAAGTGTTTATATACTGTTCATTTCAATCTTATTTGTCAAGTAGAGGCCTCTCTCTAAATTCTACTGGATTGTATAATAGTGGTGTTAAAGCAGCCCAACTATGTACAT
>NC_137864.1:10868409-11055909 GCF_963924005.1 Protomyctophum bolini | reverse complement strand
GTTCTGGTTATACAGCCTTGTTTGTGGTCGTATAATGCCCCGTGGCAAAAGAAAGGCCTACCAGACCTGTACGGCGTACACATGACGCCATGTGTACGCCGGGGTACGATGAAAGATACATTGGGATTAAAGGAGCACTGCAGCTGTTTTCAACCTTATCTTCATATTCTGAAATTGGTTCTCTCTAAAAGCCACTGCTAGTGTTTTAGTCGAGTGCACCTAAAGCGAGTCCATGTCAAGACCAAGTCCGAGGGGGGGACGGGGGGAGTCTGAGTCAAGACTGAATGAGGGAAGGGGTCGAGTCGAGCCTGACGGGAGGTGATACCGAGCCGAGACCAGACTTATTTTCTCTCTCTTTTGATAGGTACAGAAAACACTGCGAGAGAATGAAGCTGTGCTTCGTTACTTAAATATGGATATAAAGAGGTTTCTACCTGACAGCAACGATATGAAGAGAGTTAGGAAATGGGTGAAGTTCCCCTTTAGGCATTTTGAATGTGGCACACCTGATGGCTGCTATAGCTTGCTGTGAGTCTCGGTGTGTATTTGGAATACAAACACACCCACACTACACTACATTATACTGTATGGCAGACACAACAATGCATTAGTACAGTCATTATACAAAACGTACGATAAATACACTGTACACGCTTTCCCCTGAAAACATTTGAAGCGTTTTGTTTGTGGAGTTTTGATATGGCTGTGAACAAACGTGTTAAATATTCACAACACTTATGATCTATTGTGTAGATTTAGACGTGTTATTGATGTGCCTTGGGCTACTTTCATACTGTACATGCAGGATGTTTTAATGCACGCATGCACTGCACACACACACGCACACACATGCACGAGCACATACGCACGCACGAGCACGCACACACACACATTTGTATTAGTATGACTACTACTTGAGGACATCAACATTTTAAGGACAGCAATTGTATGTTTTATGTTGCACACTGAAAACATCAGATCTACAAGCTCGGAAAGTGTGAAAGCGTAGCGCTTTCGGACTTTGTAGAACTGCCATTTGTCATTATAAATACCAGTTTGTAGCTCATAGATCAGTTATTATCTGCTATTTTCATTTTCTTTGTAAATCCATTTCACAATAAGACTGCAGCTAGGACTAGTGTGTCCTTCCCAAAGTAGACGAATACATGACATGACAAAAGACTGTGTGTGTGTGTGTGTGTGTGTGTGTGTGTGTGTGTGTGTGTGTGTGTGTGTGTGTGTGTGTGTGTGTATGTGTGTGTGTACTCGCTAGTGCCAAATATCAAACTGCCAAATCCTAAACGTCCCCTTGTCCTACATGGTTTTGTTTTACGGTTAAACTATTCATTATTATTTTTCATTAGGCTTGATTTATAATTAGTTGCACACCGGTATTGTGCCGCCACAATAGATGGTCTACATGCTCATAATGTGTCACACTGCGACTTGCAGTGAACTTTTAGAGTTGTGCGTGCGTGCGTGCGTGCATGTGTGTGTCCTTGAAAAAATAAGTGTGTGTGAGCCATCCACCTTCAAGCAAATACTCTAAAACTAAAGCAAAATATACAACACATTAACAAACAATCTCATCTCAGAGCACACATTAAGACAACTAATTCCACAACTGACGCCCAAATCCACCGCAATAAAACAATACGTTAGCGCCCTGACCAATTATACCAATCGGCCAAACTTTCATAATTGAATCACACTCTGCAGCCAATCCGCGTTGGATGCCCGTATATAAAACAAGACCATTCTCAATTTGAGATGAGATGCATTTTACTGCAGAGAGATTTAAACGCACGGGTCCAAGACAATGAGTGTTTGTTCTAAGTTGAGCTAAATGAGACCCATTATAGGTGAGTCCCAATGGTGAGCAGTAACATTATGGTATGGACGAGAGAGAGAGAGAGAGAGAGAGAGAGAGAGAATAGCAGATCTACATGCTCACATCCTGCTCATGTGTCGAATTGTGACACTTTGGCCCCTTTTCCGGTTCAGTTCTTTTTGGTTCTTAGTCCATGAGCCAGCTAGAGCTCCAAAATTGGAACGTTAGTTATGAATTGATTGTGCAAAACCATACATATATTAAATTGTTATCACCATGAAACTTCCCCAGATTACTTAGGCCTATAAAGACAAAGATTTATTGTATTACAAATCTTACATTTTTATTATTTATATAGGAAAATATGCAAAGAAATTAAAATATGAAAAAGCTACTACTGTGGAAGGGTTATCATATATTCATGTATAAACAATTTAATATAGGTATGGTTTTGCCCACTCAATTCATAACTGGCTCATGGACTAAAAACTGGTTCTGAACTGAACCGGTTCCCAACCGGTGGAAAAGGGGTCTTTGTGAGCTTTGAGATCAGTTATTTCCGAATAGCTGATGTACAAAATATGGCTTAAGTGATAAATGCATGTAACTAGAACTAGAGTTTTAAAAAGAAAAATTATAGTGCAGTAAAAAAAAAAGAAAAAAAAAAACCTTTTGGAGTAAATGTGTTTGAAACATTGAAATACTCAAGTCTAAAGCGTTGCATGATGAAATGTCTATTATGTTAATGTACAGCACTCTGCCAGGACCTTCATGATTGAATTATGTTGTTAACGTCAAATTCTTTCAATTAACTACTCACAGATGATCTAGGCACATTAACAAAGCAGACTACTTGAGTGTGAGCTGGACATAAGGACACAACGATAGAGATTAAGAAAGACAATACAATTATTTACTGTAGTGAAACAAGCATACATTTGTGCGCGCACGCACACACACACACACACACACACACACACCTATCCTTGCGAGGACATTTAGGACTGCCATTTTAATGCAATTGTACGTTTTGGAGCAAATTTTCTCAAATTGATATTCAAAAAGTATTTTTTTCTTTCTTTCTTTCTTTCTGAGAAAAAAAACAGATGAAAGCTCATTCCACTGACACTTCCCATGAGAGGTTGCAGTAATGAAAACACAAGGCAGAGATGAAGCAGAGAGGAACATATTGAGGGCCCAGCTGTGAAGTCACAACCAACTACGTTGTGTTTACAACGTTGACAGCCGATTATTTGTACGACGCAAAAAAGAACAAAGGGAAAATAAATCTACTCTTTCAGGATTAAATGAACAAATTTCAGTTTCAACCTGGTAACAACTCCCCTCAGCCCCCAATCCTCCCCCAAACACCCCCCCCCCCCCCCCCCCCCCCCCCCCCCCCCGGTACTCCACTAACGAGGCAGGGTATTTGACACAGGTGTATATGGGGCAGATATAGGCATTTCTGCAACACACACACACACACACACACACACACACACACACACACACACACACACACACACACAAGTTGAATCTAAACCAACAACACCTGCACTATACAGCACACTCATCAACACTTACAGTGGAGAGAGAAGAGAGGAGTAGAGACAGAATGGATGAGAGGAGAGAGAGCAACTGGAGCTGAGTCGGAAAGAAATTGGGTGTATGAAGATGGGAAAGACAGAAAAAGAGAGAGACGGAGAGAGACAGAGCGCGCACATTACCACCAGTGAGTAACGAAAAAAGAGAGGCAGTTTTCAGAGCTCAGTGTGCGGCAGATGAAAGGCTGCCAGGTTGCCGTTGCAATTATTAACACTGTGATCAAACTACTGTATGACATATAGTGAAGACATAAAGCGCCTGTCTGTCTGTCTGTCTGTCTGTCTGTCTGCTCATTATGTATACCATTTCAATCCAACGCCATTGACGTATACATACGTCATTTGGCGTCATTCAGTTATTATTGTATATTTTGAGTTTAATTCCCATAAGGCCAATGGACTTGTGAGAAATGGGTCCATGTGGTTCCATTTGCACAGCTCTCTCTCGTTAAAAGCCCAAGCGGAGGCAGAGAGATGCAGTCAGGTGTTTTAATTACAGAACCCCGTGTGGTGCACGCTTCATTTTAATTGTCACACATATATACTGTATGTGGCTGGTTTTAATACAATACATACACAAGGTATGAATTATGAAATAATAAAACCATCGTTTTTACAGTCAGATTACTGAAGGTTAACTAACAAAAAACAGATAAGATTTGACAAGAATATGTGTACAATCAGTTACTGTAATTTAACAGTGTTTGGGATTGTTACTCATTACAAGTAGAAGTAAGTGATTATTATTTTTGTGATGACCATTATTCACTTGAGGTATATTATTCTATTCTAAATTCCAACAAACAATTACATCATTTTCAGTTCAAATATAAGGCACCGAACCAGAAGCACAATGTAGAATTTTGAGAGTGTGAGAGATCGTAGCAAATAGCATGAACCATTGTATGCAAATGGCAGGGTAAACGGAGTGCAAAAAAATTATGACGATAGCAAACACCCAATCTGAGAAAAAACAGCACCCTCTTTTCCTTTGATTTTGTGACTGGTTGATCACAAAAGATACTACTGTAGCAAACATCAAACCGAAGAGCTCTCAAAATGTGACATTTAAATAACAATAGTCGTGCACCACAATGTTGTTAAAGTAAGTGTTAAATAGCTCTATATTCTGATAGTAATAATTGCGTTGAGTCTCCAGCTGTCTTTCCAGCTCTATACTAAACAGAAAAGACGTTTACAGGCCAGGATACCAATTTCATCCAATCATTGGAGAGAAGGTAAAAAAGTGAAATTGGAAGCTGAACAATGATCTGTGTGGGGGGGTCTCTCTCGTATTGGAATCCTACTTGAACAAGTATTTTCTGTATACTGGAGACGAGGAGGCCTATATGTTACTTAACAAACATTCTATATCAAAGATTACTTCTATCACACTAGAGCTTTCAACTGTATCAATGATTACTATCAGAGCTTTTAACTGATTTAACAATACGTATATATGTTCCTTCTTTCTTTCTTTCTTTCTTTCTCCTTATTTTTCCTTCTTTCTTTCTCTTTCTTTCTTTCTTTCTTTCTTTCTTTCTTTCTTATCTTTCTGTTTCAAACAAACACCACTTATACACCCACTTCAACACAACCATTAGGCTCCATTTTAATTCGGTCCAAAGCATCACAACCACTATCCAATTGCACTCCTGAGCTCTTTAAGGTCTTCAAAGCGAGTCTGTAGGCCTGCAGTTAGCGGCTGTGGATCTCTTCACATCTAAATGACGGAACCATCCATCATCTTTAAACAGCGTGTACGACATGAGGCTCATCTGTCTCGGTCTCATTTTTCACTGCAGCTGATCAGCCTTTTCCTTTTTGTCATACTGTGCATATTTTTCCACTTACAGTTTCTGTTTCGTGTTTTTCATCTGTTTTCATCTGTTTTCATCTTTGGAATCTGGTCACAGTTTATCAACTTTTATCGCCATTTGGTGCTCTTGGCTCTGAACCGCATCATTTCATTTTATTGAAAATCCTAAAACAATGTGGAAATATAGCTGAACTACAAGCTTGCTGTGGTAAAATAAAAAGGTGATACAGTATGCTTGTACACACGCAGGCACACATAAGTGCACACGCGTGTGCGCGCGCGCACACACACACACACACACACACACACACACACACACACACACACACACACACACCTCTTGTAGATACAGTAAAGCCTAAAGAAACATTCAATCTAGGTAAAAGTTAGCAGTAAGTTCATGAATTCCCAGTACAAATAAATGAGCCATGCGAAATTGCATTACAGCCTTACATTGCATTTACAACCACACAAATAGTAGGCCTACATCATATATTTCTCATCATATATTACTCTTTTTTTTCATCAATGAGTTTGTTCATTAACTGAGAGCAAAAATGAAAAACTAAACGACTCATTGTCATTATCTTTTAGACTGCAGGCTGTGATTTTGGGCCTTTGAAGTTGTCCTGAAATGAACACGTATTCAGAGAGCTTTTTATGACACTGCGGAAAGGCAACATGAAAGACAGTAGGAAAATAAGGTATTCACACTTTGTCGTACGACAAACATACAGTATAGCCGACCAACAATATCACAACTCTTCACGATATAAGCTTGTTGATTGGGTATTTTTCGGCGTACGACACCACACCACTGTACAAACAAAGTATACGATGATAATTAACTGTGCCACTCACCATATCGAAAACGCATCCAAAGGCCCTTCATCTTGAAACAATTACACTTTTGTTTGCCTTTCTTGTTTTCCCTGACCGTTTGCAGGCCTATACCAATCACCTCTAAACGTGATAAAACATTGTTCCCTCCGTAAAAATAAACTTGAACTAGAGCGAAAATTAAAAACAAAATGCAGCGTATAATAAAGTCTCAGCCAATCTCTGCTGTAATGTTTCAACCCGTAAACAACATTGTTTCCTCAACAGGCAAATATTTGGCCAATTGTCTGGGACTTTGAGCGTGAGCTCGGAAACTCGGCCGCCATTATTTATTCAGGAACTTTATTGGCGTGTTAATAATTCATTACCTAATTAGAGAGGGGGGGAGGTTTGGGTTGATGGAGTTATGGGTGGTGGACTGGGGTGGTGTGGGGGGTTGTAATCTTTACGGATAGACTTTTTGTAAGTGCATCATGGTTAGTTGGAGTGGCGACAGAGAGGCGCCGATCCCAAGAGTTACTTCTGGACTGCATGTAAAATAAAACTCCCTTTTCCACTTAACCCATGAAGACCTGAGGCTGATTCTAAAATGTCTTCTAAATCCTAACGGTATTTTGAAAAAACAACCCCAAAAAAACCACTTGTGTTACCTCTTATCTCCATATTTTAAAACACCCTTTTTAAGTGAAATACCCTTTTAAATAGACCCATCGCTCGGTTAACACCGAAGAAAGAAATGGTGTTTGTCAGCACCCATGGCTCTTATTGTTATAATAAACATTAAAACCCCACTTTTTTACATATGGTGTTTTGTAATTTGTGATGATATTGAATCCTGTTATTTGGAATTACGGTATGTTTAATTCATTGAATTTATAGGACCCGGATGGAAAGACCACAAGGGCGTTTTTGTGTTATCCGTTCAAGTGTTTGACTGGACTAATAAATGTCTAATAAATTATTCAATCAATCAAATCAATCAATCAATCCATCCTCAGGACCTGATTGATTACTTGGTGATCCTGTCCTGATTTTTTATTTGATCAGGCATGCATATCCTGATCAAATAAAATATATCAGTGCTGTTCAAAGACACAGAGCTGTCATGACTGTCTTGTCTTTCACACACTAATGATATAGATTGATCATCTGGGCTTCGTTCAGTCAATCATCCTTCATTCTTCATGTCAGTCATATTTTAGTTTGACTTGTGGAACTGAGACTCTGCATGTCTCTCTCTTATTTTTTCGTTTTGTTACTTGATCATACTAACTTCAAACTAAAGTATCAAAAGTAGCAGATCTTCAAGCTCAAAACACGACTCAAGGCGACACATTATACAGGCATTATTATTATTCTCTTCCAATTGCATTTGTTTATCCTGTATTAGTTCTCTTTCCTAATTGGATAAAATCAGTATCCCATCATGAAAATGTATGTTCTTCTTATAAGGAACACTTTTATATTAGATATTTAACACCACAGACTATTTTTAATGTAGTCTTTTCCTTACATCACACAAGCACTGTGATTTGACCTCATCTGCAAAGACATACAAAAGGCCGGGTCGAACGTATTATACAAAGTTCACATTTAAAACCAATGGCTAAAAGCATGCAGAAACTTTAAAGCCTTTTCCAGAACCAAATGTACTTCAATTACACACAATAATGTTACTGAACAACAAACCACATGAGATATCAATCCACTGGCCAATATACCTTGTCAAGCAGAAACCTTGTATCTCCATATTTAAACTGTATTTGTTGTTGTTGTAATATACTGTATGTCCTACTTCATCACACACAGTATTATAATACACAGTATTACACACAAGAAATAGAAAGAAAGAAATAGCTTATCTACAAGCTCACAACCCTTCTTGCGACTCGCCTTGAGCTTATAGATTGGCTACTGTTGATATTTGTGACCTGCCTTGTACTCCAGGCTAAGTCTTTACGAGGACTCACGTACAAGTTACAGTTTTGCACATACAATACAAGGTTTCCACCCGACGCCAGTGATATTTATGTAGGTCTACAATAAACGGAATGATGAATGCCACTTGTATCCGCTGTCTGATGCCGGTATAGTATTTTCCAAACACAATGATGAATGGGAGACATTAGAATGCTCTCACAAAAGTCTCTCACTCTCTCTCTCTTTCTCTCTCTCTCATAGAATTTTGGATCGGACTCTGACCAAAGCAGGTACTTTCAGCACTCAGTGAGTTTGATAATGCTGCTTTACAAAAGGGCCTTTCTGGTCTATACAGGAGATGATGTAGTTATAGTATACAGGAGAGGATGTAAGTTGAACTCCTGGCTGGCTACACTGGAAATAAAAAAAGACAAGTTAGGTTTTCTCCTTATCCGTAATAACCACTTTCTACAGTGCACACACCTTGATATATATATATATATATATATATATATATATATATATATATATATATATATATATAGCGTGAAGTGAAGTGACACGTTTTGAGCTTGTAGATCTCTCAAGACGGATTCAGAGCTCCACAGCATAATCTGCCGACAGCTCCTGTTTCAACGTGTTACTGTATAGGTATGGTAATAATGTAAACAACGTGCGACCGGAAGAGGAGGGACCAAACAGGCCAACGTCTTGTTACCCACATGCTATTGGGCGCTGCCCCAGAGATTAATTCAATGGAAAATAAACACATCAGAGGGAGCAGCTTTTTCCTTGTTTGGCGAGTCTTGGACATATGAGGTTTCCACATGACAGACGATATATATACTCACTCAAACTCACTCAAACTCACTTTTATTTAGAGAGATTTCATGAAAAATAAATGTAATTTCCTGACCACATTTATTCTGTGTGAAGTAAGTACACAAACCATAATCATAAAGCAAATAATTTATCCAATTAACAGTCTAATGTCTATACACAGAAATACATGTGCTGCTATTTTAATTGTATTAATGTAACACTCAATCAATTTGAAGCTTATCTAAAAATAAATCTATCTATGGTGGCATAAAAATATGATGAGTAACATTCTTTAAAAACAAACTATTTTTTTTTTATTACTGTGATAAAATCATTTCACAATAATAATTATAGCTAATTATGTATTGGTTTTACGTGCTTGGCAGAGTGTCGGTTCAGTTTATGAGCACTTGGCGAGGATGCACGCAGTACGATTGTCAGTGATAATTAAAAATAATAATTTAATCATCTCTAAGTTTTGGGGGACAAATTAAACCAAATTGAACTGCAAGGGTCTATTTAATTTGTATACCCTCTCCCATCACCGTCTTCCATAGGTACTGTAGGTGATTTAATTCTGTAAAATATGTGTTAAACGGTGCTGTAATCTGATAGTAATCATTGCTATAGAGTATAGACTATAATGTTTATAATGACTATAATGAGTCTCCAAGTCTCTAGTAATTAATGAACAAAAACAATATTTCAGGTCAGGATACCAATTTCCATCCAATCAGAAGAGAGAACGCACACATGGATAAACGTAAGTAAAAGGTAATGGCGCAAAGAAAGGAGCAGGCAGAATTGGAACTGGAACCCTATATACATTTTAAGCTGACCTGATGAATGGGTACTTTCTCCTGATTGGATGAAATTGGCGACACACCTGCAAATGTATTTTCTGTTTATTAACCCATTTTGGGCGAGAACCCCTTTTGGTGTTAGCATTATGTTATGCTTTAAATCGAAGAACGACTGAAATAGAAACATAGCTTTTTCAGAAAACTGTCAGGATGTAGAAGACATTTTTAGAATCTGATCTCAGGTCAACATGGGTTTTAAAGAGCTGGAGAGACAGGTAGACTCCTGTAATTGAACGAACAACTCTATGGCAATGATTACAATCAGAACATGGTGACACAAAGTTAAAATACAGAGATAAGAGCTTTCTGCCTGACAACAACGATAATGCAACTCTGAGAGGGGATCAGATTAACAGTTGGTTACATTTACACCTCTATCTCTCTCTCTCAGAGTTTAAATCGACACCGCTTATTTTCACCATGACCGAAATAGGCCAACTCCCAGCCGGGGAGCCAGCAAATGGGGTTATAGGACAATGAAAGCAGTAAATGGGGTCACGGTGCAGACCCGCTCAGGGGTCCCACTTTGGTCCCGTTTGTGTTCTTCCCGAGTTAAAGCGACACTGAGGACTTTCAGGGTGCAACGTTTCAGCGCTGAGGCATGCTGTGATCGGTGACTCCGAGCGTCACACACTGCTGCGCGCGAGCGTGTGTGTGTGTGACGTGTGTGTGTGTGTGTGTGTGTGTGTGTGCGTGTGTGAGAGAGTGTGTGTGTGTGTTAGGGTCACGCGGAGGTGAGCGGAATACCTTTGTTAAGTTCAGACACGAGATAAGACATATCTAGACTTCATTTATATAGCTAACCTCCAAAAGTGGGTCCTCGAATGTTTATTTTTTATTCATTTTGTGATTTTTTTTTTGAAAGCCTTGCCTCAACATACTGTATGAAGGTGGACCCCAGGTGGAAGCCATGTATGCATGGGGGGCGGGGGGGGCTTGTAAGCTAAAATGTTCTCTCTTCGATCCACTCTGGGCTTTGAGTTGTTGTCGGGCAGAAACTTTCTCAATATGTATTTTATTCATGCACATATTGATGTATTTATGCATGAATGAATGGCCTATTCTATGCTTCATCCTTTGACAGTGTTGTCAAGTTGTGAGCTTGTATATCGGGTTTTTACAGTAGGCCTAGGTTGAAAAATGTTTGCCTAGCGTGCTCAAAATACGGACACCAGGACAAAAGTAAAGTGTGTGTGTGTGTGTGTGTGTGTGTGTGTGTGTGTGTGTGTGTGTGTGTGTGTGTGTGTGCATGCATGCTTGCATGTATTTTATGAATGTTTAACCAATGAAAAGTAAGAGCTTGTGACTAATCATAACTACATTGGATCCATTGAATACATTTCTGGAGAAAAGAAATGTGCATGGTTTCCACCATGCATTCACGATATGAAAGCATCTCTGCTTATTTGAGGGCCCTTGGCATCTAACTAAATGTTCTCTCCCCACTGTGTGCCTCTGCATTCATGTAATGAACCTGTAATGAAATAGATTGAATGGCTGATTTCTAATGAAAGCTTTTCTGTGACTGAAATGCACCAGACATGCACCATCTATTCTACCGCATATGCGGTACCGGTACTGGTCCTTTATGTTTGTTTTATTTTATTTGTTTTGATGGCTATAAAGGAGAGGGCACGCTGCACAAAGATACTTATATCAGACTCAGTTTTATAGTGTTCCAATTTCAATCTTGTATTCCTCATGTATTTGTTAATCACTTCTTGGAAATGTATTTTCAAGTTTACTTAAGAGCTGGAGAGAGAGAGAGAGAGAGAGAGAGAGAGAGGGGGGGGGGGTCCTGTTACTGATCACTATTCCATTGATTGCTATTGGAATATAGAGCTAAATTAAACAAGTCTTCTTTTACTTCTAACGATACAAAAAGCATCTTGTTCCCTAGATGATGCTGAGAGTAATAAGAGAATATAATATTAGCAGCTCTGTGCTAGAATATCACTTAAAGTTGCACTGCAGATCAAATATGAAAACCCCAATACTGCATGAGCAACTGCCCTCTGGCCCATTCTGCCCCGGTGCCCCATGCTGGCAACGTGCTATCACACATTCACAGCTAGACACAGCTTTTTTATTATTATGTGCTATTACCGGCTGCCTGGCAAATACTATACGACTAGCCTTCAAACTAAAACTGACAGGATTGAATAAATTATTCAGTCATAGGATTATGTTTTTTATTATTATTATGCCACTACACACTTGCTTCAAACATACTTCATTTCCAATGTTTTAGTTTTCCGGATATAGCACTTAATTAAGCTTTATGTCGTCGCTGTCGTGTGGAAACCTCATACTGTACCGTACGTCCAAAACTGTTACTTTAAAGTACTCACATTTAAAAATAGCAAGAGTAGCAGATCGACAAGCTCAAAATGTGTCGCTTCGCACTACGTTGCGAGCTTGTAGATCTGCTACGTTTGATGCGTGTCTGTGTGTGACGCTGCAGTGTGATCAAGCAGGACGTTAATTCACGAAGAAACTCAAGAAAAAAGTCATGAAGACGAGGTTTCTGACCGACAGCAACGATTTATAATGTTTGTTTCATAGTCCAGGCGTCAGGACAGATCACCATCATGCTTGTACAACACGTCTCGAGCTGGAGAAAGTTTGAGAACTCTATAGTTCTGACCTAGATGACGATGCCGAGAGTATGCAGATAATATATGAGAACTCTAGTTCTGACCTAGATGACGATGCTGAGAGTATGCAGAGAATATATGAATATAAATTCTAATGAGTGTCTATACTCTACCGCAGAACAATTCTGACATGGCAAAGAAATCAAAACGAGGAGAGGGTATTATTGACACAGAGTGAATGAAACCTCAGATAAATCAATCAAGGCAAACTGAATAGGTTAATTATCCAATAGCCTTGATGAATTGTCTAGCGTGTAGAATGAGGAAGAATAAACGAGCGACAAAAGGCGAGGCTGTAATTGGAAATATCAGGGATTGAATTGTCGGCTGTGTGTAACGTATGAGTCACTGATGGTTGGACAGGCTAATTGGCAGCATAATTGTCTGGAGGTCGTTAACATGGAACGGCACGAAGGAATCATGAGGAGAAAAAAAACAGGGAAAAGTTCAAAGCCTTTCTGATGAGGTGTCAGCGATGGTGGAGGGAAAAAGGAATATCGTTGCTGTCAGGAAGAAAGCTCTTATCTACATGTTTAAAACTTTTGTATTTTTGTCTTAAATGCTTGATCATAAAAATAGTGTCACAGACAAGACATCCAAAATAGCAGATCTACATACAAGCTTTTGAGCTTATTATTTTCAATTTCTGGACATAATGAGGTTTCCACACGACAGAGACAATATTTCTAGTAAAAAAATAGCAATACCACAATGTAGAAATACTAACAGTATTTACCATAAGTCAAAGTTCAAAGTGTATTAGCACCATTCTAAAATGGCACATACTGTATACAAGGCTCACAGCTTCAGCTTGTAGATCAGCTATTTTTGAACTGCCATATACATAACATAGGGCCTAAAGTTTTCAAAACATCAAAACATGTTGGCATGTGAAATTCATCTGTGGTTTTATGTTCTCTGAATTCATTTGCATTGTGGATATATATGTGTGTGCGTGTGGTGCAATGTTGTATTCAATCATTCAATCAATCAATCAACCAATATATTTTTAGTAGTCTCAGTAGTAGGTCATTTTCAATGACCATGGTAGCACAAAAATTGAAATGTAAATCAGTTAAATAAATACAGTTTTTACTCTAAAGTTTCAGAAAATTGCGTCACCATTTCATTATGATTTTTTTATGGGGGAGGACCACCCCCTGTTCCACACTGTAATTGTGCCCCCTGGAATTTCTGGCTTGCATGGCATTCCTGTACTCGACAGACAGACAGACTCAGACAGACAGACAGACAGACAGACAGACAGACAGACAGACAGACAGACAGACAGACAGACAGACAGACAGACAGCGATGGAGCTGACAATGATTTTTTTAATGACCGTTCTAAAAGGCCCTCCATTTGCTGTTTTTATTTATTTATTTATGTATTAGTTTTTCAGAGAGTTGAAGCATGTGTGCCGTGTGAGACGGACGAAGAGAGACAGACAGAGATAATAAAATCAAATAAGAAAAAGAGGTTGAGCATCAACAATGGATTTTCTCCGTGGAGTGCTATACCCAAAATCCATCTAAAAGAGGAAATCCCCAAAAAGTAGCACATCCCAAATTGCACGACAAAGTACTCACAATTCCACACACATTCCTGGCACACACCAAAAAACGAACACTTTAATATGCTCTTCGGCAACGAGCCTTGATCTGATTAGAGACGTGGGCTGTGCTTCTGGGGATTTTTTCAATTCCTTTTTTGACATAAAATCAAATCTGAAGCGCTTACGAAAGGGAACCAAATTGACCATTGAAGTTACGCTCTTCATGCTTAACGGTATTCATGCTAGACAAGACAGTGGACTCTTATGGGTCCATTTTCTACACTCTCACATCAACATGATCACTCATCACGTGTGAATGAAAGACATTTATTTTTTGATTCAATAAATGGATAGAATTATAGATGACACAAATAAAGGCACTTACTGTTCCACACTTGTATTAGATCTAAGATTTATGTCAATTAAATGGATGTACTTATTCATATCATTACTAGTATTAATATTATTGTTATCATTTGTGTTACTGATTAAATTATATTGTATACTGTGCATGCATTACAATAAATACTTGTTTGTATTATGAAATGAATTTGGGTCTCTTTTATAGCTGGTGAATTGATTCCAACTGTACTGTATGATCATGGATCATCACCCAAAATCGTTTCTTCAAGATTAAATATTTTATTTCCATTTCAATGGAATCGATTTGGAATTTGATTTGACGTGCGCTCGCTCGGGGTCCACGAAATAAAACAACAACTTGCTTAATCAAGTTCAACTATAAACGAGGGAGGAATAATTTAGATATATATTTTTTTTGAGTAAGGTCAGTGGATTTGTGGTAGAAGAGAAGTCATGTAGGGCGCGGTGCGGGTGCACTTAACATCAAAACCCCAATGTTGACTGGAGCCTTATTGAATTATGCATTAATTGAATAATGCATTAATGGTTAGCAGAAAGAAAGGAAGAGCTGAAGTCTCTAGACTATATGGCCCTCATTTATCAATCGAGTGTAAAATCTGCCACAGATTCGAGTGCAGGTTTCGTAGTACACCCACGTCGCCACGGCATTTATAAAGTGATCGCAAACAGCTGATCCTTCCTTAATTTCGTTCTCACGTTAATAAATGTGACGGCTGAAATCTATCTGGCACGCCCTATGAAATCAAGCCTCGCCCTCGTTTTTGCGACTGAACACATGTTTACGACCTGTGGGAACCATGGAAACCATGGAAAAAAGGTTTCTCCCGTGCCTTGCCCGCCTCACGCACCTCTCTCACACACACACACACACACACACACACACACACGCAGAAGCACACGCAACTTGCAAGCCCACTGGTGTCTTGTTAAATAAAGAACGAACACCTGCATGAATTAAATAAAGTTGTAGGCCTACCCTGTCTGTTTTCCTCTCACCTCGCTTGCTTTGCTGTCATGTCCACGCATGCACGCATATACATGACACATCGACATCGCATCGCCATGAATGGAATTAGTTTGTAGGCTGGCCTATATTAATTTTACCCATTCGTGCGCAGTGCACGGCGAAGGCGTGATACTGCGCACCGGCACTGCTGTGATATTAAAGTCCTGTGTGTGACATGCCTGCATGAGAGATCGGCTATCATGTCGTCAAGGCAGCTCACAATCAACGTTTATGTAGTGATTTGATCATTGATGAACGAATCATAAACATATGGATGAAGGCTTGCCACTTGCGCTGGTATGTGTTGGCGACGCACGCCGCGGTCCCGTCCTCCCGACCCCCGAAAATGATCTCGCTTTTATCTGAACTGTCAAAACTGTCTAAGCACTTATAAATGGTGAATGATTAAGCCCCTTACGCCTATAGCCTGCTAGTACTTACTACAAATAGGCAAGCTGTATTGTATGCTTGTCATTGTCACTTGGAAATAAAGGCGTGCAGTCCATTCATGCCTTTAAAAAAATAATAATATCATAATCGCATATGCCGCATCACCGCGTCCGCATGCGCTCCAAAATCATCTCACAAGTGCGCTTGCATAACAAGTGTTTGATTAAGCACAAACTAATACATTGTAAACATGTTATATTGTTTTTAATTGCGCGATTTTAATTACTTGTAAAGTTGGAAATCTCTCTTTTGTTTTTTACATACACATACCGTTTTATATTAACATTTTAGGAGTGAAAACATATGTTTAGATGCCTGTGACAGTGTCAGCAGTTCAGACAATGCTGCTCCGCTTGTGTAAGAAAGAAAAAAATGCGTACGCCAGCTGAGGAGCAAACGTGGATTTTGTACGTTGTCACGTTCAATTTCAAGCGTTGGCGGAAATGGTAAATGTCAAAAATGTCGGCAATTTCGGCGTGCACCCATATTTTGGCGTACGCACGGTTGATAAATGAGGGCCTATAAACCTTCATTCAAACACATACCTGATACGTGCTGATCTGGAATTCTTTTACAAAAAACAGTACACTATTTGCCTCAGAGGTGTTAGTGGAGTAGAAGTGTCAAGTTGAATAATGGAAACACTAAAAGAATAAATAAAGTTAAATGTACTCGCACGCACGCACACACGCACACACTCACACACAGGGGTGCTGACCAGTGCAACCACAGTCTTATACGGTTGGCTACCGAGCAGCAGTTGGGGGTTCAGTGCCTTGCTCAAGGGCATTTCAACAGTGTTGGGAGTAAGGAATGAGTGGTGGCCATTCACTTCACCCACACAGACTTTTTTTCCAGGGAATCAAACCAGGAACCTTTCGGTTGCAAACTCGCTTCTCTAAGCTTTAGGCCAGTGTTTCTCAAAGTGTGGTCCGGGAAACCCCCAGCTGCCCTTGGGGGGTTTCCAGCTGGTGCCCCAGCTAAATGTCTTAGTAATATACCATCACAATCATTTAAACACTTTATGAATTTACGTACGTACGTATATATATTTGCCAATTTGGCAAAATAAATAGCAGATATACAAACTCATCTACACATTTAGAAAAATCTTGAAAGTGGTTGGAAGATTTTGAATAATCATTGCATTTTTAAAAACACAAATCTTCTCTTCTGGCGGTCCCTGGAACCAAACATGGGGCCAAATATCAAATAATTCTGGGGGTCCTTGGCAGGAATACGTTTGAGAACCATGCAGTGCTTTAGGCCAACGCTGCCCCAGATGTTCTTTGTTACCTCCTTACGCCTTAAGAGCTGGACGGTACATTGTGTGTTCTCAGTGACAGACTGCCACTGTGCTATTAAACATATTCATAACTGTCGATCGATTTCTGTAAAGTAGTCTCTGGAGGTAGAAAAATAATGAAAACAGAAATAGAAAAAAAAATGAGTGTCATTAGTGACTTCTTAGTCTAGTACGAATCCGCTGTCGCGTGGTCGATGTTTGTGACAATATTGAGCTGACGGGACGTGCGTGTGTGTGTGTGTGTGCGTGTGCGTGTGCATGTGCGTGCATGCATTTGTAGTTCTTGTAGAATTTGACATTATATTTTATATCACGTATCCTATTATGTATACTGTATAATAATGATGTTATTCAGGAAGCAAAAGGTGCTGTAGAAAAAAGTAGCCATCAAATTGTGGACACAAACCAAAGCATTGGTTATAATTATAAATATAATCGTTATAATTAACAGCGTCTACTGTAAGATATATATTTGGCGGCTACAAATAATAGAAGAGCAAGGTGTGTTTTTCTGGCATCCCGAGTTGTTTGAAGCCTGTCATGAGTGACCAACCTATGTGCATGTGTGTGTGTGTGTGTGTGTGTGTGTGTGTGTGTGTGTGTGTGTGTGTGTGTGTGTGTGTGTGTGTGTGTGCGCACATGTGCGTGCGTGTGTTATAAGAGAGTGTGAGGGAGAGAGTGTTGTGCGATGTGAGACACATGAGAGAAACTGTGTGAGTGTGTGTTAGCGTGCATGCTTGCTTGCGTGCATGGACGAGTGTGTGTGCACATACCTGGGTGCCAGGGTGTGTTGCAGTGTGGTTGCCCAGCAGAAGAAGGCGAGTGTCTTTGTGGTCACAGCAGGGAGCAGTTGAGGTCTGCAACGCACACACACACACACACACACACACACACACACACACACACACACACATTGAGAACAACCCACTACAGCCAACAGCGGTTAAGACTGTTCAAACGTACAGCGGTGGCCGAACGGTTTGCGGAGCGGTCTTAATATCGGAAAGTCGCTAGTTCGTATCCCCAGACCGGCACGTTAAAATTACCACCGCTGAAGTGCCCTTGAGCAAGGCATTGAACCTCTACCATGAAATGTTCTATGAGCAGGACCTGGCTGTAAACAAGTTCCTGAGCTTAGTCCAGTTACCCTGGGTAAACATAGTACCTTTCCTTTCCTTTTACAGTAGCCTATACAGCTCTTAACCAGTGTCAATGTCATCGACTAAAACTATGACAAACACTCTCCTCTACCCTTTTTCACTGACGACAACTACATCAATTTTTGATTGAGGATTGTCTGAAACACAGTTGTGAGTGATCCAGAGCTCAAAATAGGTTGAGAATCACTACTGTAGACATTGTACTGTACATCAGGACTGAATGCAGGGAAGGCCACCGCTAGCAAGCATAGTTTAGCCTGGACCCCTCTCCCCTCAGCTCCGCCTCTCTCTCTCCCTACAGCTTGTTTTCAGCTGCTGGCTGTACACACACAGGCTGTCAGCTCTAATAAAGACCGCTTCATCATTGATTTCACGCTCCTTGGATGATACAAAAACGTGAACAGAGCAAGAGAGAGAAACTAAAACATAGTGGTGCCATCTTCATTTGCAATTCAAGAGACAGAGAGAGACAGAGACAGAGAGAGAGAGAGAGAGAGAGGCTTGTTTAAGTACTTCAATTAGTACTTTGCATTGCAAAGTAAATACTTCATAATTCTATGCCACTACATCTCAGAGTTAAATGTTGCACTCTTTACTCCAGTACAATTAGATGGCAGCTTAGTTACTATAGTTACTTTGCAGATTTAGATTATTATTAAAAACATACTGTACATATACATCTAGCCTACCTGGCAACACATGAAGCCATTTAAATCATTCCCATCTTTACCAGCTGAACAGGAAAGGAAAAAAAGGGGGACAGAATCCAGGAATGCAGATTTGGCAGATTTATTGTCCTCCAAAAACACCAATAAAACAGCATACGTAGTTTGCAACGCTCCTAAGACAGGCAAAAAAACGATGTATTCCAAAAATACAAAATATACTTGAAGGTTACCTGAGTGCAATCCCGAGCATAACTGAAAGTCTTCACCTGCTAGCCTCCCTTTTATAGGGGGTGGGACATACCAAGCACAATGAAGGCTTTAATTGGCCATTCAATTAACTCACATAAGCTAACACAATTTAGGACTATATGAGTTGACAACATGATTACGTTAAGGTTTTACAACCTCAAGTCAATTAATATGCAAAATCATCAAAAACAAGATTTATCCTAATACACATGAAACAAACACCCCTTCTCCTGCACAGCACTTGGAACCCTCCCAGTCAACAGATAATTGCCAGCACTGCAGAGCAGAGACAGGCGACCAACTCAGCTTCCCTCTTTCTCTCCCATGTTGTCTCCCTGAGCTTTCCTTGCTTATCTGTTGCAACGAGTGGCGTATGAACAGTCATAATTAAAAGTTAGCACCAACATTTTTAATTAATTTCAGTGAACTCTGGGGTTACTGGGCCACAGTGGGCCAGTGTCCAAATGAACTGGAACTATCAGACTGTGGTTTGAGGGTGCGTTGTTTTATCTAGGAAGAACTTTGATGAACTTGACTTTTATCATACAAGGCTCAGCATTTCTACTACAAAGGACTGTTTTTCACAATTATAGTATTTGAGGCATTTATTTTCTATCCAGTGTCTCTCTTAGCTTTGGTACTGTCTGTCTCTCCTACACTGTCTGTCTCTCAGCTTTGGTACTGTCTGTCTCTCCTACACTGTCTGTCTCTCAGCTTTGGTACTGTCTGTCTCTCCTACACTGTCTCACACCCAGCTTTCCTACTGTCTGTCTCTCCTACACTGTCTCACACCCAGCTTTCCTACAGTCTGTCTAATGTCTATCCTCTCTCCCTCTCAGCTTTCCTACTGTCTGTCTCTCCTACACTGTCTCACACCCAGCTTTCCTACAGTCTGTCTATCCTCTCTCCCTCTCAGCTTTCCTACTGTCTGTCTCTCCTACACTGTCTCACACCCAGCTTTCCTACAGTCTGTCTATCCTCTCTCCCTCTCAGCTTTCCTACTGTCTGTCTCTTCTACACGGTCTCACACCCAGCTTTCCTACAGTCTGTCTATCCTCTCTCCCTCTCATCTTTCCTACTGTCTGTCTCTTCTATCCTCCCTCCCTCTCATCTTTCCTACTGTCTGTCTACACTGTCTCCCTCTCAGCTTTCCTACTGTCACTTCTGTCTTCTCAGTTTACTCAGAGTTGCAACTACCGTATACCGTTTATTTTCTTCAAACTCATTGCTGTACCTGTTGGGTATGATGGTCAATTTACTGTAATGTTATTTAAAATATAGTTGATATCAAATAATGGCATTAAGAATATAATTAATTTTGCCAATAAATAGGTTATCCTACATAACGTAGCATAAGCAGTACTTGCTGATTTCATAAGTTTTAAAAAGGCATGGAAAAGAGTCAATTTATATATATATATATATATATATATTACTGTACTGTGTACAGTAGTTTGACTGTATTTCGGAAAGGCTATACGACTACTAGCCTACTTATTGCAAATAATAAATCTATTGTTGTTTGCTGGCTTGTTATTGATTCTGTCTTGTGTTTTTATTTTATTTTGTGTGTGTTTTTTCCCCAAAGATCAATCTAAATATTGAAATAAAAACAAGTAGATAGTTTCATCATCATCATCATCATGCAGTAGGATGTAATTATGCCTGTGTGTTGTGTTTGTATAAATATATATATATATATATATATATATGAAGCTTTTCTGTCGACAATAGTACTCCTCAACTACTTTAGCATAGAAATTATTTATAATCAGGGACCCAAAATAAATCCCCCAAAGGGTTGGTAATGGACAGTGATTGATGTTATACAAACAACGGTTGACCTAAGCTGACATTTCATGTCAGACACATTATAACGGTTACATGAACGCAACTGCATGTCACCAGAAAATAATAAACTAAATATCAAACGAATGATTCATTTCCATTTGTTTTATGTTAAATTAAATAATTGTTACCGCCATATTGTGTATACATGAAAAAGGGACATGGATTAATTCTCAACAATTGAAAACCAAAAAGATATTGAACATGTTTGAGAAAATTTGACAGTTTCTGTTTCTCTCTCTCTCTCTCACACACACACACACACACACACACACACACACACACACGTGCACGCGCTTCAGTGATCTACCGGTAAGTGTGTAATTGAAGGTGACACCGACACAAATGGCAAGAACGGAACTTCATGCATGTCCTTGCCAAGGTGTGCACGCACGCACGCACGCACGCACGCACGCACGCACGCACGCACGCACGCACGCACGCACAGCTTAATGATGGTAGGACATTACACCATTAACACTTAACTAATGAAGCATGTGGCACGACACTTTTATTATAGACACGTATGGACATAGAGAGTTTTTGTTCGTGATTTTATCCTTTTTTTCTCTGCAATTCTGCCGTTATGCCGGTTAATTCCTCCCCACACACACACACACACACACACACACACACACACACACACACACACACACACACATCTGTGTCGTCACTGCTGTTGTACTCACATCATCACATGCCAATGAGGAGCCCCCACCAATGAGGAGCCCCCACCAATATATCCAATATCTCTGTTTTGCATGTTGGGTGTTTCATGGTGTTTTTCCTTTTCTTATGTGAACATATGTTATTTGTATGCAGCTGTGTCTCTGTCTCCAAGACAAATTTATCCAAGACAAAAGTGTCTCTTTCTCCAAAACAAAATTTTGTCCACAATAAGAGACAACAGGGAAATATTGCGATGTGTTTTGAGCTTGTGACGCTATATCAAGAATAGGGCGTTATACTTTACAAAAAATAAAATAAAGATATATAATATGGAGATAAATAAGAGGTTTCTGCCGGACAACAGAGTAACATATCGTTGCTTTTGTGAGGAAACCAAAAAAAGGTTTTAGATTTTTTTTTGCATAAATCAGTGGTATTGGACACCCTTTACGTCTGTGTGTTGGTTAAAAAAAGAACCATTGAATAGTAGTAAAGGTGCGTCGGACCAAACCTTTTAACTCCATTGGACCCTAAAAACTGTCTGCCACCTCTCCCCATCTCATGCAAGTATAGGCTACTTGAGAATATATGAAGTCACTACCAACTTTGATGAGGCTCTGTTGCATTTGTTTTAAAAATAGAAGGTTTTCTTCATTTCCTGAAGAAAAAAAAGAATATATATATATACTGTATATATTATTTTCATTTCCTGAAAAATGAACATTTTGGAGTTGGTGGTTTCTTCCCGTCAGCAGAGTATTTTCAGGTCAATTAATTGAATTTGAATTGAGAGAGAGAGAGAGAGAGAGAGAGAGAGAGAGAGGGAGGGAGAGAGAGAGAGAGAGAGAGAGAGAGAGAGGGGTGCAGGTAAAGATGACAGACAGACGGACAGAGAGATGGACGGACACACAGAGCTGTCAGTCCCTCTGGGAGAACAACACCATGCAGCCAGGCAGAAACACTCCACATGTCACTGTGTGTGTGTGTGTGTGTGTGTGTGTGTGTGTGTGTGTGTGTGTGTGTGTGTGTGTGTGTGTGTGTGTGTGTGTGTGTGTGTGTGTGTGTGTGGTGTGTGTGTGTGTGTGTACAATACGTAAGCGAGGGGGTGAGACCTTGTTTGGGCTGCCTATTGATGTTCCCATGGGAATGCTCTCTCTCTCTCTCTCTCGCATACACACACACACACACACACACACATACACCCACACCCCCCCCCCCCCACACACACACACACACACACACACACACACACAGTGCTTCTGTTCCCTTAAGGATCAATGGTAGCTCTCCAGCGATGTGTGCACACGTGTGTGTGTGTGTGTGTGTGTGTGTGTGTGTGTGTGTGTGTGTGTGTGTGTGTGTGTGTGTGTGTGTGTGTGTGTGTGTGTGTGTGTGTATGCGTGCGTGTGTGCGTGCATGCACTCTGGAAAGTATACTTAACCTCCTATGTCCATCCGCATGATTTATACATCTAATGTTCAACTGCATTATGGCGCCCCCTGTTGACAGGCTGTCACTGCACCGTTCATAATCTAACTATCAAAATTGCATTAACCCCTGGAGCTCCTATTATGGACATCATTATGGGCAAACAAATATACCTCTTATCTCCATAAATTAATGCCTTGAAGTTATACAGTAATACATGATGATTCTACAGCATCACACAAAAGTAGGCATATAGAGAATAGCAGATCTACAAGCTATTTTGGCTTTTTCTTAATTTGAATCCTAAAAAGTAACACATTTGGACCCCCCAACATTTTCATAATTTGCAGATCTACAACCTCACAAAGTGCCAATGAGACATTGTAATGTATCAAATCAGCTATTTTTGAATCACTGACGTCTATAAGCTATAGGGTTTAAGTGGTATAGATTGCCGTTTTAAACTAGCATTCCTACTATTCAATAATAAAGCTACAGTATAATGTTGCATTAATAATTTAAACCTGTAAATTTTCAATCCCTGTGTCCTCGCAACATTATGTTAATCGGCCAAACCTTGCGTTAATAATTAATGTAAAACAGTGCTGCCACATTTTCTACGTGCACAACAAGACTGCAGGACTGCATGTTTATTCACCACCGCACGCACACATGCGTGCATGCACACACACACACACACACACACACACACACACACACACACACACACACACACACACACACACACACAAATAGCCATAAATACTGGTTATTTTTTGGGATGCAACAGTTACTTTAACTAATCAATTTAATTGATTATATAAAACAAAATGTATCATTTATATATATATATATATTAATGTATTGATCCCTATTGTGGGCATGGAAATGTAGATGGACCAAAACATTTTTATGAAACTAGTTGATCTACAAGCTCACGTGTCGCACTGTGACACGCTGAGAGTTTGTAGAGTGGCTACTGGCTACGCACGCACATGCACGCATACGCACGCACACACACACACACACACACACACACACACACACACACACACACACACACACACACACACACACACACACACACACATACATGCACACATGCACACAGCTGCCAAATAAATAGCTTGACATCAGGAATAGGCAACAAGGACAGGAATGAAAGAGCGAGGCTTTGAACTCCTCGTTGCGGTGACACAAAAGCTCCCCAGCTCAGGCTTTTCATTGCAACAATGAGCCTTGTGCCGGCTCCAGACAGCACGCTTGTCCAAAAGATCCACCAAGATATGTGGTCCTCCTGAGCACAAATGGACCCAAAGTCACCCTATAGTTTAGAAGTCCCATGTTTCCCTAGAGCTGGCAAGTGGCTAGAACACGGCAATAAAGTCAGATTAGTGGTGCGAAGCAATTCACTATGGTCTATAAAAGTAACTAAGTATATTTACTCAAGTGTTTTAAGTACAATTTGAGGCACTTTATACAGTACTCTACTGTATTCTACTCCACTACATCTGATCAGAGTGTACATTCTAATCCGCTACAATTATACGACAGCTTTAGTCGCTTTACGGATTAATGCAAAGCATAGCAAGTGACAAATGACCATGTATTGTTATACTGTAGGTTAATCTACCCGGCAACACATTAAGTCATTACAATCAGCTCCACTTTTACCAGCTGCAATATTAAAGTGATTAACTCATTTATACATTACTAATTACAATATGATTGTAAAATGGACCGTTCGCCATAATGAGTAATACTTGGAGTGTTTAGGCCATTGCCTTTGTCCTCATGTTAGTGTAAGTATAATTTTGAATGCAAGACATTTGCAACAGAGTATTTCTGCATTGTGATATTGCTACAGTACTTTTACTCATGAAACAAACAACTCAGAGTAGTATACTTCTTCCACCTCGGTCTCCCAGTGACAACTCTATTATCCCATCAATAGACGAGGTCAAGGATTGTGATGGTGACAAACACAGCGCCTTCGCGCACACACACGACACAAGCGGCCGACGTGACAATGACAACCAGAAGCTTTTCAGAGAATCCACGGCGTCCATTGTCCATCCACTGACAAAGCAGCTGCAGTGGAGAATCGTTGTCGGCGAAGACGAAGAATAATAAGAAGAAGGGCTCTATTGTGAACCGACTCTCCCCAGTGAGGTACGTGTCGGCACGTCGCCACCATGTTATTAAGACTCCGCCACTCGTCTGTTTTCTGAGCTAACAGAATGGGGCTTTAGCAGTCCTACCAGGGATGCAGATTATCTATCGATTCATTAATCAATAGTTGATTCACCTCATCCATCGATCATCGATTGATTGTTAAAGCCGTGATTCTCCTGTAAACTGGAATGTAGTATATCGGTACTAAGTATAGCACCTGAGATAGAACAACAATTGTGTTGAAATTAGCCAAACAACAATTGTTCCTGACCTGTAAACAATTTTTTTATGAATAATTGTCAGTTGTTATCCCCGGAATGTTAAATTAATTGTTTATCTGATTAATTTAATCAAGTACCGTACATTTTAATGATTGATTAAACAATTGTTACCATCCACAAGAAATCTTTTTTTGGGGGGAGCAAATTCAGACAAATATAGACCTTAGTGGGTCAGGTGTGTGTGTGTGTGCGTGCGCACAAACGTCCACGTTAAAGCTTGTCCTTGACTGATATATGCTGAAAGGTTGAATACCCCTGAACATATCGATATACGTTCTTGTCCTTCTCAGAACATATTAGTTTTTTCTCTTTGAAGACCGAGCGATTTCTGTGAGATGCACTTAACAGCAAACTGAAAATGTGTGCAAACGAGGAAATCGACAGATCTATTTGTCCTGAAGGTGAACGTGAAACCAACAAATGGAGCCTGGAGTCATTCTATAGAGTAGACCACCTTCTGATGTCTGTCTGCACCAATAAGTAACAGCTCAAAACATATAGATATAGAGACCCCCCGCCGGCAGTCCCTGAAGGGGGTTCCAGGGGGTCCCTAGAAAAATGTGTTAATATATAGCATCAAAAGATTTAGATCGCCATGTCATATGCATACTAACCACTTTAACCCCTTTTTTAATGTAGCCTATATTTAACCTGAAAAAAAAGAAGATCTACAAGGTCAAAACGTATTGCTTCGTTCTGAGTTTATAGATCTGCTACTTTTGATGCTTTTGTGTGACACATGATCAAGTAGGGCATGCATTTCAAACTAAAAACTAAAACACAAACAATGTAGGTTTCTGCTTGACGACAACAGTTTAATTATGGTGGTGCAAATTCAGTTCATCTAGCATTTGCTTTTCTCCTAAGAATACTTCTCAAATCAATTTTCTGCCTGACTGATTGGCTGGCATAACAAGGTGTGGCCTATAGTCTAACGTAGGTAGACATACATGTACTCGCCGCCATTTTGCTGCATGCTTTTGCACAAAGCTCAAAAGTACAGACACTGAGAACAACAGTGAACAAAGATTTCTCCTCATGGAAGGGCAGACCAGACCCTCAGAACAACAACAACTATTACATCCAGTCTAGTCAGAATATGATCCTCAGACACCAGGTCCGCTTATCGGTAAAATGTTATTGTTTCCGACCTCTCGTTAGTCCGATCCATTACTAACACTATCCCAAACCTTAACCAGCCATGTATGAGTCTTAACCCGCCACGCATGTGTCTTATCCGACCACGCAGGTCGGACTTAAGGGCAGTCCCCACGCTCATGGTCGGCATTTGTCTGTTGCTATCGTATGATTTATTTTAAAGCCTCTTTTTTTTTAAAGATCTATGAAAGTTAAAGATGAGGGCCTTGTTCACATTGGTAAATATAAATACTTTCGACTTAGATGGCATAATAATTGTATTATGGCTGATTTGAAAATAAATAAATAAAATAAAGCTGAGAAAGAGGATTGCTATTATGATACGTGAACAAACAAACCAAACCAAGTTCATAGCATTTGTTTTTCTCCCAAGAAACTTCCTCAAATCCGTCTGCCGCTCGACAACTGCGATAACAAGGTGGTAGCCTAATGTACTGTGCTAGCTTGTCGCCGCCATTTTGCTGCTTTTACACAAGGTTCAAATGCACAGGCTGGGAACAACAGTGAACAAAGACGTCTCCTCCTGGAAGGGCACAGCAGGCCATCAGAACAAAATACAAAAACTATAAGAAATAAAGTGGCTGCAAGGATTCATAAATATTGTTTGCTCCGAGATGTCGTGGATCTGCAACTTGTGATGCTTGTGTGTGTAGTACTATTATCTAGTAGGGCATGAATTTACAACAAACAAAAATACGAAAAATAATAGAATATGGAGATAAAAGTTTTCTCCCGAGTTTAAATTATGATTGTACAGTTCAGTTCATCTAGCATTTGATTGTTCTCCTAAGAATCCTTCTCAAATCTGTTTGCTGTCCGACACAACTGTTTCCGATAACAAGGTGTGGTCTAGTCTAATATATATTCGGACTCATGTACTAGCATGTCACCGCCATGTTGCTGCTTTTGCACAAAGCTCAAGCGTACAAACAACAGGCCATCTGAACATACAAAATATCCAGTCGAAACATGAGCAATTCTCAACAGGCCCTCTCTAGTTGGTGTGCGTTTATTTTTGCTATTGCTTTATTTCTATGTTCTTAAAATGCTTTCTATTTAGATGGCAGAATAATTGTATTCTGGCTGATTGGAACAAAATTAATGATGAAGGAACTAAGTGGCTACAAGGATTTCTATGTGAAAAAAACATTTTGCACAAATGTACAGACAGTCAGACACCGTCTGGGAACAGCAGAGAACAAAGATGTCCCTTCATGGAAGGACCCACCAGACCATCAGAACAACAACACAGACCACTTCCAGTCAAAACACAACATCAGTGATTCTCACCAGGCTGGTCGCTCTTTGCCGTGGCTATTGTTCATGTTTATTAGAGCCAATCTCTATCCATGAAACTTAACGATGAGGGTCTTCATACGGGAACTGCCCATAGATCCCAAGTCCCGTTAGTCCGAACATGCACTGCTCCCATGCATTAGGTTATAGGTTTAGGTTTGCTCCCGTGCTTGCGGTTAGGTTTAAGTTAGGGTTAGAGATAGGGATAGTAATTTCGGAACAATGAACCTTCTGACTAATGACACGGCACCCTTCATACGGGTAAATATTCATAAAATACTTTCTATTTAAGATGGCAATATATATATAATAATAAGTATTCTGGCTGATTTGAAAATAAACTTGCTAAGAAAGAAAGCGGCTGCTGTATGTACAGTATGTGCCATATCTAGGCTATACTAGCATGTCGCCGCCATTTCACTACTTTTGCACAAAGCTCAAATGTACAGACACTGTACAGTGTACACATTGAACAAAGATTTCAGCAGATTCAAACAATTATATAAATGATATGCACGATTTCAAAATGAGGTTAAATCATATATATTTTTTCTTCTAAGAATCCTTCTCGAATCCCTTTTTCTGTCTGACACCAGTTTAAGATAACAAGGTGTGGTCTATAGTCTAATGCATGTGCCACGTGTGCTAGCATGTCGCCGCCATTTTGCTGCTTTTGCACAAAGTTCAAATGTGCAGACATGGTCTGAGAACAACAGTGGACAAAGACTTCTCCTCATGAAGGACACCGTGGAGTGGACCGTAACAGCAACATATAAATATAACATCCAGTCCAAACACAACGACATGCAGCAAGTGATTCTCACTGGTCTGCATCTCTCTCGGTCGCCATTGTATAGTTTAGTTTTGCAAAGCTCATCTCTATCTATGAATCTTAACAATGAGGGCCCTGTTCGTATGGGTCGATATATATTCTATTTAGATGGCATAATCATTTCTATACGTTCATTCTATAAGATTTCTATACGTTATAAAAATAAAGAAAATAAATTATTTATTTTTTTCCATCAATTTTTTCCTTCTCTTATCCTTTTTATGCCCGACACCAGTGTCAGATAAACAAGGTGTGGTCTAATGTATGTAGAGTCTTGTTGCCGCCAGGTCGCTGATTTGCACAAAGCTCAAACGACACTGTCTGGGAACAACAGTGAACAAAGATTTATCTCAGCAACAGACCTTCAGAACAATAATTAAAGTAAAATGACTTACAGACCGAACATAACAACATGAGTTATTATCACCGTGGTGATCGGCATTTGTCTGCTACTATATTGTTTAATTGTTGTTAAAGCCAATCCCTATCTATGAAACTTAACGACGAGGGTCTTGCTCGTATGGGTCAATATTCTGAAAATAATTATAGGCAGAATAGTGCTCTTCTGGCTATTTTGGAAAAAAAAACTTGGTACAAAGAATGCAGATCAAATAAATAATTTCTATAATAAAATAAATATACACACGATTGCGCAACTCTTTTTTTAATAATTATCAAAACCTTTTGCTGTCCGACACCAGTTTAAGGTACACATGGTGTGGTCTATATTCTAATGGACTCATATACTGTACAAGCACGTTGACGCCATTTTGCTGCTTTTGCACAAAGTCGCACAAAGACACTGGGTACTGGGAATACAGTGAGCACAGATTTGTCCTCAGGAAGGACACAACAGACTGTAAGAACAACAAAAACTAACATCACTTCCAGTCGTCCAACATGAGTGATTCTCAAAAGGCCCGCGGTGGTTGGAATCGCAATCGCAAATAATGGCAATAATAATGGCAGGATGATTTAATTTTGGCTGAATTGGAAAGAAACTTTCTATAAATGTTAATTTACAGAAATTAAGCTCTTCTAGCGTTTGGTTTTTCTTCTAAGAATCTTTCTGTTATCCTTTTTGCTGTCTGACACTGGTCAGATAAACAAGGTGTGGCCTATAGTCTGATGTATGTCGCCGCCAGTTCACTGTTGTTCACTGAGAACAAAGATTTCTACCTCAGCAAGGGCACAACAGACCACCAGAACAACAATAAAACTAAACAAATAGAACATAATCACAAAAATGACATGAGTGATTTTCACCAGGCCCAAGCTGGCCGGCGTTTTTCTGCTGATCTTGTTTATTTTAATTTATTTTTTATTTTTTTACGTTTATAAAGCTGGTCTCGATTTATGAAGTTAACAATGATGACATTTCTATTTTAGGTATGGTAATTATATTCTGGCTGATTTTAAAAGAGACTTGCTAACAAAGACAGCGGTTGTAAAGACTTCCAATATGATACATTAAAATCAAATGTATGCATGTTTGCAAAAATAATGGTTTGTCCAGCATTAGATTTTCTTCTAAGGCTTCTCCTTAAATGTTTTTTCTTCCAAAACAAGGGTTTTACATACATTAAGGTGTGGTCTATAGTCTAATTATGTAGAATCCTGTACTACCTTGCCGCGCTGCTTTATAAATTAAGGCATTTGATTATTTATTGTAGTACAACATTGTATTGTATATCGTTTTATAATATTAATAAAGTGCATCATCACTAATTTTAGCTTGTTTTGGATTTCCTATTCTATACCCTCGTTATAAACTATTTTAATTGTATCCGGATATCATGTACCATTTTTTTAATTTACAGCTCTTAATATGGCATGTAAAGCATTTGAGCGTTGCCTTTGTTGTTGAAATGCACGTTATAAAACACATAACTTGCTTTGCATCACCTCATGTGTACTACAGTCATTCTATGCTTGTCTTATTTGACAATAATCTCAACGGCAGTATAACGAACAACATCCCGCACAACAAAACCCCCTAACAAAAAGTGCACCAGCTAAGCCCCTGTCTGTACTATGCTTATATAGAGACTTCTTGTGCCACTAAACCACTATAGCACGCTAGAATGGACCTGCATGCACAATAGCAAAGGCAAGCAAGGCAGCTCCCCTTTGTGTCAATGACACTTGGCAGGGCACGCGAAGCAAAGCGAAGCGCTCAAACACAGAGGGAAGGAAAGGGGAAAATCACTTCAAATGATCTCCGCCTGCAGTTGGTCTATTGTTGTCACATGATACCCATCTAGCATTCATCAGCAGAATCTTCTTAAAGGGGAAACCGTCCACAAAAGCCCGAAGAATGTGACCCTCGTGTACCTGTGCTGTACATGAGGATGTAGCAAATGAAGCATCTACATATTTAAATATTGATATTTTAACATTACCTCCGTTATGTTTTGTTGGCGGGCTAAGGTTTGTCTTTCGGTCAGCGTGGGTATGGAGAGCGTCTTCTTCCGTGCATCTTCGGGGAACGTGTGTGAACGCTGAAGTTGTCCGCAGGTTATGACATTGTGTCCTTGTTTGCTGTGTAAAAAATAGAAAACACCCCCCAAATCAGGTTGATGTAATGGCGGTCAATGACCCTATATGGGTGTGGCAGGCCCCAATACTTGACCACAAAATGCATCCTGGGAATTGTAGGAAAATGCTAGAGAGCGGACGACTATACAGACAAGAAAGAGAGGTGAATTTTCGGGGGCGAATGTCTATGGATGTTTTTTTTGTTTTAATAAACTAAAGTATCCAGGACATTAGCTATGTCTGGGTTTGTCAACCTGTGGATATTTATAATAGAATAATATATTTATAATGGTCGATAACAACAACGTAGGTGTCCTGTTCTTCCAGAAATAAGGTTAATGGAATACTCCCCATGAAGCTTTAAATTCATGGATTTTTTTTTAATAGTTTTTGTCACATTTCTGAGCCAACAATCCAATATTTGATCACTGATTGAAGTTAACAGGACATGCTTTTTGAAACATCAGTAGGCTGGTGATTATACTGTGAAAGCTGTTTGAGTTTATAGACTATTATTCTTTTATATAGATTAATGTTGCTCTCCTACCACAGCAGCGTCCTCAATTAAAATGTGATCAGGAATATGAAGAAAAAAAAGAATCTCCATGAATTCACCACTTCATAGGGTGAGTGAGTGATTCTTTTGCGGGTGAGGTACGTTATTCCATTAATGAATAATACTGCTCCAATGCAACGATGCCGGCACTATCTACCCGGAAACACATTTTATGTTGTGGTGACGATGGTCTATGGGGAGTACCTTAAAAATATATCTTTCTACATGCCAGTGCTTATTCAGCCTCCTCGACACACCACTTGAGACCCACTGCTATAGTTTACAGCACATTGTAAATGCTTGCTACATGGTCAGATGGGTGGCATGTTTATTTGTGTGCTGGTTTTGATCGACACAACTAACATTGCGTTCCTATTTATCGGTGTTACAGGAAGAACAAATACCATGACTTTTTTTTTTTATTATAATTTTTTGATCATTAAAAGAGTGTTTCTTGTTTTGTATTTGAGTTGTTTCTCTCTGCCTCCCTTCCCCCAAAAGGACCACAATGGAATTGTATCCTTTTGAATTAATGTTCAATAGTGCTCAATCAATCCAAAAAAAGAGTTTTGCCATTATAGTAAATTATTTGGGGGCCCACTTTCAATATCCGCACGGCCCAGCAGTGGGCCCAGGCCCACAGTTTGAGAACGGCTGGACTATAGACTATAGTGTGAGTTTTCCCAAGATCTGAGGCCCGTTCTGAAAAGGCCTTCTAAATCAGTAGTCTAAATCAGCCGCGGACCCTCATCAAGATCAAAATAAGCTATTTAGACCCAGCGTGCACGCACGGTCGGAGCTGCACTGCACTGCGCTGTGGACGCTATATGTCACCTGTACCACTCGTTATTGGATAAAATAACAGATTAAAGGACCACTTCACCACTTTTCAACCTATCTTCATATAATTGGTCCTCACAAATGTTCATGATAAAATACACCCCGAAAAATTCTACTCTGTCTGTGTCTCATATAGGAGGGCTGTGGGCATCGCAGTTGTTTTTTTAACAATTTAGACCTGGTGTAACCTATACGTTGTTTTACCTTAAATGCTGTGTCACATGCACCTCTGTTTCTCATAATATTATAGCAACATTGTTTGAAGGTTAGGTTTTAGGAGGCGTTTTTAGAACCGGCCTCAGGAGAGAGAGAGAGAGAGAGAGAGAGAGAGAGAGAGAGAGAGAGAGAGAGAGAGAGAGAGAGAGAGAGACTATATTGAGAGACACACACACACACACACACACACACACACACACACACGACGGAATAAAATAAGACATTCAGTCAGGTGTAGGGGTGGGATGCAGGGGAGCCAGTGACACTGTAAAAGCCTCTCTCATTATAGCCGGGTCAATCCTGGCTGACCTCTGGAATAGACCGCTATACCGTCCCACTGTGGTACCGAGGGGGAGGGAGAGAGGGAGGAGGAGAGTGAGAGGGGGAGAATATGCCTCTGCTGCTATGTACCAAAGTTGTGATGCATTTATGTAAGTTCACTCCTTTTGTTTATTAGAATGTCACTCTGAGTTTTTGTTTGTTTATGCCAAGTTATAGTTTGTGTAGTTTAAAAAGCAGGTGGCTTGCGCACATCCAGTTCTTTGCTGGTGCTGGACAAAAGTTAGATACATACTGTACTTTGCTGCAACAGACCATCACCTGATGAAGGCTGTTCACGGCCGAAACGTCGTAGTAGTATTTGTTTGGAACTATTTTTCTTTCCTGTTCAGTCAAAGCATATCACCACTGTTTCCATCATATCACCTTCATTGTGTCCATGTCCTTCTGTCCATTGCCATTAATAAATAAGAATATGCTACATTTTACTCATCTGGTCCAATACCCTGATAGGTATCCTGATGCCTGAATATATTACCCAGCAAACAGCTGCTGACATATCCTACAAATTTGACATGGTCCTTCTAGCTGGAATTATTTGGCCACCAGGAATAGACCATTAATACTAAACTGACCAGATAGAGATGGAAATTATATGGCAAAAAGTATGGCAACAGTACCAGCCCCAACATGCGGCCCAGCAGTACTCAAGCAGCAGTACGCTCACCAACAGCCAGCCTCCTACCAGTACACCCCCCCAGCAGCCAGCCTACCAGTACACCCCCCCAGCAGCCAGCCTCCTACCAGTACACCCCCCAGCAGCCAGCCTACCAGTACACCCCCCAGCAGCCAGCCTACCAGTACACCCCCCCAGCAGCCAGCCTACCAGTACACCCCCCCAGCAGCCAGCCTCCTACCATTACACCCCCCCAGCAGCCTGCATCCTATACCAGTACACCCCCCCAGCAGCCTGCCTACCATGCAGTACACCCCCCCAGCAGCCAGCCTCCTACCAGTACACCCCCCCAGCAGCCAGCCTACCAGTACACCCCCCCCCAGCAGCCAGTCACCACTGTTTCCATCATCTTCATCCATGTCCATGGCCATCTGTCCATGCCATTAATACATAAGTTAAATTATGCTACATTTTATCCATCTGGTCCAGTGGTCTTACAGTTTGTCACGATTGTTAACACACAAAAATAAAAGAAATTGGCACAATTTGCACAACCTTCACATTCCCAGATCTGCATTAGACTCATGACTTTCCTTCTTTACACTCTGATGTCAATTACACATCACCTTGTTGTCCAAACACTGCACACAATGTTCAGTTGTTGCACACACTTATCACGTAAAATCTCAAAGCATCACACTACAACACAAAACTATTAAAATCTCTAAACATTCATTCAGTCATTCAGGTCTGTTGGTAACACTTGACCACATAGATGACCCACAGTGAATCGACTATACATTGTCATCTGGGACAATGTGAGCTTCCACTGGGCTGCTCAAGTGCGCGAGTGGTTCCAGGACCACACACATTCTTCTGTTCTATACCTTCAACCTTGTTCTCCTTTCCTGAATCCTATTGAGGAGTTCCTTTCAGTGTGGAGGTAGAAGGTAGGTATATGAACAGGACTAGGGTTGTCCCGATCACGTTTTTTTGCTCCCGATCATTTGAAAATGATGTGATCGGCTTGATTTCCGATCACCCGATCCGGGACAACCCTAAACGGAGCCCACAGAGCCGGGTCACACTGCTCCAGGCCATGAAGGAGGCTTGTGGCGACGTGAGTCGCCTGTCAGGGCTTTATGTGCAACTCAAGGCGTTTCTTCCAACTCTGCTTAGACAGACAGAACGTTGCCTGTGATGTGGATGAGGCCCTCTGGACAGACAGGAACCGGGGGCATGATGCCTATAAATTACAGTATTCTTTGGGGAGAGGGGGCCCTTTTGAGCAGTTTGAGCAGGTTTGAGCAGTCCAGTTTACAGTAATGTAAAAGATATTTTTTTTATGTTTGACTATGAAAAAGTAGGCCTACACTGAGTAATTTTACAAAAGGAGAAATTGCTCATTCTCCATGGTCATCGTCATTCCTGTGTGTTCCATTACTATGATTGTGTTTTCAATGTTGCACTTCATTGTGCTGTGAATGCTTGGTAGTGTGCAGCAAATGCTTAGTTGTGTGTACTCAATGAATGGTATGTGTGTGTGTCATTTGAAAATATGGATGTGTGTACCAAATTAAAACACAAGTTCAATTTTGGGAACAGTTCGGAGATTTGATGGCATGAGTCATCATGGAAAAGGAGTGTAAGGGGTTTAGCATTTAGTGTGAAAGGTTTTCAGTTTTGTGTGTGCAGTTCTGAGAATGCCGTTGGAGCTTGTGAAAAATGTGTGTTAACAATCGTGAAAAACTGTAATACTCTGGATATGCCTGAATATGTTTCCCAGCAAACAGCTGCTGACATAGCCTCATTTTACAAAGACTCACAACATGACAAGACAACATACGTAGGCTTCAATAAGATGCAATAAAAAATCACGACATGATTCACACTGTCTCTTTTAGTTATTAGTGGCACCCTCTGCCCCTGATAGTTGGAATTGGTAAATACATTATTAATAGGCCCTATTAATAAGCTTGTAGATGAGCTATTTTTGGCTCATGGTTCCCCTATGGATTCTGAGGTTCACGTGGTTAATGACAAATCAGCTACTATTTTTTGAGGGATGTTGTTTGGGACCAAAGTGGTAGACAGACAGACAGACAGACAGACAGACAGACAGACAGACAGACAGACAGACAGACAGACAGACATTGTCATCTTTAGAGCCCTACTCTAAAGATGATACCCGAAATAAAATTGTTCTTTTCAACAAGTGTCAAAAAGAGAGTGAGAGAGTGAAAGAGTGAGAGAGCGAGAGAGCGAGAGAGAGAGAGAGCGAGAGAGAGAGAGATGAAGGGGGCTGTGTAGTTACGAACATGGGGTGAGGGTTCGGGGGAGGGGGGGGGGGACAGAGAATAAAGGAGAGATTGACTGAGCGGATCGCAGGGCAGCCTGGATCAAGGGAGGCAATAATGGCCAGAACATCCTCAACAAAAGAACCAGAGAGGAGAGCAGAGAGATGGAGAGCAGGAGAGGTTAACGGAAGAATGGAGGGACCATGAGGGCCGGCAGATGAAAGGCTTTCAAGTGGGCGCATCAGAGAGGGAGGGAGGGGAGGAGCGAGAGAGAGAGAGAGAGAGAGAGAGAGAGAGAGAGAGAGAGAGGGGGGGGGGGGGGGGGGTACACTGAATGAAATCAAGAAGGGATCCAGCAAATGGAAGGAGGGGGAGGGAGTCCATGGCAAGGATTTCAGGGGTTAATGAGACGGAAGGAAGGACATTCACAAAACCTCTGTCTGTCTGTCTGTCTGTCTGTCTGTCTGTCTGTCAATTCACAAGACCTATACATGCATTTTGTCTCTATGACTGGCATAACCCGTCCGACCGATTGACCTCAAACGTCTTTCCTGATTGGACAATCCAATCCATTGGCATCAAGGATTGGCTGAGATTTGACATGCACAAACATGAATTAACATTAATCAAATGCTTCTGTTCTGAATTCAGGTTAATACTGTATTGGCATAATACATATGGACTAGTACAAGACACATTGCATGGCACTATACTGTAGAGAATTCACTTCAACTAATCAAAACAAAAATAAACATTCATCAAATGCAAAATGCAAATTAAACACTACAGCAGGAGATTTAAACACTAAGCGAGCATCACAAATACTGTAAAGTGAAACAAACCAACAGACAAACTTAGTTGTATAGTAGCCTACAAAGTGCTCATATTGAACATGTTTCATGTTCTAATACTTCATTTACCTGAACAAACGTGGACAAACAGGACTACAGGAGACAGAGTCAGTTTTAGTGTTCAATCTCTCTTCCTTTCTTTTTGCCTATGTAGAAAGACATCACCTGCCCCAAAAGCGGATTTACCACCTTGTGGCGAAAAGTAGGATAGGTCTGTTCCTACAATATAAATTCCCTGCTTATTGTACGACACAAAAAGGCTCTTAAAAATACAACAAACATACATAATAAAACAAAAATGTGACATCTGTCATGATCTGTGGATGTCACACAGGCATTTAAAAAAATGCATTAACATGGGAGTGGACAGAGGCTGTTTTGTTGTGATCACATGATTTCCTGCTAATATTTAACTGAGGGTCAAACGGTGACTCAGGTTAGCGAAGACCGCCATCTAGCGTAAAACATAAATAAAACAAAATATGCTACAGTAGTCATCAAAACAGAAAACACCAGTTTGGCAGTGTGGGCTTTGGAAAGTGACATAAAACAAGAATGGTCATTGTAATGCACACCAAGAGCGACGCAAATAAAGTTTTGGACATAATATGTTCATCCCACAAAAAATGGTTTGAGTACTGAGTCCATAGGGAACTGGTCGTCATCACATTATTGGAACAGGAATATAACAAAACTAAAAACATATCCATGAATTCAAGCCTCCATGGGGTGAGTAATCGATTGAAGAAAAGCGTTATAATGAATGAATTGCATTTTTATAGCGCTTTTCCAAGTGCTCAAAGCACTTTACAATGGTTCATTCATTCATACAGCCATTCATACAGCGGCGAACAGTCGACGCCAGCGTCCTCACTTCCCACATGCACACACCAATGGTGGCAAGCTCACACGACCAACTAATTGGAGGCGATGTAGGGTTCAGTGTCTTGCCCAAGGACACTTCGACAGGAGGAGCCGGGATTCGAACCGCCGACCCAGGGATCATTGGACGACCTGCTCTACCACCAGAGCCACAGCCGCCCTAAATAAGTTATGGTCTAACCCTTAATGCAGCGCTCCGCTCCGGCCATTTGAACACCATTTCTCTGCCTCGGCACCAGAAGCGTGCAGCATCTGTTTCACTCTAAGTGGAGGTATAGTTCATGGCTGAGAGAACAGGTCATTTGTCCATAATCCACTTAAGCCTGATAGAGTCCCTGCAATGTGAAACGCTGAGCTGACACAGTGTCACCAAGCAGTGCTCTTTCATAACGCTGGACCATCCGAGGCCTCAGGCCTGTTACAGAGCCTCGTACAGCGGTGGTTCTTAAACCTTTTCCCCGTCAAGGACCCCCAAATGGATGCATCTTTGCCCGCAAAACCTCCCCATCAGAATATGTGAATATTATGTATTGTGGATTTGTGCCGTTGACTCCCAGAAGAATGGTGATTTAATGGTTGACTTTTCGATGATGTCAAGTGGTTCTGTCCCTATGGAGTCATAGCATGAGAGGGAAGCTGGTGGGGAGGGTGATAATTGTCAACATATGTATCTTTTCACATAATGCAAACTAATTCAAACTATCAAACCCAAAGCTCATTCAAACTAAACAGACATTGAAAGTAAAAATCACACTTGTGTGAGGTGAGGGGCGCTTATCATCATACATCATCACACACACACACACACACACACACACACACACACACACACACACACACACACACACACAGCATTGAACGATAATACTACAGGTAAATATCTCATACTATAAGTATCTATCTCATATTGCGAGTAAGTATTTGGAATCATATGGACCTAGGTACCTATAGACATCACTGGGCTCAAGCTACTAGTTCACAGCTCCCACCCCCCAGCGCCTGAGGCAAGATACAGATTCTCTAAACCACAAGGCCATAAGGCCTCTTAAACACATCCCACTGACAGCTCCCTGCAAGTATAGGAGATCTCAGCTACAAAACCCCAGTTTGAGAACCCATCATCAAAACATAAAGGAAAAACAGCGCCCTCTGAGTCAACAGTCTGTCTCGAGAGACTAATGAAACCCTAAACCCCACAACTATAATAGCCTTGGTATATGTGTATGCAAAAATGCATTTTAAGACACAAACTAGATGTTTAATTTTTTTGGATGTTAATTTACTGTAGGCATATTTGTTTTCTTTTTAATGCCTGGGAGCATGAATTGATGAGATGTGTTGCTTTTAATTGGGACTGCTGCACTTCCTTCCTGCAAAACTATAATGTACCTTCTGGTAAAGTACTGTTGAACCATTGAACCCACCTTTCTGCGCGTGCGTGCGTGTGTGCGTGCGTGTCCACTAATGTCATGCATCGAAAATAGCAGATGTACAACCTTGATCGGCTCTTTTCTGGCTTCAGTGTTACTTGCTTAAAAACAGCGAGAAAAACAAACCAACACATTCGTAAAATTGCCCTTCTGAAAAATGTTGAGGTCCTTAGATGAGCAGTCAAGTGTGCGTGTGTGTGTGTGTGTGTGTGTGTGTGTGTGTGTGTGTGTGTGTGTGTGTCTGGAGGTGATTCACAATGAGACTATAGGGCTGAATGCACACACATCGATGTTGATTAATGCTTGCACGCACTTTACGACTACAATGTTGTTAATGCCATTCTCAAGGTTTTACCATTTTAGCCACAAAGCCAAAAGTTGGGGGTTTCCAGATACTATGCATCTACTATACGGGTGGCCAAAATGGGAAGATAGGCCGTCTGGGAGGTCCCAGGTTCGATTCCCATCCCCCCGAAAGGTATCCCTGAACAAGACACTAAAGTATTGCTGCTCAAGTCTGACCACTGTGTTGATTTTGACAGCAAATTTTTATTTAGTTTTAGTCATCTTTTGAATACCATTCATTTAAATTTTACTCATATTTTAGTCATCTGAAATGTCTAATTTCAGACTATAGTTTTAGTTCACTAAATGTCATAAGATTTAAGTCATGTATTGAACGGTTGTATGTTGGTTGTGTTCCCTTACATATGTTATTATTGTGTTTTTGTTGCATAATAATGCGCTCACCCCTTGTTTGCTGTGAACGGTCATGTTTCCGTGTGTGCGGGTACAAGTATTATGCTCAAGTTATTTCGGAGCGTTGTTCAGATGGGGTTCTCCTGGGTGTGTGAGGCAGGGGGGCGTGTGGGGGGCGTTCTGACCCAGAAACTGAGCACTGTCCTCTGGCCTCTACGAGCATCTCAGCCCCCTCTCTCCCTCCTGCCTGGTCCCTGAGCACCGGGCTGATGTGACAACTACAGTACACGCACGCAGACGCACGCAGACGCACGCACGCACACACGCACACACACGTCAGAATATTCAGTGTTGCGTTGTGAATGCAGATACGGGTTGCTGCTGTGCTGTCCCCCTTCTCTCACACTTTTTCTTTCTTTCTTTCTTTCACTCTCTCTCTCTCTCTCTCTCATCGAGCCCTTCTCTCCCTCTGTTCTTCTGTCACTTGTTTGACTTGTTCCCTAGTGTGTTTCACTGGTCACTCTCACTGCTTCACCACTCTCTCTCTCTCTCTCTCTCTCTCTCTCTCTCTCTGGGTGACAAGGTGCAGCAGAGCGTTCCAGTATTCTCAATGGTCACCGCAACACTTCAGTAATTCAGGGAATGTCCACAAACATGTGCGAGTGAGCGTGCACGCACACGCACGCACGGCATACACTATGCACATATTTAGACACTAGTGCAACACTTGTAAGCGTCTGCGCACGCACGTTACGCACTCACGCACACACGGCGCTTGGATGTTATCAGCTCTAAGCGCTATAGCTTCTGTGTCATCATGAAGAAAAATAGAACTAAGGTTAATTTTCTTACCTAAATGTGATCTCAGTGTGTCATCTTTGATCAATGAACACACTTAAATCAATGGAAGGATCAATGAGGAACAGCGATGTGCACCGAAGCCTCATGTCTCTGTCAGAATGGATGACAGCTAACACGCTGCTATACGCTCTGCATGCCCTCAGTGTTCTTTGAACTCTGAGAGGGTACAAATGGAACCACATCGTCACACTGAATCAAGGGCTTCCATGTGTGTGTGTGAGAGAGAGAGGGAGAGAGAGAGAGAGAGAGAGAGAGATATGTGGGTGGAGGAAGGATAGACTGTTTTTAAGATTCAAATTCAAAAGCATCAAAAGTTTAGATCTACAAGCTCAAAATGTGTCTCTTCACGCCACATTTCCAGCTTGTAGATCTGCTACTTTTGACAAGTTGTCTTTCTCCTGTCTATAATACATGCATAAACAAACAAGCAAACGAACCATCAGACTTGCACAACTTTACGCATGAATACAAACTATGTTGTTTTTTGTCCGGGGGTGTGAGGGGGGATTTCAAAGAATGCTCGGCCGTGTGTGTGTGCATGTGCATGTGCGTGTGTGTCTTCATCAACATTGCTCTGAAGGAACGCCCCTGCTGCGTTGCGCACACATGCATCAGCTGCATTGATGAGATATTCATTAAGAGCCCGGCCATGAAATATGAATTATGCTAATAGCTTGTTTGTCATGTTGCCTGTCCAGAAGTAGTGCTCCAATATGGTTAGCAGAGTAAACAGTGAGGAGGCCTCATGGCTTACAGAGGCGTGTTCAAGGATTAACACCGACAATTACAACCTTTTCAAAGGCCAGACAATGCCTTGTTGTCACACAGACATACACACCATCCTTGACTTGACTGGGCGGTGTGAACTTGTAAGTATAGCTAGTCAAGCACTGACAAGATACATTAAAAAAAACTAATTGGAAAAAAAGATGGCCCCCTCAAGTATTATTAATAATAATGGATTGCATTTTTTGAGTGGTGCAACCACTCCAAGGAACAGCAATGTCCGTGTTCACCTACCTATGTGTTCGCCTATGTGACTATGAGCACCAGTAGGACTATTAGTACCAGTAGGGGCACTGTTGTGCCAGAAACAGAGAGAGATAGTGCTGCACTCTTGCCTGCTAATGAGAGAGAGAGAGAGAGAGAGAGAGAGAGAGAGAGAGAGAGAGAGAGAGAGAGAGAGAGAGAGAGGAGGGGGGGAGAGAGGGGAGTTGCACCACTCAGTTCACACAGGTGTGATTTTTGCCATTATAAGATAATTTACAGTTTGCCTTGGGGGTGAACTTGAACACAATCTTTCTTGCAACTGTCAACAGAATCTGCATTATATACTGTAGCACAACACGTGTGTTGTGTCTTATCATCTTACATCATCGCGATATCATAACATATTACGGTATGCCAATTTGCTCAGTGACAGACAAAAAAACAAAACATTATACTCCGTCCATTGTCAATGGCGTTTTTATAATAGCGGACTGACCTCATGCCTCCTTCCATGCATGAGGAGTCCAAGCTGCTTCTTTTCACCTGACAGGGGGGAATTTCCCTGGCCGGACGTAGCACGTGGAAGGAACACGTTATTCCGACCAGTTCCTTTCCCCCCAGCGCTCACAGCGTCCCCAGCGGGAATCGAACCCAGGACCTTCTAGTGCCACCGTGCCCCGGTGCTCCATTTTTCAATACTTAATAATTCTACTCCACTACATTTCAGATGCTAATAATTATTTAACTTTGTACTTGATTACAATTATTTGACAGCTTTTGTTACAAGTTACTTTGTAGATTTTGAGAATTAATGTGAGCTTATAGAGCAGCTATTTTTGAATGAATAAAATAGGCCTATAAAATAGGCTTCAGTGGTTAATGCATGCTTTGTATTATTCAGTTATTTTCCAAAAGAGTTTCACACATTTTGAAAAGGCATTATTATGGCTTCCAGAGACATGTTGATAAAGGATTAACATTGAAAATTACAACGTTTTCAAAGGCCACCAGACAATGCTCTGTTGTCCCAAATTCACAGACATTATCCCTGACTTGGTGTCCCTCTCAACGCGCTGTATCGCATCACTGTCGAGTGTCGTGAGCCTGCAACTCGGCTATTTTCCAATGCGTGACACCAGTGCGCAACTATGGGAATGGACATAATAGTGACCCTGCAGAAACCACTCTCAATCTCCATTTGGTCCGTTATTGTATACCATAGTTAAAACCTCCTCTCCTCTCCGTTTGGTACATATTGTACCATAGCAGAGACCTCTCTCCTTCTCCGTTTGGTACATATTGTACCATAGGAGAAACCTCTCTCCTTCTCCGTTTGGTACATATTGTACCATAGCAGAAACCTCTCTCCTTCTCCATTTGGTACATTATTGTACCATAGTTGAAGGGCCACAGTGTGCCGTACATGCAGGATAAGAGGGTCCTCGAGACAACAACAAACCCAGCGGTTTAATCCCCCACAAAAAAACATTCATTGGCTTGAACTTAAACTCACTGCTTCATTCATTGTAATTGGACTGCATGTAATTAGACTGTTAATAGAAACACTGTATACACTCATACAGTATATTATCCAGGATATCCATTAATTATGCCTGACACTGTATCGCATAGTACAGTACATGTACAGTATATCAGTCTCTATCGTGGGACTAACAGCTATTCAATAGTGTGTCAACATTCAACATTGCCCAAGTTGAATTGGATTATTCAGTGATTGACCTTAGTAAATCCATCCACCCATCTATCATCTCAAATGTCTTGTTTGAAACCTCACATGTCCAAAATGGTTACTTTTCAGGATTCAAATTTGTAAAAAGAACCACCGGAGCTTCCCATTATTGTTTTCAGGATTCAAATTTAAAAGCATCGGCTCTGCTCCTTTTGATGTGTTTTGTGGGTACTATATGATCAAGTAGGGTGTCATCCATCCATCTCAAATGTGCTGTTTGAAGATGACTTTTGAAAATGATGATATGATCCTCAACCGGTAATTTCAAGAACCCCCCACATATATCCACAATATCCACATCTTTTGGAATGTAGGCCTACCTGTATGTACCACACTGTATGTGTCCTTACATAAAATGTATCCAATCAAGTGTCTGCAAGGAGGGCCCAGTGGAATTACATCCACCTGCCAGTGATGGAAAGTATCTAAGTACAATTACTGTACATAATGTCAAAGATCAGAGTACTTCTTCCATGGCTGCCTGTGAGGAGGTCCCATACATGTAGTGTCAGTGCATCTGGTCACGGGGCTGTGATGTGAAGTGACCTTAAGTCCAGTGACACGCTGCTCACTGCTAGCAGGGCTTGGCAGGCGTGCAGAGCATTAGCATCACAATGCTAATGCATAATGCACACAGATCACACTGCACTCCCAGGGGCCAATACTGGCCCCTACTGGCCCCCGATGATCACTATTTGAACTCAGCTTTAGATGACATTAGTCTTTAATGCCGAGCTGAGGGGGACATTTGCTTTGGATATACTGTACATGATAATGCAATGGAATATACCATTCCTTCGTATTATTAACGCTCTATTTCTATTATTGTTATACTACAGTCAGTGTCAGACAAAAGTAGAAAAATAGCCGATCTTCAAGCGATGCAACGTGTTGTGAGATTTTTGATTTGTTAATGGCAATTATTAACTAGAGCTTGTGACTACATTGGATCCAAAATTTGGAACACATTTTTCATTTTCATTTATTTTTCATTTCCGCTAAAGTAACATCTTTAGACATACAAGGTTTCCCCACGACAGCGATGCTGTGCAGTGTTCAATTTTCAAGGTTTATTTATTGTTATACATCTTACAATTTACAATTCAGGGACATAATGTCAGATGGATATAAATAGTAATCTAGGGTCATCATATAGGTTAAGGTAAACCATCATATCATCATATCAAATCATAACTCTTCTGTACATTGAAACTATACACTATAGGATGTCAGGTCAACAAATGAACCTGGTATGTCTAAATAACATAAAAATGACGATATAGCGTCACAAAATTCTATACAAGTACGCAAGAGTAAAATATCTTTAAGCCATGCATGTCTGATACATTTCTCCCCACATTACATTGTGGGGAGGGGGTGGGGGGTTGCCAATTATTCTGACACCGTCCGTAGAATGTTAGGTTAGTGAGGTTGGGGTTGGGGTCAGTTATAATGTAGAATGTTAGGTTAGTGAGGTTGGGGTTGGGGTCAGTTATAATGCGCGCGGTCAGACCGATGGCACACGGAACAACAATGGGCCGTCGGGACTAATGGCATGGCGCCCACATTGTGATGCGCTTATGGGGAATTATTTTACTACATTTCAATTTAATTTGGTCACCTCAGGCTCGCGCGTGTCATGCTGACATGCCGATTTAGCACGGATAGCGAGAGAGAGAGAGAGACGGCAACAGACAAAGACAGGGAGGGAGACGAAGAGAAATAATAACCATATTGTTCTTATGTTTTTCCTGAGCAGTGTTAACGTTATTTAGATCATTGTTTACTGTAGTTTACATTTACTATAGTTATTCATTTAGGGCGCTATTTTCGTCAAAGTGCTAAACCCCTTTTCCTTAAACGTCTTGACAATTTTGAAAATAATTTTTGAATAGTTCAACTAGCCGATCAAAATTTTTGTTATAAAAAAAATATCTCCAACCTTTTACGCCCGCATATTTTGCCTATTAAATTCAACTCCATGGGAAGTCCCTCCCATGCGCACCAACCTGACCAATCACCTTCCTCGCTCTCCGCTTCCCTTACAAATTCTTTGGGTTTCTCCCTGGCAACAGTCACGGCACTGGGTCATTCCTGGCGGGTGGCGGCCATCTTAACCATCTTAACATTAGCAGTTATTTTTATACACAAGTCGTGTTATGTATGGTCTCATCGGCTCTGATGTCTGAGTGTCAGTATAATTGAGCCAAGACCGCACAAACAAAAACGTCTTCAGTGGTCCTTTACGGTGGTTGAGGTACTTATATACGTATAGAACCACTGTCATACCAAATGACCTGCTCAGCTTCTGTATGGTTCTATGGAGCAGTGATTTCCTAACCCAAAAGAGACATTTTATGTTTCCCTGGGACCCAAGCTATAGTGAAAATAGAAGATCTAAAAGCTGAGCTTGTAGATATGCTATTTTTACTACTTCTTAAAAGGCATGGTAATTGATTTTTTCAAGATCTACAGTATATTCACATAAAATATAGAGTTCAGGGGCCTCCCCATCTATCTAGGTCTTTAATACTACATTTTCAGGTGGGTTGTCAAATTTCACTCATTTATCAGCTTCAGTTTAATAGTGTTCCAGTACCAGTACAATCACAATATAGAGCTATTCAACACTTATAAAAAAATAACTGACACTACATTTAAAAAAAAAATCCCAGGAATTTTATCTATTTATTTTATATTTTGAAATAATAATACTAATGATATTACAAAAAATGGAGGGCGATGGTCTCTACGTTCTCTGACGTGACATTTCTGAGACATCGTTTATCCTACTCTCTCTCCTTGCCGCTCTAATTGAGCACACGCATTGAGCATAAATTAAATGTACAGCCACACTAATAATCATTAGACATTGACAAAGTGTGAATCATATGGTTAAATTATACGGTATATATCTCGTCTAATGTATATTCTTTGTGATGTATTATAATTATCATGTTCTTGTTTGACGGATCGACGGACGTGTACAGATGCTGTACAATCAGTGTAGGCCACTGAGTATGTGTTCTGGTCCCATCATGCATGTCACATTAGTCTTGTATCAAAATTGGCCTAAAAAACTAAACAAAAAAAGCATCAGGAGACCACAAGAGGAGGTACTGTAGGTGTTTCTACCTGCCTGTAGAAGAAATCAGGGATGTGGGCAGGGAAACAAACCTACCTTCTATGATGGCACTGAACATCATGAAGGTACTTAAAGACCCGCCCGCCTCAGACATCAGCAACATTATGAAAATTGAAAAAATATAATGATCGTCCGGTTTAGTGTTCTAGACATAAGAACGTAGCTCGAGTTAACATGTACAAAAAGCTTTCTTTGATGGCATCTTAGGATAGATGTAGATCTACTTGACAGTGCAGAAATAATATAATTGCCTTCATTGATGTATTAATGAGCATCCTTGATGTATCAATGAGCATCAACGACCATCACCTGGGCACAGTCACAGACACCCCTCTAAGTGCTCCTCTACTGAAAGCGACTGCATGGAGTCTGTCTCATTTCTCTCCAAAAGCACTTTAATACGATGAAATATGATTAAAGCTCACATTTTAATATCACACACACCGTAATTCACTAGCCACCCTAAAAAAAAAATATATATATATATATATATTTTTTATAAATCGATAAATGTCGTCTGGATTAATATCGATATACGATATATCGTTACATGCCTACTGTGTGTGTGTGTGTGTGTGTGTGTGTGTGTGTGTGTGTGTATGTGCGTGCACGCGTGCGTGTGAGTGTGTGTTCCATCGCCCTGGATGAACATAATATTACCCATTCATTTCCAATGGCAGTAATTATTTATAATTGTTCATAGTACTTCTCTCCAAAACGCTTTGCATTGCAATGTACTTCACATTCACTCATTCACACACCTGGAGTAAATTAACCATCTAAGGCACCAACCTGCAGTTAGGGGTTCTTGCTCAAGGACACTTACAGTAGGTGACATTCACACCAGAAAGCTTTACTGCGATTAAAACAAATCCTGCTGCGCATTGTCCGAAAGTGCGCTTCGTTTGGCAGGTGTGAAGGCTCATTCGAATCCTAATGCGCATCAAAGAACCGCATTCTACTCTGCCAAAAAACGGGGGGTTCGCTTCGCTTCCAAACGCACTTGATTTCAATTCAGTGCAGGTGGGAATGCAATCCGTAGCAAATAAAGGAAATGAAGCAAACGATGTGGCGGATAAGGAGCTGCACAGTTGGAGGCGGAGAAGGGATATTCATGTTAGGTTACCGTGTGACGTGGTCAAATAAGGAGACCGAAGCCCTCATCGAAATATGAGGACGAGCACATTAATCTATTGCTTAAGGAAACACATAGAAAACACTGCAGTGTACAGAATATTCTGTCTGTCTGTCGTGCGTAAACATGGAGGGCTGTCACTGTGTGTGGGGAGTGGAGACTTTCTTCATATTGTTTAAATATAAATACTTCAAAATTAAAACACATGTTTAGCTCAGCATGATTTATAAACTGTATATCTAACATGACATATGCATAATAATTGTAGGCTGTGATCGGATCATCAATGGGACTCACTCTGGGAGTAGCTATTGTAAACTTCGGATCATTCTGCGCTACAATACCAAAAGAACAGTGGCTGACACACACACACACACACACACACACACACACACACACACACACACACACACACACACACACACACACACACACACACCCCTTTTGGTGTTATAATTTATCTATTGAAAAATAGCAGATCTACAAGCTCATAGCGCGCCACCGAGTGGCGCACTATGAGCTTGTAGGTCTGCTATTTTTGAAAAATCGTGAAAATATTTATTTCAGAAAACTGGAGGATTTAGAATATTTTTTATTTATTTTGAGGTCAGGCCAAAATTGTTTAAATGTATGTAGCTGAGGGGGCTTTGGAACAGCAGCGCTGGCGTTACATATAAGACAAAATGCACTTGGAATGGGAAATAGAGGGAGAGAAATGGACTAGGTAGGGGTTTGTTTTTTGTATTCAATTTGTAATGCTAACCGATGTTTGTGCACAGCAACACTTTTGAAAACAAAAGATTCCACTGTGGGTTTGAGCTGACAGGCACTTTTGATGACAATTAATCAATCAAGTCACTTTAATTCAAGTGGCAGATTCCAAAAAAAGAAAAAGAAAGAATATATATTTTAATATTTAAATTAAATATTCTTTAGGGTCATGTCATGTGATCTACCTGCACAGCCTGTGTGATCTGCTGGTAGATCGCGATCTACCTTTTGGGCACCCCTGCTCTAGTATGTCTGCCTGTGCTATTAACTAATTTTGGATTAAAAAAACAAAACAAAAACTGTTTTTCTCCTCTCCTGAACAGTTAGTCTTGCATCACTGTCTCTGTATCAAAAAGAGTCACAAATGTTGATCAGCAATGTATTATGTGCAGATGCCTAGTGGGGAGGAAATCATCAAGTCTTGACTGAGTCAATTAGATGAAATAGAATATTTATGATTCAGGAAGGTTCTAAATGGGTCAGATTTGACCCGACCACTGCAGGAGGGTTAAACACCCAATAGGAGGCTATAACACACCATCACTGTCGGGTGGAAACCTCATACAGTATGTACAAAATTGAAACATTTCAGGATTAAAAGTTTAAAATAGCAAACGTAGAAATGAGCTCAAAACACGAGCTTGTGGATCTGCTACTTTTGATGTAACGCCGTAGGATGATCGAGTAGGGCCTTCATTTACGACATAACACAAAGAGATAAGAGGTTTCTGCCTGACAACGACAAAATGCTCTTAAACAAACAAAATGAACTAAACATGACATTTAATTTGGCTATCAATCTAACGATCTAGCAGACGAGTGGAGACGACAAAGTGTTTACTTCAAACGTGAACAGACAATCATAATGTTGTCATTCATACAGAAAGCACAGTGATCACATTGCATGAATGGAACTCGTTCCGTGGCAGGAGGAAAAGAAAAGAAGCAATGAATGAGTCCCATGGCTGTGTTTATATGGACCCATAATATTCCACTTATATTCAGAATGACAGCTCAATCTGAATTAAAAAATGCCTCGTGTAAATATGTCAATTTGGAAGAGTATATTCGATTTTTCCATCATGCGTGAGTGAGTCCTACGTACTGTAAGTACCGGTAAGTAAGTAGCCTAAGTAAGTAAGTAAGTAAGTAAGTAATGGCATTCACATGTAATCAGGCAAGTGGTAGACGGCAAAGCGGACATCATTTTAGTGGACGGGAACAGGACGGCAGCCAGAACCGGTGGCGGTAACGGCAGACAGCATCAATGTTAAAATATTTAATCTTTTTACCGCATCGTGCCGTCCAGCTGGTTTGTCCAGTTAGTAAGTAAGTAGCTTGGAACTCACCTATGCTTTTTTTGGCATAGGGAGCTCCCGGCAGGATCCGCCGAGAGAAACTATGCGCAGACATGAGACTAATTAATTAGAGCGACAGAGAGAGAGAGGAGTGTGTGTGTGTATATGTGTGCGTGTGTGTGTGTCAATTTAACAAAGGTGCAGACGATCAGAAATCAGCAGAGAGTGAGTGACGTTTGCGCTACTCTATGCCGAATTGAAGTGGACTCGGACCCAGACTTTTGTCTCCCTGGAAATAATAACGTCTGGGTTTCCGAGGCTAGTAAGTAAGTAGTTAAAATAGGTAGGTTTTTAGTTTTTTTTTTTTTTATATATATTTTTTATCCCACAATTTTGTAAGCCATTTTTCACCCCTGTGTCAATATAGTTTGCTTTTAAACAAAGACAGTGTGGCAGAAAACCTTAGATCGATTGGAAGAGAATTCCACAGAGTAGAACAATAATGACTAAGAGCGCAGTCACCTGATTTAGAGTTAATCCTTAAGGGTTCCGGGTGGCACGTATATGGGTCAAGCATGTCAGAAACATAAGAAGGAGCTAAGCCATTGATAGATTTAAATACTATGAGAAGCACTTTAAAATCTATTCTTTGTTTCACTGGGATCCAGTGGAGAGAGGATAAAACGGGAGTAATATATTCATATATTTTGGGTTCTGGTTAAAACTCGGGCATTCTGAACCCAGCTGGAGTTTATGGAGCACCTGCTTTGTCAATCCAGCAAAGAGTAGCCTACATTACAGGGAGCTCTTCAGCGTATGAATGATATGACGTACGAATGATGCTATGACATTGAGAGAAGAATACAACTGGAAATGATGTCATCCTAAAATGTTCCACCCAGTCCACAATGTTATCAGATTTATACAAATAAATGTATCTCTGATGTCTTTTCCTGATTGTATTTTTGGTGAAAACAAGCTTTTCAATTGCCAATAGTAGTAGGGTAGATGAGACCCTTGTGAATGTGACTCTCCCAGACAGCTTTTGTTTACATGTGTCAACATTGTAGGTTCCATATGGGTCGGCAAAGTAAGGTAAAAACACCAGTGGTAGCCCATGAATGAATAAATTAATGAATGAGTGAATAGGCCTACCTGGCATTAGATGTGTTAAGTGCTTTGAGGAATGTAAATGAGGATTACATACGGTACAACCACAAATGTGATTAATGTGATTAGTCCAGTAAATAAAGTAAAAATTTCCTCTCAGGTTGGACAATTATTTTGCAAATGTAGGGTATTTGCAGTGAGCAGATTAGGGTAGATTTTTTATCCTGGCTAGTAGACCTAATGTCCTGTCAGAATCAGGTGAGAAACAAAGTAATCACATTTTGTCCAACCTCTGCCATTTAATTATTGGACTATATGTCTAGTATTTTTGTTTGGTTTTGAGGAATTGTCTCTCTCCTCCCAAACTTTCTCCCCAGAAGAAGCACACACACACACACACACACACACACACACACACACACACACACACACACACACACACACACACACACACACACACACACACACACACACACACACATATGCATATAGGGAGGTAGATGCACTCGCTGCGTCTGCATATAGGAGCTCCTGGCCATCGTTAACTGGCTTCCAAATCAGCCTTTTGCCAAAAGCATGCCTCATTAATGCCTCTTTAATCTCTATCTGCTCAGGTGTCATATGCATGTGTCGTTAAGCTTTGATACAGCATCAGTCAACCCAAGCGAAAAACAGCAACAATTGCCGATCCAGAAGCTCACAACCACTATTAATGTGTCGCATCGTGATGTGAAATTTTAGACCTTTGCACGACACTATCGTATGACAAAGTATACCACACAGACACACTGCATTGCAAGGCGTTTCCTGAGATATCATCAAGCTACACACTCTCCCTCCCAAAATGGCCTGTAGTGACTTCCTGTGACAAATCTGACCAAACAGCAATATTTGACATGAGGGGGGTCCCTCTTGGGGTTTATCTGAAAAGACATGCGCTTCCACACTCCAGGATAGTGGAAGTATACCGTTCTCAAATCAAAGACATTAAAGCGCTACGGCACGCTAAAAATGGTGTGCCGAACGTTGTGGTACCCGATAGGGACCCCCCACCCCTAGTAAACATGTGACGTTGCAGGTATAGCCCCAAAATGTCAGACCTTTGCCGTTTGGTCAAGTCCATCCCAAACCGTAACCCGTTTGCCGTCTTGGGAGTGAGAATGACAAACAGATGGACGGACGGACGCACGCACGGACAGACATGGCCAGCTGAGGCATACAAACAGGGCTCAAGTGATTAAAACAAAATGCTCGGTGTGCATACGCTGTTTGGGAGTAAATTACATCAGACACACTGCGGGGTCAAAGGAAGCAGGGCACATTTTAACAACGTCTTCAGCATTTGAAGCACATTATTATTCTGTCCATCACTCTGTACCTCAGGAGCAGTCCAGTGGGCGTTCATATCAGAAGAAGAGTTGCATGCGACTCCTTTAGCCACATCAAAGTACGCACATCTTTTCAACTGCTAAAAAAATAAACCCTGGCAAGACCGTCTCACTGAGTCCTGGCATCATGCAGGTGTGTCATTATTGACACCCGAGTCCACGGCTTTTGCGTTGCGATGCCAATCTACCTGGCACCACTCTGGGCACCGCGCGCCAGCATGGTATACATAACTCAAGTGTTTGATTCTGTGTTGCGGTCGGACAGAAACCTCTCGTATGGACATACAAGAGGTTTACAAACTTTGTTTAGTAAATTACAGACCTGCACTAAAGTGTCACGCAGAAGCATCAAAAGTATAGCAGATCTACAAAGCTCCAGACACTTGTAGATCTGCCACTTTTGCAGTTTTATAAATTTGAATCCTGAAAAGAAACATATGCGGTTTCCACCCGACAGAAATGCTATGCATCAAAGAGCTTGTTCTGTACACCCTGAAAATCTCTCTCTCTCTCTCTCTCTCTCTCTCTGGAAAGCCGAGCTCTATACACATACGAGTACTCCCCCTTGACACATCGCACCAGCAAGCGATCATTTGAGCAACATAAAAATACAGGCCTATCTCCCTGTGAGCGTGTGTGTGTGTGTGCGTGCGTCACACGTGTGCGCGTGCAGCCCTTATGTGTGCCATATCCGGCTGTTAGATCCTCCCTGCGTACATAAGAGTCCTCTGGTTCCAAAAAACAGCCGGTCAGAACCAGAGGAAGCTCCTCGTCTCAGTGTGCTGTTCAGAGGGACTCCATTTAATTACTGGCAGCGTCTGTTGGACACTCTGTCTGTTGGAAAACGACCTAATACAGCATAGTTTTAGCAATTATTATCACAGTTCCCTTTTGGATTAACTAAATACAGTACCATGATGAAGGCCCATGCAGGCCGAAACGCGTTGGTCGTGTTTTTAACCTTTGTTTTTTAAATAAAGGATTTATTTCTACTTCAACTGGACCCTCTTTTAAGTTATCCACCTTATATCTCCTTCCACAGTGACATTGACTCAAGGTATAGAACTTTTTAAGAACTCTTGTGCTTTGCTACAGTACATGTACTTAAAAATGTTCAGGTTCCTTTTTTTCCACTTCCTGGAAAGTAACAGTTTTGGACAAGGTACAAAGTGTATTCTGAAACAGTGAAAATATACTGTATGTACTGTATGTCAACAATGGATACAGCTATATATATATATATATATATATATATATATATATATATAGGCTATAGTGTCAGCCCGCTGTGTATAGGACAAATATCATATTATTTACTGTTTCCATGCTGGGCATACGGTAACATGCTGGCTACTGTGACTTTTTTCTGCCTGCTTGGATCTGACAGGCTCCCCTGGGAGCTGCCCAGTCCAGCCACAGACCTGTCCCGTTGGCCACCTAGCAGCTGATCCAGGCCAGTGTGGTGGCCAGGTGTCTGACCGAAGGGGAACTGGACACCAACTACAGCAGAAAGAGGGACAAGCCAAGACATCCAGATGGTCCCTTATGCCAGAATGAAAGCATCTGAGCGCCTGGATCCGATCCCTGGATCTCGTGGCTGGACCCCCCCCCAGTCCCAAAAGAGTCTCTCAGCCATAAGTGACAACTGTCCCTTTGATAAGCAGATGTGAGTAAATGCATGGCTTCAGAAATGGCGGCGAACAGATTGAGGTGTCAACAAATACAGGCTTCCGTCCTTCTTCTGCCATGTGTTATAAACTGACTGACTGATGGTGAGAGATGCTGTTGTGTGAGTGCATGGTCCATGGACACATGGTCCATGGACACATGGTCCATGGACACATGGTCCACGTGAAATGGTTGCCAATCAGAGCAATAAGGTAGTTATGGTGTGATTACATTGGTCTAGTGTCTCTTCATCCACACTGTCCTGTCGTCTCACATTTTGAATGCTTCCATCATACACTTCCATTTAGTCTTTGCATAAATAAGTACCACTGTAAATCTAATTAGTCAAATCATTATTTGTGTCAGCTCACGGTGGAAACCTCATAATTATGTCCAAAACAGTTACTTTTCAGGATTCTAATTGAAAAGTCGCAAAAGTAGAAGATGGACAAGCTCAATGTGTCTCTTCGCGCCACATTGCAAGCTTGTAGATCTGCTACTTTTGATGCTTTTGTGTGAAGCTACAGTAGTATGATCAAGTGGGGCGTTATATAATCGCTTGCCTTTTAGCAAACATGCATTCAAAATATATTGTAAAGATATTTCAATACATTTATTATTCCTTTGCATCGCTTTCAGGCGGCGGCGTAATTGCGGACTCTCCATGGCATTGGAAGATTGTGGAATAGAGAGCCACTCCGTTTCTATGTGGATCCTGAACTCCACATCATTTTATTGTTATTACCATGGGTACGTGTGTGTGTGTGTGTGTGTGTGTGTGTGTGTGTGTGTGTGTGTGTGTGTGTGCACGCGCACGCGCTCGGTCAGTGGCAGACACTGTTGGGCGCTGCTCGTTGAAAAGTTAATATAATCCAGTCAAAGCCGACCTATTGATGAAGCGAGCGTTCTCAGACTGAAGAAGGCATGCTATGACACTGTGATCCATGAACCTTCGTGACCCGTGGAAATAGGCTTTTCATGGTTCACAGGGTCATGGATTTTCTTTTTTTCACCGACACACTAATAGGCCTGCATATGAACAAAAATTAACCAGTGGTTCTTAAGAACTTTTGTTTTTTTAACACAAAACGTCTGTTGGGAGACCCTGAACCATTTTTTGGGAGACCCTGAACAATTTTTTTGGGAGACCCAGAACCATTTTTTTGGGAGACCCCGAACCATTTCTTTGGGAGACCCTGAACCATTTTTCCTTTTTATGTTTTCTTTCTCAGATGGGGGTCCTTGACAGTTTCACTGATTCTTACAGTATGAAATCAATGCATTGTATTTTTTAACGACCAAAATAACTACTACATGAAAATGTTTGAGGAGTTACAAGGTTGTATCACAACAGCCTAGGAGAGATGATGATGGCTTTGAGTCAATTCAGTCGTTCTCTGCTCCGCATGCCCATGTTCTCTCTCTCTCTCTCTCTCTCTCTCTCTCTCTCTCTCTCTCTCTCTCTCTCTCTCTCTCTCTCTCTCTCATATCTTATGTTCCTGCTGTGCTGTGCCCTGGGTTAATACAGCCTCCCATCAGATGTAACCATGGAACAAGAGGGAAAACAAAACAATGCCTTGCGAAGCATTTGCTCTAGTCTAGCTAACTCAAGCTCGCGCAAAAAATGTCAGTCCTAATGAGCATAGGATACGTGCGTGAATGTGCTTGCGTGCGTGCAAGCCGTGCATGCATATGTGCAATGCATGCATATGTGCATGTGTTGATAATAGAGGAATAGTGAGACAGAGGTGTCTGCGTGCGTGCATGCGTGCGTGCGTGCGTGCGTGCGTGCGTGCGTGCGTGCGTTTTAATAAAGGAATAGTGAGACAGGAGATATGTGAATGCATACACTATTTGCCGCAAGCGTTGAAAGTATAAACACTTATACTTTCCATGTAACTTCTACAACTTTTCTTTAACACATAAACACAACATACACATAATTCATGCCAGCAGCATAAAATCTAATCATTCACCCAGTGGTGGAAAGACTACTCACAATTACTACTTACAGTATGTAATAGCAATAGAATTACTGTTACAAGTAAAAGTTCGGAATTCAAAATGTACTTGAGAAAAGTTACTAAAGTATTAGCATCAACATTTACCAAAAGTACTCATCATGCAGAATGTCCCATTTCAACATTTCAAAATAATGTGTAAAAATCTACAAGCTCACAATATGTCACATATGTAAGCTTGTAGATCAGTTATTTTTTTCATTAAATAATAAGTATAATTAATGTATATTTTGTAATAATAATCAAACCCTACAAAGTAACTAGTAGGCCTAACTAAAGTTTTCAAATAAATAGTAGTGGAATGAAAAAGTACAACACTAGGATCCGAGATGTAGGAGAGTAGAAGTAAAAGTAGGCCTATTGGAAATTGGAAATACTCCATGAAGTAAATGTACCTCAACATGTTATACTTAAGTACTATGTACTTGGGTAAATGCACTATATGTTACTTTCCACCACTACATTCACAGCAACACTCCAAGCTAACGGCATAACTTTGACATAGCCTACTGTATGTATACGGTACATCCACCTGCATCTCTACAGGACTTATAGCACAGCCACACTCCAAGACAGCAGCACGATAACTATAGACATCTCCTGTATCTATGCTACACAGGAGTTAGACTGAAGGTAAAGCCAACAGCACATGCACAATTAAACCACGTGCACTGTGCACTCTCATCCACAAAATAACAGCGGCTCTATACTGTATACCGAGGGTCTGTCTTGGCGTGGGGTTTTCGGGACCCCAAGGATCCTTGGGGGGGTTTCAGGAGCGTCCCCAACTAAAATGATTGATATAGTTATAGGAACCTTACTTAGATCGCTTTCTACAATTTAAAATGTATAGGCTAGGCCGTATAGGCACTCTTATCCAGAGCAACTTACAATAACCTATTTAGGCCTGACCTCGAAATGTAAAAAGTCTTCTAAATCCTAAAATACAAGCCACTACAAACAGGGAGTAACACAATGCAACAGAGGAGACTGTCACTGTCTGAGATGACAGAGAATGTGGAGTGTGCCGAGTGTGCTTCACCTCATGAGAAGCATCTACACATTGAAGAGTACTCTCCTAGAGCCTCTTGGGTAATGAGGGAAATAATCCCACGACTCCCTTTTCCCTACATTTACAGAGAACTGGAAACAAGCCCTCGTGGCTTTTTTTCAATTAACTGTTCATGAAGTATTCAATCAATCACAACATGCACATTGATGTCTCCAAAGTGCAAGCCACTACAGACAAAATAAAAGAGTAAAATTATGTAACCGAGGAGATTATGTTCAGTCACTGAGATGGTGGATAATTGTGGAGTGTGCTTCACCTCATGAGAAGCGTCTACATTGAAGAGGGCAGTAGTGGTTCCCAAAGAGGGGGCTGTGCTGCACGTCCGGGGGTGCCGCAGAATACTTTGATCACATATGGAATTCATCAATATCACTTCAGTTTAACCACTCGGACCACCAACCTCCTGGCCAAAAATCGTCGGCTCACATTCTGATATTTTTTGGTGAATGTTATCCCCAGAATGTGAATGCTGGGGTTCAAGTGGATATAATGGAAACTACTAATACTATCTCTTGAGTTTTCCTCGTGCCACATTGTATGTTAGGGAGAAAGATTTACAACATTGTAAGGTTCTATAAAGTAACAATTCAGGTATTAGGTGGACATTGGGAAACATTATGGCACAAAAATAACTAGAACATCTGTAAGCTGTTATGTGTCTAAACATGGCAATATTTGGCATACAACAATGTATGTGTGTTTTAGTGGTAGGAACAAAGCTACAGTGAGATCAAACAGATTGCTATGAGTATGTGCTTTACCTTAAGAGAACCCTCAGCATACTGTAGAGTCTACTCTGCCTGAAGAGGTCTTCATCTCACTCTTAAAGCAACACTTCAATTCATGGACAATCGTTTGTTTTTGTAGCATTCCTGAATGAGAAACCCAATCATGAAGAAGACAATATTAATGAATTGAAGAAAACAGGAAGACCAAGCTTGACGATATCAAAAAGAAAACAAAGAAAATTAAAAAAAAACCTCCAACACTTCAATTACACTGAGGCTGTTTGAGTTTATAAATGACCGTTATACCTGATTTTAGGTTTTTGGTTTCACTGAAGTTAGCTTGGACCCCTGTTGTGTTATTCAATGCATCGTATATTATCTTCAGATTCAATGAGGAATGTGACAAGACAAAATAAATAAGATAATCTCCTTCAACTCGGGGCTTCTCGGGGCAATTCATTTGTAGAAGACAAAGTCGTTCTGGGGTGAAGTCTTCCTTTGAGCGGAAGGGAGAGGGAACATGGGCGGGAAATGAAAGAGAGATGTTTAAAAAGAAATAGGTCACTGTTTTTTTACTACGATCCCCCCTTCCCATTTCTTTCCCCCCTTCCTTGTTGCCGAGCAGCTTTACGCCCCCCGCTGCGACGTTGCAGCCGAGGATTCTCATTGGTTGTGAGAGCGGGGGGGGGACGTGGGGATTGGCTCGGCGGTGGCGAAGGGTCCGTGCGATTGGCTCAGAAGAGGAAGAGAGACGAGGCGGGTGTTGGGGGTGGATGGGTGGGGGGGAGAGGAGAGGAGTGAGGCAAGGGTGACGCTTACCCCCCACCGAGTTACTATGCCACCCTGGGGAGAGCAGAGTGTGTGTGTGTGTGTGTGTGTGTGTGTGTGTGTGTGTGTGTGTGTGTGTGTGTGTGCGTGCGTGCGTGCATGTGAGAGATTATACGTAATGTGTAATGTTTTGAATGACTTGCTATGTGTTTTATGTTTGTTTTGTGAGTGTAAAACATATTTTATCATGCCAATAAAACACTTTCGAATTGAATTGAATGCAGTCAGAGAGAGAGAGAGAGAAGGGAGGGAGAAGTGGGTTGTAGTGGTTGGATTTGTGCGGACGTGAAAGACAATGAGTGGATCAGAGGGAAATGAGAAAGAAAATGAATGATTGCTGAGCGAAGGGGGAAAAAATGGGGGTGAGTGGGCTAATCCTGTCTTTTCTACCAGCGGGAGGGGAAAGTGTGCGCGTGAGTCTGTGAGCGTGTGCATGTGCGTGTGCTTATAATATACTAGGTGCATGGGCAAATGTCCCCACAAGTATAGTAGAATTTGAGATTTAAACGTGACGAGGAGCATTTTCCTGGTCCACACAAGAGAAATGGTTGTTTTTATAGTCAGGTTTACAATCAGGACACGATTCAGATCAGTGATCTAGAGGTTAGATCTATAGAGGTCATGTTTGGAGGCTTATCGCTGATGTATTATGAGTTGCATGTCGGTGTGACGGTGTCGCATAAAAAATAGCACGTAATATACCAGCTCTAAACATGTCACAATGACACGTTTTCAACTTGGAGATGTTTTGGCCTTGGGGTCACTGCAAAAAATACCATTCAGAAAATCGGTATCATAAAATAGCGATGCCCTCCAAGTATAGTAATACAAAGCCTGTGTCTCTATCACTGTGTGTGTGTGTGTGTGTGTGTGTGTGTGTGTGTGTGTGTGTGTGTGTGTGTGTGTGTGTGTGTGCGTGTGCGTGTGCGTGTGAATCTGCATTCGTATGAGTGAACCACTGGAGTGGAAGCCACACGATTCCCTCGTGCGGACCCTCAGTGAAAATGGCTCCACATTCATATCTTGCCAGAAACATGCCCTCGGCCGGGTGGTTTTTGTCTGCACATACTAAGTCCACAACCCGGCCCTTTGATCTGGAATGAAAAGGGACAATTTAGGCGTTGTTGCGGGGCTGCAAAAAAAGAAGAAGAAACTCCTACTGTTCAATACTCAATCCACCACGGATTTAGGGTTTCATCCATGGTGTGAGTTTGCAAAATACATCATTTGTACTGTACTTTAATTGTTAGAATGTGTCGGCTATTTGTTGAGGTTCATATAGACTGTAAAGAATACAGAATACATTTGAAATTAAATAAACATTTACATTTTCAGGATTAAAAAAATACTAAAAGATAACTCAGGATTCCAATTAAAAATAGCAAAAATGTGTCGCGCAAGCATTTTGAGCTTGAAGATCGGCAATTTTTAGCTACTTTTGTGAGAAAAAACAGAGGTTTCTACCCGACATTATATGCAATGTGGTCCTCTGGATCTCCATCATCAAAGTTTCCCACCCCTGCACAAGCATATGAGTATACAGGTGCACATTTCTGGAAGCAAAGTAACACAAAATCCACACACGTTTATTTAGAAGCCAACTGGATTTAGGCTATAGTCGACCAAGGTTTGGGCCAAATGGCTTCGTCCACTTGGCGTTCGATAGCTGAGTGAGCTTGCTTTTACTCCTTCTAGTGCCATTTGTACAAAGTTGTTTTTTTATTGAATTTATTTCATTGAATTTGTCTGTTTCTTTCTTTCTTCGATGCAATGCTGCTATAAAAATTATATGAATACCAACCATAGATGTACATGAACTTACTTATTGCTAAAGTACAGGCTCACCCACAAAGTATTGACATTACAGATAGAGCTATAAATGTCATATGGCCATTACACTTTTGCTCAAATGTGAATGTGACTCACATCCCAATGCAAGATATACTGTATATACTGTACGTATGAGTGTTCCGGTGTTCCCAGATTTATAAACATAACTATAGAAATGAAAGCACGTTGCAGTAGTGCTATAGGGCTGTAACAAGGTAGCTAGAATCTCAGGGGGCGCCTGGGGGGCAAAGCTAGACCCTTGAGGGGCCCTTCAGATCAAATAGTCAAAATTCACAGTAACATCCTTTTTTTATAATATGAATTTAGAGTAGCCAATTATATTTTAGCCCATTTTTCCCCCCACAATTTGGTCGTTATGCTAATTGATTATTTCCCACACATTTATGTGTTGTCACTGCTGTCATATTGTACTGGCTCACCTGCCTGTGAGGAGCCCCCCCCACCTTCGTCCTCCTCAACACTCCCAGCTGATTGGTGCTGCCTCCAGCCAGTAGGAGTAATGACCAATATCACCTCCTCAACACTCCCAGCTGATTGGTGCTGCCTCCAGCCCGTAGGAGTAATGACCAATATCACCTCCTCAACACTCCCAGCTGATTGGTGCTGCCTCCAGCCCGTAGGAGTAATGACCAATATCACCTCCTCAACACTCCCAGCTGATTGGTGCTGCCTCCAGCCCGTAGGAGTAATGACCAATATCACCTCCTCAACACTCCCAGCTGATTGGTGCTGCCTCCAGCCCGTAGGAGTAATGACCAATATCACCTCCTCAACACTCCCAGCTGATTGGTGCTGCCTCCAGCCCGTAGGAGTAATGACCAATATCACCTCCTCAACACTCCTAGCTGATTGGTGCTGCCTCCAGCCCGTAGGAGTAATGACCAATATCACCTCCTCAACACTCCTAGCTGATTGGTGCTGCCTCCAGCCCGTAGGAGTAATGACCAATATCACCTCCTCAACACTCCCAGCTTGATCATGGTGGCCCCCTGAAAATGGCTCATCTGCCAGCTCACAAAGCGCTGTCATGCAATGACTTTATTTCTCCCGAAACGGAAACAATATATTGCGACCTCTTTCCTTTCTTAGTCAAAGGCTGTTTTCAATTAAATTACTTGTGTATAATATGAATAAATGCTACTATTCACAATCCATGACTTCAAATTCTCACACAGCTTGGTGTGAAAACAAGGCCAATCATGAGATGAGTGGGACATCTGTTGTTGTGTGGGTCTGTCAGGAATAATTTATAAAAGGCAGAATGTGGGGACATCATGAATTAAAAAGGAGGCTTAATTAACAACCCCGACCAATGGTACTCATTATCATCTCAGCTGGAGGTACTGTACAGCACAGGTAGGCCCACACACACACACACACACACACACACACACACACACACACACACACACACACACACACACACACACACACACACACACACACACACACACACACACACACACACACACACACACACACACACACACACACACACACACACACACACACACACACACACACACACGTCTAAAGCCCCTTTTCCACTACCAAGGTGCAGGAACCAGAACTTTCCAGAACCTGAACCTATTTTTGGGGGTTCTGGGTTTCTTTAAACAGCTCACGGCGTGGCACGGCCCGGTTTCAGACAACGTTCTCAGAACCTTTGTTTCGGTCCTGCTTTTGAGGTAGTTCTAATTCCTGGGACCCTATGGTTGCTCTCGATTGGTCGAGCTGAGGTGATGGCATGATTACAAACTACGTCCGTCTCTAGACATGGTAACGCCCCCGCGTGCCTCTGATTCTCTGAGACGGGATCAGCACGTAATTCCAATGGAGCATTAGTCCGACATGCTCTTCTCCCGTACTTGCGGTTATGGTTAGGTTAGGGTTTGAGGTGGGTTGTCGTTTGTCGGACAAAAAACTAGTCTGAACTAGGTACTAGGTACTGCACCCCTCTGGTCTTCATCGGCTCTCAGAGACCATTTTGCACAAAGTTCTTAATTTGTCACTGCTGTTTGATCTGAAGCACTGATTAATGTAATGTATTGCGATCGGAGGTCAAAAACGCAAACCTTGCGTTTTTGACACCTACCCCCAATGCCGGTCACTCTGTCACGTCACCTATCCATCTCAAATCCCCGTCGCTCAACCCAGGCAAGCCCCCATGGGTCATGGTGACATCACGTGACATCAGCCCCCATATAGTTCGTCCCATGCCAAAGCAACCGCACTCTCCCAGCGGTCTGACGTTACCCAGGCGGATGTGTGCAGACGCTGATCTGCCCTAGCAGTACCACCTCCACACTCTGATCTGCCCTAGCAGTACCACCTCCACACTCTGATCTGCCCTAGCAGTACCACCTCCACACTCTGATCTGCCCTAGCAGTACCACCTCCACACTCTGATCTGCCCTAGCAGTACCACCTCCACACTCTGATCTGCCCTAGCAGTACCACCTCCACACTCTGATCTGCCCTAGCAGTACCACCTCCACACTCTGATCTGCCCCAGCAGTACCACCTCCACACTCTGATCTGCCCCAGCAGTACCACCTCCACACTCTGATCTGCCCTAGCAGTACCACCTCCACACTCTGATCTGCCCTAGCAGTACCACCTCCACACTCTGATCTGCCCTAGCAGTACCACCTCCACACTCTGATCTGCCCTAGCAGTACCACCTCCACACTCTGATCTGCCCCAGCAGTACCACCTCCACACTCTGATCTGCCCTAGCAGTACCACCTCCACACTCTGATCTGCCCTAGCAGTACCACCTCCACACTCTGATCTGCCCTAGCAGTACCACCTCCACACTCTGATCTGCCCTAGCAGTACCACCTCCACACTCTCACGGAGGAGACTGCCGATGGGCGGCGCGGTCGTCTGGCCAGAACTAGAGTTCAAACTAGAGTTCTCAACAGGCCCGAAAATGAAGGCCCGGTCCTACCGGGGCCCTCATCAAACCCTGTATGCATTCAATACACTGTCCCCGCTGCCACCCTCAGAGCTCTATATATGGAGCTGACCTGTTCTGACCATATCCTGATCTGACCTCATCACACCCTGTACACTCAAGATACACTCCATATAAAGGGCGAGGTCACTTATTTCACATAATACTTGAATAAACACTTTTCTACAAAAATAAAAGTTACAAGGCTGCATTCTGGAGCGTCATCGGTTCATTCTGTATACTATTATTCCGTACTTGTATTATTTCCCACCACGGAGTAACCTCACGTCAGTGTCACCAGACTATCCACCTTGGAGGAAAGTCTGGTAAGACGGGCAGTGTCGGTAGGCCAATCAGAGGCAGAGGCAGACGTGGCGTTACCATGTCTAGACTCTAAGGACGGATGTATATTGTAACGACACCGAGGAGAAGCTCAACACAACACCACAGAGAGAGAGAGAGAGAGAGAGAATGCATGTGTGAGTCTGTGAGAGAGAGAGCCATGCAGCTGTAAACGCAACACCTTGTTTCACTTGTTTGCTTGAAGTTCTGTTCTACATATAGGCTAACAAGAGAGAGAGAGAGAGAGAGAGAGAGAGACAGAGAGATAATTTGTTTCCCAAATTATACTGTACTTGTGGAACATTTGCTCGCACGCGCGCACATGTGACTACTGTATGACTACTGCACACATGCATACAGAAATGAATAAACATAAACACACGCTGCGGTACATGCTCAAACATTAAAGAGTATGCAGGCATGCATGCATAAACATGCATAATACAGGTGCATGTGAAACACACGCGCACATGTCGCACACGCACGCACGCACACACAGCAGGGTGTCCAAAAAAGTAATGACTTATTTTTTTGCAGATTTCAAATAGGAGCCCTTCAGGCAAATTATGTAGCCGGAGGGAAACACATACACGCACAACACACACACACACACACACACACACACACACACACACACACACACACACACACGTTACCCTTGGCAAGACTGTCTATAGCCTACAAACACGTGGATGGAAATCCAATCACGCCAATATTCAAGTTAAGTAAAACGAGACTGAACCAAATTAAATATAAGTATGCATGTTCCCATTCCATTCAGCATATGGTAGGCTGCTTCTTTCATTCAGCATGGTAGACGAATGGTTCTAGCTTTCATTCAACATGATACTGCTTAATGTCAGTCATAGCTGCCAGTTCCCAGCTGATATCTTTGGACAGCTTGTAGATCTGCTATTTTCACTAGTTCGGGTCCCCGGGGAGACATCAAATCTTTCTTTTGCGTCTCAAGCTATAACAAGTTTGGGAGGCACTGCTCTAGAACCGTATGAGGAACATGAAGAACACCAAACAAAATGGTTCTTCAGCAGATGATGGTTCCTCGTAGAAGCATAATGGCATTTTAATCACTTGAACCCAATACGCTGTTGAGCAGAGTCCCTCAGGGCTCTATACTAATGTATCTTCAGCTTTTGCTCTGAATTAAAGGATATTGCGACAGAATGCGATTGCTGGGGTATAAGTGGTTAAATAACCGTATTTTGTATTTGTCTGTATAGGGACCACCTGGAACGTGTTTTTTTGCTTCGTCTGTGGGGACCACCTGGAACTATATTTTTGGGGACCACCTGCTATCGACTCCAGGACCCCCTGGGGACCATGCTGAGAACCACTATGATAAAACACAACACTAGAAGACTCGCTCGCTGCCTCTTAAGAAGTCGCAATTAGTTAGTAATTAGTTTCAGTCGTGTGAACTTTAAAATGCAGGTGTGTGTGCGTGTGTGTCGCGTTTGCTTCACTGACTTATCCCCACATACACACCTGTCACCGGCAAAGCATGACCAGGTGTGTAAAAAGAGAAACATACTCCTAATTTGCAGAGAGAAAAGTAGTTAACAATGCAGAGCTCAACTCAGTAACTCTACACTTGCAAGCCCCAGAAAAACATTGGTGTTCCACTGTATCCCTTTTACTGAAAAAAGATGACCAAAAGTGGTGTTGCGCACTTTGCTACCCTATTGCCATTTGAACAACGCCAGTTCAAATAATGAGTGCTTTAAGTTTAAACACAACAGATAACTGTATGTATTTTTATTTAAACAATCAAAGTATATCAATATGTAAATAGAAACATATTGTTTCATTTGACTTTGTATTGTAACGGATCGTTTTGCAATGCAAATAATCAAATGTATCGATACAAGGTACTTGTGTGTTGTAATTAGCAATTTAGAACAGAAATTACAACAAGAGGCGTTTATTACTTTTCCATTCAATATTGCTACACTTGGTTTATCGATAAATGTGTGTTTTCTCTGTGTTCGTATCAATGTGCGGGTTTGTCCATAATGTGTTCAAAATACAATGTCCATTCATTTGCCAGATAATCACTGTGTTTACTTTTTTTATATCCATAATAGGACCCCTTTAAAAAAACCTGCACAATCCACACGTTGAAGACAGATTTAATTTCTTTGCTAAATAGCTACTGTGCGTCTTCCGTGAGGAGGAAGCCCAACAAACCCACGGTGAGGCCTTTAGGAGGACCATTCAAGCCGCAAGACGAGCCTACGGCACCACAGGTGGAGCCTGCAGAACCATTGCAGCTCGAGAATCCACCATTCCTGAATGAAGTGCCTGGTGCTGGGAGTCTGGTGCAACGCACAGGGGCTGGACCTGGTGAGACATAGGAGGGGCCCAGACAGGAGTCAACCCACAGAGCTTCTAGTCCTTTCACGCGCCAGAATAGTACCTCCCAGTCCCGGCAGAGTAGTTCGGGAGGAACGGATTGTGTTTTTCCCTAATGGGACTGATCGAGGGTAGCTACTGGGACGTAAGTCGGGACTTGATCACCCCGGCTGGGTCACCTGAGTGAGGGGTATAACCTTGGGAAACATCACTGAGGATACGTCCCAGGTGCATCCATGCGATGCATTTTTGTTTTAGTTATTCTACTGTATGTATAGTGACTCATAGGAATAGACTACGTGACAACCAGGACTAGTCTGGTGACCACCGGAGAGACGGGTGGCAGCCGGAATGTAGACGGCACCCGGGAGCAGTATGAGTCCCACCGCCCCAACCCCCCCTCGACTTCCCAGATTTATTTTATGGTATTTATTTATTTCGGTTCTAACACATGGCATGTCAATAAACGTTGAGTGCGTGCGCCATGGACATCATATCCATATCCAAAGCGTCCCTCAGCTCAAAAGACATTCTCTGTGGACAATGCACTCCTCAGATGTCACTAAAATGATTCATATTCTCCCTCCATTATTATTCTTTAAAATGAATAAATCATTGAGGGAAAAAATATCCATGTAGGGAATACGTCTGTGTGTGACAGCTGCTGAGCGGAGGGGAAGTTAGGCTAGCTTCCATTTTGAACACTTCTGGTGACATGTTGCTGAGCTGGCCACGCGTGCGTGCGTGCGTGCGTGCGTGCGTGCCAGGTGTCCCCACAAGTATAGTAGGCCTAGAATTTGAGAGATTGACCTTGTGAGAATCATTTCCTGGAGATTTCTATTTCTACAGTATAGTGAAAATAATAATGAGGTCGGTTTACAATTGGAAAAATATTTTGGTTCGGGTTAGAATTACACATTTAGAAGGGTTTGGAATTTCAGTTAAACATAATTTATGCTCTTTTGCTAAATTGGTAAATGTATTAAAATAGCATTCAAAGTGTGTGTGTGTGTGTGTGTGTGTGTGTGTGTGTGTGTGTGTGTGTGTGTTTCTGTGTCTCAGGGGAGTATTAGCCAGATGTCAAACTGAAGTTTATGGTGGCATCTCAGCTCAACTGCTGGGCGCCACTTCAAACGCACTTGCGTGGAGTGTGTTTGCGATTGCGTGCCTGCGCTGAGAGTGCAGTCCTGGCATGTGTGTCTATACAGTATGTGTGTACGTGTGTGTCTCTCTGTGTGTGTGTGTGTGTGTGTGTGTGTGTGTGTGTAACGCTCACCAGCGGTGCTTTCATCTGCTCACCTATGGTGAAACACCACGGGGGGCCATCGGTCTGCAGAATGTGTTGCATGTGGGCGTGCATGCACGCATGCGCGTGTGCGTGCATGTGTGCAAAATGTGCCCACTAGTGTAGTAGAATTTGAGAAACAAACATTGTGAGCGCACACACACACACACACACACACACACACACACACACACACGGTCCTGATAGTGAGAGGATGTTAGCACATGCATCAGTACGCTTCTCGAAAAAGCCCTCCCCCAATTACTACAACTACTTCACGACATGCCGATATGACACACCCTATAGCGGCTGTTCCAGAGAGCTTAAACATACAGCAGACATATTTGTATCTGTATAGGGAAGCATGCAAACATGTTTTTGTTTTTTTTGCATACGTATCTGCTATTTTTTTATGCTTTCGTGTGACGGTGCAGTATGATCAAGTACGCCATTAAATTATGAAAAAAACTACAATAAGTTAGACTTGCCTGACAGCAACGATGTAGATCTGCTTCCCCCGTAAGCTGCCTTATTCTAGCAATGATGTATGTTCATGTGCTGGTAAACAGAACTGTACAGCATCGACGCACTGTAACTCCTTTATGTCCGTATTTATTTTGTCTTGCATAATGCAAGCGTTGTTGAGTGTGTATACACTGTTGTATATTTGTGTTTCTTTGTCTGTGTGCTGTCATCTGCAGTAGTTTATCTTGCCCTGTAATTGTATCTAAAAACTCACTGACTGCCAGAGTTAAAACATCGTCTATAGCTGCGGATGTTTTCACTATAACCTTCAAAAAATATTATTCTCCAGGAAACTGCGCAGTCGCGATGATCCTTTCCATAGTTATGGGAAGGTGTGGCTTGTTTTTGTCCAAATACACCAGAAAGCAGAGAAAAGTGGATTTTTATAAATCATTTAGCATGATCCTAAACTAGCTGAAAAAAGGTTGCGAGTACGCTTCTTCTTCTGTGTTCCTGGGGTCATTCACAGACTGCTGTAGAGCGCCCTCTATCGTAAACCACTGAAAACACGTCATGACGAGAATCTCGTCATTGGTGGTGTGAGCATCAGAGTGAGATGATGAGACATCTCGTAATTGGTAGGCAATGAATTAACTGCTGTGCTGCCTTTGGCAACTGAAAGTCTCTCACATGCTCAATACAGGTCTTATCTAATTGTATCTCATCCCATCCGATCTTGTCATATTTCTCTCTCTCTCTCTCTCTCTCTCTCTCTGTCTCTCTCCTTGGTGGGTGAAATCATGGGTGGTCTACTTGGTGCCAATTACAGATTGTTCTGTGTTGGCGTGGCACTGTGTCCTGAAGGCTGAAGTGTCCCCTGCTCCTGTGGCTCTCTCAATTTCCCCTTCAAACAGCCAGCATCACACGCCGGCCCCTCTTAGGGACACCGGCACCGCCTCCTAATAACTCTGTTAACGACCCTCAGAAGTAATGCTGGCATTTTGTTCTTTAAAGGAAACACGTGACTTTATTAGCAGGTAAGCGGGTGGGCGTGAGGAGCTTTTTAAGGCGCTGCCAATTTGACGTTCAAATGCTTCTGCAGTGATGTTAGAAGAAGTACTCGGGTATCTTTACGTAAGTACAAGTACTGTAGCAATAACATAAAAAGGGTTTGGAGCACAAATGGCAAGTGACATTTTCATAATTCTACAGAAGAAATAGATTGCTTGTTGTATGTTAACATACGACAAACAGACTACCTGACAAGTACACCATCCGACAAGTGCACCGCCCACTTGCACCACCCATCAAGCCAGGGGTAGAAAAAAGTACTACATTTCTAAAACTATAATTACTCACAGTGTACACATTGAAGAGAAAAAAGAAAAACATTGAGTGTGGATTCGTCATGGTCATGCGTTTTCTTTCCACCACCGTCCGTCATGTCAGTTTAAATTCTATTCGGTCTTCCAGTAGATGCTAGGCGGACTTCAAAATAAGACCCTGTGTTGACTAAGTTACATGTTTTACTTATTAGTCAACGCTGGTCTTATTTTGAAGTCAGTCTATTTCTTATAGCATTTCTCATGGCATCCTTGCTTGTTCCAGACATGTAGAGCCCATGCATTCTAAACAATATAATAATAATAATAATAATAATAATAAAAAAAAGAAGAAAAAAAGGAAATAATATACAGTATATTGCATTTTCTTTTACTTTTCTTTTTCTAGACAGACAGACAATGAAAGGAGATAGTGTAACTCGGTCCCGGCATACTCACTTAAGCCCATCCAAATGATCCAGCATGCCGCAACATGCCTGGTCTTCAACCAGCCAAGACAAAATAAATCAAAGTTCTCTGCTCCTACCATTGGATCCCTATAATGCTGACCACACAGATTACAAAACACTGGTGTCGGCCTACAAGACACCCAAAGCCACGGCACCCGTGATTCAACTCTTCACCCTTCCCTAAAACACCCTGGACAACACTCCACATGTCCTGACCTAGACTCTTCACCCTTCCCTAAAACACCCTGGACAACACTCCACATGTCCTGACCTAGACTCTTCACCCGTCCCTAAAACACCCTGGACAACCCTCCACATGTCCTGACCTAGACTCTTCACCCGTCCCTAAAACACCCTGGACAACCCTCCACATGTCCTGACCTAGACTCTTCACCCGTCCCTAAAACACCCTGGACAACACTCCACATGTCCTCCTGACCTAGACTCTTCACCCGTCCCTAAAACACCCTGGACAACCCTCCACATGTCCTCCTGACCTAGACTCTTCACCCGTCCCTAAAACACCCTGGACAACACTCCACATGTCCTCCTGACCTAGACTCTTCACCCGTCCCTAAAACACCCTGGACAACACTCCACATGTCCTCCTGACCTAGACTCTTCACCCGTCCCTAAAACACCCTGGACAACACTCCACATGTCCTCCTGACCTAGACTCTTCACCCGTCCCTAAAACACCCTGGACAACACTCCACATGTCCTCCTGACCTAGACTCTTCACCCGTCCCTAAAACACCCTGGACAACACTCCACATGTCCTCCTGACCTAGACTCTTCACCCGTCCCTAAAACACCCTGGACAACACTCCACACGTCCTGACCTAGACTCTTCACCCGTCCCTAAAACACCCTGGACAACACTCCACATGTCCTCCTGACCTAGACTCTTCACCCGTCCCTAAAACACCCTGGACAACACTCCACACGTCCTGACCTAGACTCTTCACCCTTCCCTAAAACACCCTGGACAACACTCCACACGTCCTGACCTAGACTCTTCACCCTTCCCTAAAACACTCCACACATCCTAGACTCTCCTTCAACTTGAAAAGGTTTGAAATATTTCAAATGTAGACCTCCGCCCACCCCCGTCTTCTGCTGAGCACCCCGAGGCAACCATAAAAAAAAGAGTCTTATCACACAGGGAAGGTTAGGCAGCAAGGTAAGGAGATGACGAAGATAATGACTTTTTAAAACGCATACCAAGAAGACAAGCACAGGAACAAAGCACACTAGTTTTTTTTTTAGTTTTTTTTTAAAACCTCACATCTTTTATTTATCTACAATTTTATGGCCTCTATAATGTGTTTTATTACTATTTTTTATCTTTCAGATCAATTTTATGACATTACATTTGCCGTTATGACTTCATTGATTGTGCCGTTTTGTTTTATCATTCTCATTTGTCCCTGTCTACTCCAGTCACGATTAACACCAATCTCCCAATCAATACCATATCATTACCGCAGCAGTGGGAACAGAGAAGGGGCACAGCAGATAGAAACAGGGGCACGGTAGCACTGTCGCCTAACAGCTAGAAGGTCCCGGGTTTGATCCCCACCAGGGACGCTATGTTCTCTTCTCTGCATCATCAGTGCCCATACTCTACATGTAGGTAAGGTGGGGTTGGCGAAAGGGCCTTCTGTGTGGAGTTTGCATGTCCTCCCGTGTCCCCTAGGGTAGGTAGTGGTGCCCTTACATAAAACATAGGGCTGTCACGATTCGCCTAGTCCACGATTCAATTCAATTTTCGATTTGCAGCTCACGATTCGATTCGATGTTCGATTCGCTATCACGATTCGCCTAGTCCACGATTCAATTCAATTTTCGATTTGAAGCTCACGATTTGCTTCAAAATTTGATTCAATTTTTTCAATCAATTTTTTTAAAACCTCCTTTTTCAGCATTGAGGGCTATATTCATTATAATTTAGGCCAATATCTTGGTTTGTAAAGAAAAACACTTGTTTCCCAATAAGTCACATTTATTTTCTATAAATAACAAATCAGAATGAGAATAATAAAAGGTTTAACAACTTTGGGTTTTATGCCCTAACATTTTTTTTAATGTTTCTTTAAGATGAGATGACTTGTAACATTCTTGTTAAGCTCTAAGTAAGTAAAAGAAAGAAAAAAAAAGACAAATAGTATATAGACCCATCTGTTGTTAGTGCAATTTGATCTGCATGGCTCAGCCCTTCAGTGATTTGTGCCCTCACTTTATCATACATGCCAGGCAACACACGCGTGGTCATATGCGACCTGCATGGCATTTTGTAACGTGGTTCTGCTGTTCTGCAACTCTCATTAAATATTGAAAGCCAGCGTTTTCCACCATTGAAAGTGCTCGCATGTCTGCAGCTATGCAGACCGCAACTCCGTGCGTTAATTGTTTTGCACGGGGCGAATTAGCTGAGAGCTTTTCTCTACAATAATCTAGAATATAGTTGGCTGTGTTGTTGTCTTTGGGAGGCACACTATTTTCCGACAGCGTTCTAGCCGACGGGGCAACGGTCCGCTCCGCAGCGGGGGGACCGTCGCTGCGATGCGAAAAAGCGATGGTCCGACATGCGCTGCTCCCGTGCTTGCGGTTAGGGTTGTGATGTCTGCTAAGATGCTGGCCCATATTTGACGTGTTGCCTTTGGGATACGGCACTCGTCTTCTTTTCCACACTTATTTCCGTGTATCATCGTCGTCGCCGCTGTCTACAACAGCACTGGCCATGTGAAACGCAACAGCGGTCTCGTTCTCTCTTTCTCTGTGTGTGTGTGTGTGTGTGTGTGTGTGTGTGTGTGTGTGTGTGACTGACTGTGTGTGTGTGTGGCACGGCTCCGATACAGCTGGCTTTTCGTCTGTTTTTTTTCTCCATGCATTCGCATGGGCGGAATGGCCCGGCCGCTCGCGGAAGTAAAATGTAATGTAATAAAACATCGCGATTCGGAGCCTCATTTCGATACATTGAATCGAACGTCAATTTCGATTCAATTTCGATTCGTATCGAGAATCGTGACAGCCTTAATAAAACATGCAGTGATCCTGGTCTCTCTACCCCCTGATGAAGGAACTGGTTGGAATAACGTGTTCCTTCCACATGCTACGGTACGTCCTACCGGGAAACTCCCCCTGTCAAGTGGGGCAAAGCGTCCTGCTAACTTCTCATGCATTGAAGCAAGCATGAGCTCAGTTCGGGCTCTCCCCAGATTAAGGTTCGCAGAGGGAGAGTATCGCCCTCATCTTAGGCAATATGGACCGGGTAAAAGAAAATGGGTTACAAAATCGTATCGAATAGTAAAAGAAAAAGAAGAAAAAAAAGAAACAGAGCACTGCCGGGTATACTCTCTACTCTACTATGACAAAAACTAAAAAAATAACTTTGACTAAAACTATGACTAACTATTCCGTCAACAAATAAAAACTAGACTAAGATGTCTAGACTAGAACTATAAGTTCTAGTAGACCTGAAAGACAAGTCATTTTCAGCATGTAGATCTGCAATTTTCAGCATGCAAAAGTGTAGAATCAGTCATTACGATGCCATCAACACCCGCCAAAAGGCATTCTTGTTGTTTGTTTAGCTGTCAAAATCAACCAGATATAGACGACTACGATAGGCCAACTATAGACAAATTAGGCCTACATGCTAATACAAATACAAAACCAAACCAGGGGTACATTAAATAGAATAAAAAAACTGAGAAATGTCGAATACACACAGGCAGATGGGGGGAAAAAAGAAGAAAAGAAAAAGAACGAGAAGCAAAAACCATGGCACTGCATCTTTAAATATTATCGTCCTAAAATAGGCTTGTAAAGAGCGTCCGTGTGTTTAAAAGAGTCTTAGTCCCATGGTGAGACAGACTACAAGTTTATGTAGGTTTAAAGTTTAACAAGCACTCAAAACCCAGAAGAGAGAGGAGGCCTCACCGCGGAAAAAAGACAAGGAAAGAAACAAGTATTAAGCTATCAAGGACAGTGAAGGGTGTGTGTGTGTGTGTGTGTGTGTGTGTGTGTGTGTGTGTGTGTGTGTGTGTGTGTGTGCGTGCGCGCATGGCCCAGCGTGAAATCTGCCTGCTCTATGAAGCTCGCACACTTCTGCGATTGCACTGGTTCAAGGATACAACCACATTAATAAGTGATGGAGCGCGCGCGCACACACACACACACACACACACACACACACACATGAGCTACTATGCATAATGGTGGAGAAACAGCAGGGTCTCATCTTCTTTGCAAAACGAAGTTGTGTGCGAGTGAGTGCGTGCACACACACACACACACACACACACACACACACACACACACAAATGCTAATGTAAGGGGGCGATATGGGACTTTTATCTAGGTCAAGTAACCTTTGGTTGATTCTCTTAGCAGTGTGTCAAACACTATTACACCAACCATTAACGTTGAGTTGAGGGAAATGATTACAGACAATGAGGTCACCGTTAACTTATTGTAAAATGAATGACCTTAAAACATATTAACGCACTGTAGGAAATTAAGCTTCGTCAGGATAAATTAGTCACTCTTGCGGTTACTCATGTTTGTCGAGTCGAACTGTAATTCTGATTCGAGTTTTGATGATTGACATTTGGGAGAAAGCGTGTTTGCTGCTGTGCAAAATAAACAACACTGACACATATTAGCGGGTATTCATGAAAAAAAATGTTTAGATAACCTGGACTACATCAAAATAAAACCTTTAAAATATAATGAAATCATAATGTGTGCGTGAGTGCATGTGTGTGTGTGTGTGTGTGTGTGTCTGTGTGCATGCGTCAGTGTGTGTGTGTGTGTGTGTTTTGTATAGTATGTGTACACGTGTGCTTGCATGTGTGTGTGCGTGTGCATGCGTGTGTGCAAGTATGTGCTAGTGTGCATACATTTTAGACTGATAGCACACAATCGACTCGCTCACAAACGTGAGCACACACGTGCACACATGCACTCGCATGTGTGTGCACACACACACACACACAGCTAGCACGGCTCCCCTAGAGGGTCACACTACGGGGGGTTTGTCCCAATTAGCAGAGAGTCAAGGTGTTGGAGAAGACATACTGCGCTAGCAGGGTAAAGCTAACTGGGAGACACACTGAGCTAGCACGCTGGCTAACCGCACAGCGGCCCACTTCAGAGGCACAGCAGCAGCACGCCTTTTTATCAAGAAGCTCTTTCATCAACAGTCACATTGTAACTACAGCGGCAGACCGCCAGCACTGATGAGTTTTAAACTTCTACGCGCTGCAGGGCTGTCAAAAGAGCCAGCCGTTTAGCCCAGGACGCCAACACGCAACAGTAGTCGTTAACAGTAACAGGATTAAAGGCAATAGTAACAAAAGAATGCAATAGACAAATGCATCATAATTCCATCCACTTCTTTACACCCGTAAGCATCCATTTGGTTCGATTTGTACAAATTGTGTTTTCGCCATTGCATTGTATCGTCATCATGTATGCTTATTGATCGTCTATTTCCGCAATGGTGCAATTAAATGCAATTCAACCACAGTGAATTATCAAACTACATTTTAATCTCTGTGCAGTGTTGCTGTTGTTGTTAGCGTTTAAACGCTACCACTTCACAACATGTTCAACCAATCTTCATTATATAACTGGTCTATATAAGTGGACTATAAGTGGACACTAATTGGTGGGCAGGTTTCTGAAGCGTCCACAAGCCCACCATTAAGACGCAGACTGAGTAGATAGCAGGAATGCTTTTTGGCTACTTCGCACTTAGCAGATTTCTTATAAGAGGGAACACATGGTTCTGCTATATTTCAGATTTAATAGACCTCGGAGTGTGTGAGTTGAGGGCTCTGTGCCATATTGTCTTTGTTCCATATGTCTGTGGAAGCTGGGGACTCTCACCACTTGAGGACCAGTGTGGGCGAGAGAGAGAGAGAGAGAGAGAGAGGGGAGGGGGGGGGTATTTTCCTGTGGTGTAAAGTCACTAAAAGTACATTTACAAAGTACTATACTAAAGTACAATTTGAGGTACATTAACTTTAAATGAGCGCGCCCATTTTCCAATATGTTATACTTCTACTTCTAATACTAATGTACTTTTTACTTACTCAAGCATCAAGCACAATTTTCTATACAGGACATTTACTTAGAAGCTACCCTTTATTTATTTTTTGTAAGTGTAAAGTACATCTCCCACCACGGATCACCACTTCACCGCCGCGGCTGAGGCCGTCGGGGAGCAATAATAACGAGTCCTTCCAGAAAACGCCATCAATCGATGGCGTAAAGGTCCTCTGGGCGCTCATCTCCCTCCAGATGGAGATCTTTAGAAGTCAATAAACGCAGCGCCAGAGACGTGCAAACCAAAGTGTTGCCTTATTGTTCGCCATGTGGGCTCCACTCATGTAGAATTTTTAACAATGCTGCTGTTTGGGATAATAGGGCCAGTAGAGCAGGAATCAATCCCTGACTTTTTGCTGTGCAGTGCGTTTCTAGCAGCAGGCGTACAACTCACCATTTTTGGGGGGGATGATCACAGCAGAGATTGGGCTTTGGTCTTTCTCTACTTGCCACGTGGTTCTCAAAGTGGGGTCCGGGGACTCCTTGAGGGGGTTCAATTAAAATATGTTTAATGTAACATCAAAACTAGTTCAACCACCTTACACCCCATAATAGTATACTATGCTACCGTTTCACAACAGTGGGTGCGGGGACCCATTTTTGCATCGCAGGCAGATTTGGAGGGAGGGCAGAATCCGTTTTACCGGCCCGGCAGGCCGGCCGGTAAACAGGGCCGGCCGGTCCTTAAAAGGGCCGGCCGGTCCTTAAAAGGGCCGGCCGGTAAAAAGGGCCGGTAAAAAGGGCCGGTAAAAAGGGCCGGTAAAAAGGGCCGGCCGGTCCTTAAAAGGGCCGGCCGGTAAAAAGGGCCGGTAAAAAGGGCCGGCCGGTCCTTAAAAGGGCCGGCCGGTCCTTAAAAGGGCCGGCCGGTCTTAAAAGGGCCGGCCGGTCTTAAAAGGGCCGGCCGGTCCTTAAAAGGGCCGGCCGGTTGTAAAAAGGGCCGGCCGGTCGTTTTAAGGGTCGGCCGGCCGGATTTTTTTTTTTTTTTTTTTTTTTTTTTTTTCCAAGTTAATTTTTTTTTTTTGGTAACTCTGTCATTTCTCAACCGTTTTGGATGGGGGTGGTCTCATTTGAATCGTGCCGCCCCCCCGGGGGCATCCTTGGGGGTCTCAAAGTTGGGGGACCCCCCGGGACCCCCAGGGACCCCCAAATGGTAACTCTGTCATTTCTCTACCGTTTTGGATGGGGGTGGTCTCATTTGAATCGTGTTGCGTTCCCGGGGGCGTCTTTGGGGGTCTCAAGGTTCGGGGACCCCCCGGGGACCCCCAAATGGTAACTCTGTCATTTCTCTACCGTTTTGGATGGGGGTGGTCTCATTTGAATCGTGTTGCGTTCCCGGGGGCGTCTTTGGGGGTCTCAAGGTTCGGGGACCCCCCGGGGACCCCCAGGGACCCCCAAATGGTAACTGTCATTTCTCTACCGTTTTGGATGGGGGTGGTCTCATTTGAATCGTGCCGCCCCCCCGGGGGCATCCTTGGGGGTCTCAAAGTTGGGGGACCCCCCGGGACCCCCAGGGACCCCCAAATGGTAACTCTGTCATTTCTCTACCGTTTTGGATGGGGGTGGTCTCATTTGAATCGTGTCGCCCCCCCGGGGGCATCCTTGGGGGTCTCAAAGTTGGGGGACCCCCAGGGACCCCCAAATGGTAACTCTGTCATTTCTCTACCGTTTTGGATGGGGGTGGTCTCATTTGAATCGTGTCGCGTCCCCAGGGGCATCCTTGGGGGTCTCAAAGTTGGGGGACCCCCAGGGACCCCCAAATGGTAACTCTGTCATTTATCTACCGTTTTGGATGGGGGTGGTCTCATTTGAATCGTGTCGCGTCCCCGGGGGAGTCTTTGGGAGTCTCAAGGTTGGGGGGCCCCCAGGGACCCCCAGGGACCCCCAAATGGTAACTCTGTCATTTCTCAACCGTTTTGGATGGGGGTGGTCTCATTTGAATCGTGTTGCGTCCCCGGGGGTGTCTTTGGGGGTCTCAAAGTGCGGGGACCCCCCCATGGTAACTATCAATTCTCAACTGTTTTGGACAGGGGTTGGTTGGAATCGTGTTGCCTCTATGGGCGCATTATCGGGGGGAGGTTCGGGGACCCCCACATGGTAAATCTTGACATTGTCATGATAGATATTTATTTATGGGAGAGAGACAGAGAGAACAATTTGCATATTATTCTTACTATAGCTCTCTCACACACACACTTTTCAGTAATGGACATTTAACCAATCTATTTCCCTCTGACAAGGCTCGCCGTTACCCGACAAAACTGTGCAATTAATTACTCAATTACTGTGCAATAAACAGTCAAGCCACAACGAAAATGTATTTTGTTGCTTTTATATAAAACTAGAAATAAACACATACACTAATGTAAACTGTGGTTACAATAAAATAGACCAGTCCGTACGATGTGTTAGCTAACTAGCATGGTTCTGTTGTTAGCATTCCTCATTGAAGCATGCAGTAGTGCAAAGCAGGTACATTTTACTGTAAAAACAAAAATAGACGAAACGCACCATTAACAGCAGATATACAAGCCACTAAAGTGTCTTCTTTTTCAAGTCATGATTGATTGGTTGGTTTATTAAGTTTGCAGAATTACAGTACATTTCAAGTACAACTCAATACAACTGTTAAAGGCGGTTGACGTAAGTCGCAACTATTAATTAATACGTTGTATGGCGGTTTATTATACGTTGTGGCGGTTTGATGAATACGTCGGCATATTAGAACTCCTCGTGGCGGTTTGATGACTCGTCGGGTCTATAGCTACCCATTTGCGACGTAAAAGGTTGACTTTGGTATTTTTATTTTGCCTGCCGCGGTGCAGGTTATTTATCCTAGTAGTACAAATCTCGAAATTAATGTAGTCCTTTGGTAGTGTAGCGGTCAGCGCTCTCGCCCCTGTAGTCACTGCTCCATGTAGGTGCGAGTTCGAAACTTGCACATGGCAAACTTTTTTTTTTAAATGTTCTTTTTTAGCCTATATTGTGTATGGACACAATAGCTACATTTTAGACTGTATCATTATTGTATATTATATTAAAAAAAATAGACAAACAGACAGACAGACAGACAGACAGACAGGCAGGCAGACAGACAGGCAGACAGACAGACAGACAGTGTGTGCGTGCGTATACAGTGTGTGTGCGTGCATGCGCATACATTGTGCGTGCGTGTATGCGTGCGTGCGTGCGTACGTGCGTGCATATACAGTCTGTGTGTGTGCGTGCGTATACAGTGTTTGTGTGTGTGTGCGTGCGTATACAGTGTGTGTGTGTGCGTGCATGCATATACAGTGTGTGTGTGTGCGTGCGTATACAGTGTGTGTGTGTGTGTGTGTGTGTGTGTGCGTGCGTGCGTATACAGTGTGTTTGTGTGTGTGTGTGTGCGTGCGTGCGTATACAGTGTGTGTGTGTGCGTGTGTGCGTATACAGTGTGTGTGTGCGTGCGTGCTTCATCGTATTTATTATTATTAATATTTATATTTATACTTCATTGTATTTAATATTATTATTATTATTATTTATATTTATACTTCATCGTATTTATTTCAAAAAATAATCCACATTTTTTCAAAACATTTCAGCAGTTTTAGGACTCCCTGTCACGAGTTGGCGGCCTCCCTGAAAAATCACAACGTCCGATGCGCCCTGTATAATTAATAATAATAATAACTGTATAATTCATCATAGAAAATGTATGAATAAATATTAACACAATTTTTGCCTTGACATTTAGTCTAAATTAACTTTAAGAGGATTTGATTTTTAAAATGCTGTTATACAAATTAAATGCATCATGATTAAATAAATGACAATTTGAATTGAATGTCAATAAATCCATTACAATGAAAATGATGAGTGAGTAAGTGCAACAAGCTAACCCCCACGTCCAAAAAAGTAGATAAATGACAGAGTTACAATTTGGGGGTCCCTGAGACCTTGAGACCCCCAAAGACGCCCCCGGGGGGGGCGAGACGATTCAAATGAGACCACCCCCGTCCAAAACGGTAGAGAAATGACAGAGTTACCATTTGGGGGTCCCTGGGGGTCCCGGGGGGTCCCCCAACTTTGAGACCCCCAAGGATGCCCCCGGGGGGGCGGCACGATTCAAATGAGACCACCCCCATCCAAAACGGTAGAGAAATGACAGAGTTACCATTTGGGGGTCCCTGGGGGTCCCCGGGGGGTCCCCGAACCTTGAGACCCCCAAAGACGCCCCCGGGAACGCAACACGATTCAAATGAGACCACCCCCATCCAAAACGGTAGAGAAATGACAGTTACCATTTGGGGGTCCCTGGGGGTCCCGGGGGGTCCCCCAACTTTGAGACCCCCAAGGATGCCCCCGGGGGGGCGGCACGATTCAAATGAGACCACCCCCATCCAAAACGGTTGAGAAATGACAGAGTTACCAAAAAAAAAAAATTAACTTGGGAAAAAAAAAAAAAAAAAAAAAAAAAATCCGGCCGGCCGACCCTTAAAACGACCGGCCGGCCCTTTTTACAACCGGCCGGCCCTTTTAAGGACCGGCCGGCCCTTTTAAGACCGGCCGGCCCTTTTAAGACCGGCCGGCCCTTTTAAGGACCGGCCGGCCCTTTTAAGGACCGGCCGGCCCTTTTTACCGGCCCTTTTTACCGGCCGGCCCTTTTAAGGACCGGCCGGCCCTTTTAAGGACCGGCCGGCCCTTTTTACCGGCCCTTTTTACCGGCCCTTTTTACCGGCCCTTTTTACCGGCCGGCCCTTTTAAGGACCGGCCGGCCCTTTTAAGGACCGGCCGGCCCTGTTTACCGGCCGGCCTGCCGGGCCGGTAAAACGGATTCTGCCCTTGCTGCAGATTTGTGTGGGTTGAGTAAATATTCCTATATTCCTATACAGTATATTCCAAAAACATCTAAATGTAGATAAAGTTTTTGAACCAAAAAAATCTCAACTTTTTTCAAAAGGATATCATAAATAAAATACTAAAATCATGATTTCCATAAATAAATTATTTAAAAAATAAAATGTTGAAGTAGTGAAAATAGGAGATCTACAAGCTCACAACGTGGTGTGAAGCTTTTGACTAATGACACGGCACCTGCAATGTCTAATTTCACTCAAGTGAAAGGTGACAGGTGGGCGTCAACACGCACCTGCCTTCATACACAACACTGTTTGTTTGGTTCGTCTACACAAGTTGCTGACCTTACTTTAATCCATTAACCCTATAGAACACTAAAGACGGGTGATTTTCACCCGGACAATTATATTTCTGTAATTTTCATATTGTTGTCTGAGGTGGGTGGGTCTTTCAGTACCGTGGCGTGTGGCCATACTGTAGATGGTAGTTAGCTTAGACAGAATTTACCATATTCACTCACTTTCACTTCCGTTTTCCTGGCTCCATTGTAAGAAATGGCTCATGTTAGCATTAGCTCACGCTGTTTATCTTTTTATGGAATGTATTACATTGGGTAAAACATGATGATGTTTGACACAAGTCTAGTGTGATAGGGTGAAGACCTGAGGCCCATTCTACAAATGCCTTATAAATCTGTCTTGTGTAGGTGAGGTAAGAAACTAGGAGCAGGACAGCCAAGCATGGTAGTGTTTAAAACCCATTAATTGGTGTTTTAAAACAGAAGACAGGATAACATGAACAACTTAAACAGACTTAAACAGGTGACAGGACTGACTGGGGAACACATGAGGTTTAATTACAAAAAGAGACACAGCTGGAGCAAACAAACAGAACCTCTGTCTGTGACTGTGACAAAATCAGTATAGATCTCAAACTCTTTCACTTCCCTGGTTCTAATGGCTTTAAAACACTGTCATAATACAGAGTATAAATTCATCTTTAGCAGGGAGGTTGTGAGGTCAGAGGTTTAAATGTTAATGATGATTTAGTAATGAGCCACTAAAATCGACATCAGTTCAAACATCTCAATCTGAGTATGGATTCAGAGTTTAAGATCGTTTTTTATAATAGTGGACAAGGGGGAATCATTTCACTGACTGACTACAGACTGAAGAGACATGGAATCAGCTGGTGGGAGGCAGAAAGGATAGCCCAAAACCGTGTTGGATGGAGAAGAGTCGTAGATGGCCTCTGCTCCACTGGGAGCGACAGGCCTAAGTAAGTAAATAAGTACTACAGGCGATATCAGCGAGACCATTCTGAATCAATAAAAAACGCCGTTGGGATAAAAGACGTCAAAGATGTCATTGGCAGAAAAGTAAGCAATATATATATATAAGTAAGCTATATATATATGCGCATATGCGCGTATAAATAGATTTATACGCGCATATGCACATATAAATCGAGTGGCAAATCAAGTGGCAAAGTGAGTTTAACTACATTAAACACTGAATGCAATGAAATATCTTTTATGATTGGACGTACAGTATGGGCTGCAGAAAGTTGTTCTTTGCAACTCAGTACGCGCATAACTTCCAGGTATAATGAAGATGTCACACATGTAAAAATGGTCAAACATTGGCCAATAACTAACTACAGTATGACCTAAGAAAGCAGCAATAGTTGTGAAGAATATGGTAGCCAATCTGCAAAGCTTACAATGCCTCGCAGCCTTGCAAGCTTGTATTTTCGCAATATTTGTGGGTCATTATGATTATTTTTGGTTGTTGAGGCTTGAAACGATTGAGGACCAATGTCTCTCTTAGACCACTGTCTAAGAGAGACATTGTGGCTCTTACGCCACGTTAAATACCATGTATCCACACTGCGATGGATACAATAATGTACTGGATTACACAATTATTTACAATCATATTAGCATGACACAATTCTTCCTCTGCGTCCTCGTGCTACACAGAATACATGAATATATAATTATGGTGGTTAGTAAAAACAGAGAGATGTGTTGTGTGAGCGGTGACCACCGCAGCGTGACTTCATGTGGTCACCTCGTCACGCGGAAACTGGACTGTGACTAGACGTTTCTGATATGGTTGCCCCCAAAATAATTGGCAAAACGCTACGATTTTAATGATCATGACAAATTAAGACAAAATAAGCCTATGTGTGCAGTGTTCAATCTCTCTCTCTCTCCACCACATGTATATTCACATGTGACAGCACTTATCTCGGCAGCACAATTCCTAATGACAATGCCCCACTAGCAGGGTTACAAGACACCCCCCAGCCTTAACAAGCTGACAGCTGTGTGTGTGTGTGTGTGTGTGTGTGTGTGTGTGTGTGTGTGTGTGTGTGTGTGTGTGTGTGTGTGTGTGTGTGCGTGTGCGCTAGCGTGTGTGTTACTATACTTGTGAGGACCAAATGTCCCTGCAAGTACAGTATAGGCCTACCACAGCTGAATATAAGACATAGACGTTGTGAGGAGCATTGTCATGGTTAAAAAGGCATTCATGAAATTGCACTTATAAAATGCTGATGTCCTCACAAGTATAGTAAGAGAAATGTGCCCGAAACGTACGTGCTGTGCATGCGTGCGTGAGAGAGAACGCGCCAGGGCATTTTTACTCAGATATGGTGATGTTTCCACGCTGGAGCTCAGTGTGTGTGTGTGTGTGTGTGTGTGTGTGTGTTATAGCCTCTTCCTAGGATGTCATTATTTATTGATGGCTCCTCTCTGTTTAAAATGCAACGTCACAGCGAGAGCTGGCATAATACTGTCATCATGCACTCAACACACGACACAGCGCGCGCACACAAGCATGTGCACCGCACGTGCACACACACACACACACACCTACACCTGTCATATGCTACGCTAGGTTAAAGGCAAAATAGAGGTGAGAGGTATAGAGTGAATGTATTTGAGAAGCCATGCATTCTCCTTCCCCTCACAGCACTGTCAGTCAGAAACCTCTTATCTCCATCATTTACCATAATCTCCATAATCCATATTTTATTTTATGTAAATGCCATACTTCATCATGCTACAGCATCCGACAAAAGTAGCAGATCTACAAGCTCGAAATGTGCCAACGAAGTGACACATGACGAGCTTGCGGATCTGCCACTTCTGTGTGTGTGTCTCTCTCTCTCTCTCTCTCTCTCTCTCTCTCTCTCTCTGCCAGTGAAACAGCATCCACACATCCATCCATCAGGGCTTCAGCTTCAGGGACTGACATGCTTTTGATCAGGTCTGTGAGGAAAGTTTTAACCCTATACTCACATACAAGATAAATAATAAAAAAGGCCCTATGGTTCCATGAAGAACCATGTTGTCACCTACAGAAACTTTCTATTCGGAGAGGTTCCTCATATTCAACCACACATAGCTCATCTTAACGTCACACAGCAGGTCTAAGAGCTCACAACGTGTCACATGGCAACACGTTGTGAGCTTATAGATCAGCAATGTATTCACCAATTGTATAGGTGTGTGTATGTGTGTATGTGTGTGTGTGTGTGTGTGTGTTCAGCTTCAGACCCCTGGGAGACATCAGTCCATGGAGTATATATAGGGTTCTTTCTGGAACCAAAAATGGTTCTTCCACATGGAATCACTCTGAAGATCCAGTTTTGGTTCCAGTTGGCACCTTTATTTTTCATTGTCCGGTCTCTATTCTGGACATAATATGGTACAATCCCAAATTCAGTTTTAGCTTCATCCAGCTGTTGGCTGCTCAGATTGAGCACTCGAGGGGGGAGGAGTTAGGGGTCTTGCTCGTGCATGGGCACCTCAACACATAGCCGGGGCCAGGATTCGAACCGGGGACCTTCTGTTCTCCACCTTTCAGCTATGGCTGGCCTGGGCATGTTACAGTAGGTGAACGTTCGGCAAAAAGAACTGATCAACAAACTCTTAACGCATTGCAGCACGACACGTTGTGAGATTGTAGATCGGCTATTTTCAGCGAATATATTTGGTGAGGAGGGAGAAAATGAAGAGGGGCAGAGGAGTACAAATACTACAAGTATTGGCATTGAAATATACTTAAAGTACCAAAAGTGAAAGTGAAAGTGTATCAAATGTTAGTATTTAATTTTTTTTAATTAAACTCGTGTCAAGATCTTTTGAAAATATCAGATCTATAAACTCACAATGCATTGCAGTGTGATGTGCACGTGAGCTTATAGCTCGGCTATTTTCAAAAAGTACATGCAGGCCTACTTAGGTATACTTTCCACCACTGAAATCAACACTGAAGGTCATTTGAAGGAAATCAAGATTGCATGCCAAAATCCTCTCTCTCTCTCTCTCTCTCAAAGTAGGGAAATTAAAAAAAAAAAAAAAAAAAAGTTGAAATGTACTGTATGTATCCTATGAGGTTTCCTGCCGACATATCCCAGTGTGTGTGCGTGTGTGTGTATAGGTTTCAGCATGTGTACAACATGCTTCGATATTACATTCTCTACAGGTAAGCTTACGACTTACTCTATAATCCTCTGCTTGGCATGGGAGACGGGCTACCTGCCTGCCTGTGTGTGTGTGTGTGTGTGTGTGTGTGTGTGTGTGTGTGTGTGTGTGTGTGTGTGTGTGTGTGTGTGTGTGTGTGTGTGTGTGTGTGTGTGTGTGTGTGTGTGTGTGTGTGTGTGTGTGTGTGTGTGCTCTTCCCAGGGATAGTGAAAAGCATAGTGCAGGTATTGCTACTGTTCTATTTAGGATTCTGGTGGTTAACATAGAGTGCGTGCGTCCACGCATGTGTTCATAAATGTGCATTGTGACTATGAATCATACTATCATCCTGGGTCAATAACACACACCCAGGGCTGAACAATGAACTGATAAATTATACTAAAACTGTCACTCTGCCTCAAATCTCGCACGCACACATGCACGCACGCACAGACACACGCACGCACGCACGGCAGAGGGATGCAGTGGTGTATTGTACATTAACAGGATCAAAGTCAGGTCCAGCCTGAGGACACCCTGGTTCAACGCTTCTGTCACAAATCTGTCAGTCCTCTCTCTCTCTCTCTCTTGCCTTTGCAGAGCCCTTTGTTGTAACGTAGTAGTCCTGTATTGATGTCTTTATTTTCACTGGCAGATTGGTTCTTCCCTCATTGTTGCCATGTTTTGCTTTTATCGTTTTGAAGTACTTTGTGACTCTGCCTGCATGTGAAAGGTGCTCTACAAATAAAATGTACTTATATTCTCTTCAACTCTTCAAAACAAAAGTCTAAATAAATCTACTCAAAGCTCAAAATGCAGCACGGTGTGACTAGTTGCATCCTCCTCTCCCTATCCATCTCTCTGATGACTGCACGCTTCCTCTGTGGGGAGTGTTTCTTAATCAAAGACAATCGTCTGCCCCGTCGTACCAAATGACAATGACATTCGTGTCACTCACACTACGCACACATGCACACGCACACACACACACACACACACACACACACACACACACACACACACACACACACACACACACAGCGATGCTCTTTCAACTGGATTGTGGAGCAATATAATGAGCAGTTTGCCCATGGAGATTTGTGGTTGCCATGTATGGATAACATGAACTTCCACTGTGCATAAAGCTTTTAACTCTTAAAAGCAAGCAGTCCAGTATAGTTGTCCACCGATAGTCACCATTGTCAGCGAGGCAGGTCACTGCTGTTTTCAACACAGCACGTGAGAGAAGGTTGTGGCAACTTGTGAGGGCTACGGGATGCCAGTAATGAGGAAGCTGCTTTGATGCCGGTCGTATCGTTGGTCTCTCCTGTTCTCCTGTTCTCCTGTTCTTTGATGCCGATCGTATCGTTGGTCTCTCCTGTTCTCCCGAGTTCAAATGGCTCAAAAGTCATGAACTCACCGACGCAGTGGTTCCCAACCCTCCGTTTCCTTGGAGCCACCTTTCTTAGATATCACAAAAACTGAGATCATGTGTCATAGACACCTCTGTAAGGCATGACACTAAACGCACTAACACAAGAGAGTCCATCCTTTTCTTCTTTTAAGGTCCAACTAAAGGGATGGATCATGGACAATCAATGTGTGAACATTTCTAAATATGGCTAAACGGTAGGTTTTATTAGCTTCTTTGAGTGTCTTGCATTTTGTTTTGTATTTTGTATTTTACGTCGATCCTCTGCTTTTACCCCCTTAGTAATCTTTATAATTATGTTCTCTTTTTGTGCTCTTGCCCGTTTTCTGTTTGGGGATTACGGATGGAATTAGCATTCTTGCTAAATGTGGTGTACCTTCCATGACATTGTTTGTGTTGTGATCATTAAATATGCGCTGTACCTCCCAGATAAACAACTAGATTAATAAAGCTCTGTAAGTACTGACCACATTTTGTGTGACTCTGAAAAGGCATAACATACTGTGTGTCGGGGGTAGGCCTACTCTGTCACCGGACAGGGATGTGCAGAGAATGTTAGAGCGGCAGAGGCTACAAATCCCTAAATGGGCACTTTTGGCAAAACAAATAGCAGATCTTCAAGCTCAGAGAGCTTGTAGATCAGCCATCTTCAGGGTGCGACCCCACACTCACTAGCTACTGAAGACAAATTCTTTCAATACATCAAATAAGTTCAGGAGAGTTCGGGAAGAGGCAATTCTCCTGAATGCTGCCTTGGGGAAACTGGGGAATTTCTTTCACCATAACAAATGCTTCATTCGTGCTAAGGAGAGGGCAGTTATTTGCAGACAAGGGAAAATGGCAAGGGATCAAGCCCCCTTTGATGTCTATGTGTACATGTGCCTGACACCGGAGGTCTCCTCTGTTACTGAACAACTTCTTGGTAAAGTTAAAACTTCCCCCACATGTGCACACCTTTTTCCCCAGATATGTTACAAAAAAACATTCTTCTGACTATAACCTCATGTCCTAGTATGAGCGAATGGGTCTCAAAGAATTGTATTATTGGCAGAATATCACAAGTTGGAAATGCATTTGAGCTTGTAGATCTGCTCTCATGGTTCTTTTGAATTTGAATCCTGAAAAGTAACAGTTTTGGACATAAGGAGGTTTCCACCCGACAGAGACTATAATACAGTACGTTAGCTAGCCAGAGTTTTAGGATCTGTTGCACATGATTGCTAGTTTCAAGTTATTGTGTTATGAATCATCGGTGTGGAAGCCCCTTAAAATTAATAAGAGCGAAGCATGAAATATGATACTATGAGAGTTGTGTTGAAGTTTATGAACAGATATCTAATATAGTTTTGCTGTTGTTAACCCATTCTGACCTGAGATCAGATTCATACGAGGTTTCCACTGGACACACACTGGTCTGATGAACCCATTCTGACCTGAGATCAGATTCTAAAAATGTCAGTCGTTCTTCGAATTTTTCAAAAATAGCAGACCTACAAGCTCGTATCGCACCACTCGGTGGCGCAATATGAGCTTGTAGATCTGCTATTTTTCAATAGGTAAAGCATAACATGATGCTAACACCAAAATGGGTGCCCGGTCAGAATGGGTTAATCTTGAAAACCTATTCACTTTAATGAATCAACTATCATCACGGTCTGATAAGTTTATATGCATACACCCTGTAATTGTAGGGGAGAAGTATTCCTTTAACAAGGTAACAAATGATTATCTTTCGCAATGATGAAAAACAAGTCCCACTCATGTGAAGTGAGGGGCGCTCTTATCATACATCCTCATACATCACATTCCGTGCTCAGCCAATCAAATCATCGCAAATGTCATTCCTGCCAATCACTTTTGGCGTCCTTTATCCTCAATATACTGCTCAGCCAATGAAATCATCGCTATGCGGCGATCACTGATCAGCCAATGTGTGTATTCACACAAACTCTCAAAGCTGGGCATAAAAAAGCTGTAGACTGTGGCCATCCCTATTGTAGTGTCCAAGCCCTATGCTTGAACACTGGTTAACTGACGGCAAGGAGGTTGTTCAGACGTGTGATCAAATGAACTGAAGTCAAAAACGTTGTCCGTTGATAGTTAATACAATATTTATTTACGCCGTTGTCCTATACTTCAGCACAATAAATACAATAAATAAACGGTCAAACGCTACACAATACACATACTCAGACCACAGCTCCAAGAGCACAGTTGAAAACTGTGTGCCTCTGCCAATCAGCAACACCTGTGCTCAATCAGGGACTGGGCTTAAATACCCTGGGTAACCATGGCAACCCTGGCCTCGCCCATGCCCCGCTGCGATGTCATGTCATCAATATACATATACACAAAAAGCTGTAGACTGTGGCCATCCCTATCCTCAACAAAAAGCTGTACTGTGGCCATCCCTATCCTCAACAAAAAGCTGTAGACTGTGGCCATCCCTATCCTCAACAAAAAGCTGTACTGTGGCCATCCCTATCCTCAACAAAAAGCTGTAGACTGTGGCCATCCCTATCCTCAACAAAAAGCTGTAGACTGTGGCCATCCCTATCTTCAACAAAAAGCTGTAGACTGTGGCCATCCCTATCCTCAACAAAAAGCTGTAGACTGTGGCCATCCCTATCCTCAACAAAAAGCTGTAGACTGTGGCCATCCCTATCCTCAACAAAAAGCTGTAGACTGTGGCCATCCCTATCTTCAACAAAAAGCTGTAGACTGTGGCCATCCCTATCCTCAACAAAAAGCTGTAGACTGTGGCCATCCCTATCCTCAACAAAAAGCTGTAGACTGTGGCCATCCCTATCCTCAACAAAAAGCTGTAGACTGTGGCCATCCCTATCCTCAACAAAAAGCTGTAGACTGTGGCCATCCCTATCCTCAACAAAAAGCTGTAGACTGTGGCCATCCCTATCCTCAACAAAAAGCTGTAGACTGTGGCCATCCCTATCCTCAACAAAAAGCTGTAGACTGTGGCCATCCCTATCCTCAACAAAAAGCTGTAGACTGTGGCCATCCCTATCCTCAACAAAAAGCTGTAGACTGTGGCCATCCCTATCCTCAACAAAAAGCTGTAGACTGTGGCCATCCCTATCCTCAACAAAAAGCTGTACTGTGGCCATCCCTATCCTCAACAAAAAGCTGTAGACTGTGGCCATCCCTATCCTCAACAAAAAGCTGTACTGTGGCCATCCCTATCCTCAACAAAAAGCTGTAGACTGTGGCCATCCCTATCCTCAACAAAAAGCTGTAGACTGTGGCCATCCCTATCTTCAACAAAAAGCTGTAGACTGTGGCCATCCCTATCCTCAACAAAAAGCTGTAGACTGTGGCCATCCCTATCCTCAACAAAAAGCTGTAGACTGTGGCCATCCCTATCCTCAACAAAAAGCTGTAGACTGTGGCCATCCCTATCTTCAACAAAAAGCTGTAGACTGTGGCCATCCCTATCCTCAACAAAAAGCTGTAGACTGTGGCCATCCCTATCCTCAACAAAAAGCTGTAGACTGTGGCCATCCCTATCCTCAACAAAAAGCTGTAGACTGTGGCCATCCCTATCCTCAACAAAAAGCTGTAGACTGTGGCCATCCCTATCCTCAACAAAAAGCTGTAGACTGTGGCCATCCCTATCCTCAACAAAAAGCTGTAGACTGTGGCCATCCCTATCCTCAACAAAAAGCTGTAGACTGTGGCCATCCCTATCCTCAACAAAAAGCTGTAGACTGTGGCCATCCCTATCCTCAACAAAAAGCTGTAGACTGTGGCCATCCCTATCCTCAACAAAAAGCTGTAGACTGTGGCCATCCCTATCCTCAACAAAAAGCTGTAGACTGTGGCCATCCCTATCCTCAACAAAAAGCTGTAGACTGTGGCCATCCCTATCCTCAACAAAAAGCTGTAGACTGTGGCCATCCCTATCTTCAACAAAAAGCTGTAGACTGTGGCCATCCCTATCCTCAACAAAAAGCTGTAGACTGTGGCCATCCCTATCCTCAACAAAAAGCTGTAGACTGTGGCCATCCCTATCCTCAACAAAAAGCTGTAGACTGTGGCCATCCCTATCCTCAACAAAAAGCTGTAGACTGTGGCCATCCCTATCCTCAACAAAAAGCTGTAGACTGTGGCCATCCCTATCTTCAACAAAAAGCTGTAGACTGTGGCCATCCCTATCCTCAACAAAAAGCTGTAGACTGTGGCCATCCCTATCCTCAACAAAAAGCTGTAGACTGTGGCCATCCCTATCCTCAACAAAAAGATGTAGACTGTGGCCATCCCTATCCTCAACAAAAAGCTGTAGACTGTGGCCATCCCTATCCTCAACAAAAAGCTGTAGACTGTGGCCATCCCTATCCTCAACAAAAAGCTGTAGACTGTGGCCATCCCTATCCTCAACAAAAAGATGTAGACTGTGGCCATCCCTATCCTCAACAAAAAGCTGTAGACTGTGGCCATCCCTATCCTCAACAAAAAGCTGTAGACTGTGGCCATCCCTATCCTCAACAAAAAGCTGTAGACTGTGGCCATCCCTATCCTCAACAAAAAGCTGTAGAATGTGGCCATCCCTATCTTCAACAACAAAAGATATACAAAAGACAGTAGGACAGATGAAACTAGAAAAAGTGCCCCTCTGGGCACAGGTCTCCACCAATAATCAAACCAAAATACAACAAACGTAGAAAATGAATAAAGACAACATTACCAATGAATATATGGGGCCAGGGACACAGTTAAAAGTGATATTACAATAAGACCTGCTATAGTTCCTTAGTAAGAGTTAAACCCATTTACTTAGTTGTCCGGAGTCCCCCAGGAGTCTATACTAGGTCTGTACCTTTTTCTCTTCACAGCAAATGTGTTACCAGATTAGGGAAGAATTATAGATTTGTTAATTATTCAAATTTAAAAAGCTATATTGTTTTGTTTAAAAGTTAATGTTAACTTGTTTTCACCAGTTATATATTTCTGTCTGCAAATAAACGTGAAAAATACAATAATATTTTAATTGGAATTTTGGAACTAACTAAGTTTATGGAAAAACAAAATGTGTGCACATAAAAACCTCAAACTAAATTAGCAAACAGTACCTTGATAACAAAGCATTTAAAAACAGACATATACACAAGGTTTAGAGGTAGGCTTAGTAATGTCGGATTCGGCAAGGCAAATCGCTCGCTTTAGCTTGCTCGGAGGTGGCTCTTGCTGCTCAAGTTCGCGTCAGAATTCGTGTCAGATCCTTGTCTATAAGTGAGACATGACATTTCACCCCAATATCATAAGTTATATTGTATTAACATTACTCTACCATGAAGATTGTAATTTATTAACATCTACAGATTGGACAAGTTACTGTACATACTGTGAGGCTTTGTTGATGAAATTATTTTGTTTTCAACTGGCTCCACTGCATTTTCCCATTCAAGCGAATGTAGATTCTAATTGCCCTTCCAGCAATTACAAGTTAAATATCTAAAAAAATATATCAAATTTGCAAATGGTAGCCGACAAATGGTAGCCGGACACTGTAGAGGTGGAACGGACTTTCTCGCTAAAAGTATGAAGGACTAGGTGCCAAAAAACTGTGAGTATAATAGTAGTGTGATGGCCTTGGCATTAAAACATATTCACAAGTGATGTGAAGCATTTTGTGCAGGTAGTTGCATTTTTCTAATATAATAACATTCCCAAAACAGGGATGCCAGGTTAAAAGTGGTTAACTGTATGTGCATGCATGCGTGCGTGTGTGTGTGTATATGTGTGTGCATGCGTGCGTGCATGCGCGCCATAGCCCATACCTGCCTCTTTGAATGGATGCCAGTCTCTCAGCCCAGAGTTATTGCAGGTATAAATCAGGCCCTCTAATTGGTCGGGAGCCATTAAAGCAGCGGGAGGTCCCGCCTCTGGCTGCTGTTAATTGGCTGCCTGCCGTGCTGCGCGCAACACCGTTGGAGCCGACTACCAGTCCCACATGAGAGAGAGACTGACACCATGCCAACAAGTAGGTGTGTGTGTGTGTGTGTGTGTGTGTGTGTGTGTGTGTGTGTGTGTGTGTGTGTGTGTGTGTGTGTCTGTGGGTGCGTGTGCGCACACGTACTTGTGCATATCCGTGAGTGCGTACACTTGTATTAATACACGTTGAGGGCCAATTGTCCGCACAAGTGTAGAATTGGAGAATAGAAGACCATTTCCCTGGACCTCACAAGGGAAATGCTTCTTTAATTTATGGTTAATAAGCTTGTAAAAGTAAATAAAATTGCTGTCGTAAAATGTTTATGTCCTCACAATTAGAGTAATACCAAGACGCATGCGTGTGTGTAAAATAAAATGGTGTATTTAAGGGCTTTACAATATGCGCGCATACGCACACACACACACACACACACACACACACACACACACAGCAGAGGAAACCACGCAAGGCTCCAACATGCTCACCAGGAACAGTGAGGAGTTCAGTGTCTTGCTCATACACGGGGGGAGCCGGTGATCGACACCCAGAACCCAAGTATCTTACCAAGGTAGCCATTGCCACCGTGTGTGTGTGTGTGTGTGTGCACTGCTGTAAGATAACCTGGGTAGTTTTGTTGTTTGACACCTGCAGAATTCACACAGATACAAGAAAGTATACTGCTATCTACTGTCTACGCTTGCATGTGTGTGTGTGCTTGCGTGTGTGTATGTGCACGCGTGCCTGCGTGCGTTCGTGTGTGCGTGCGTATGTGCGTTCCTGCGTGTGTGTACGTGTGCGTGCGCTCTGTGTATGTTCTGAAATGTTGCCGATACCGTTTCATGTATTTGAAAGGACAGATAGAGGAGGAACAAACCGATAACTTTTGACTCAGTTCCTCAGCTTCTCTCTGTGTCTGTGACTCTGTGATCTACAGAGAGGAACACCATGGCTGTACAGTAGATGTTCCATCATGCTCTTTCAGATAAACACCCCTCTAAGAGGCTGCATGGGCCAGGTTTGGAATGGTTTCCCTAAAAAACATTTCAAAGACTTTAAAGTATATTTTAGGAGTTAAATGTTGTATCTATTCATAGCAGCCTGTATAGTGGTTGTCAGGCAGAAACCTCCATTCACACTGTCTCATACTTACTGTACAGTGCCACACAAGAGCAAAACCTCATGAATGGAGCCCAATCTATGCCTTCGGATCGGGTGTGAATATGCAAGTTCAAAAAAATGTCAAGTCACGGGCACGGTGCTTGATGAGCTTGTTGCTCTCCTTATTTTTGTGCTATCTTTTAATATGATTTAATAGAATAATATTTCCACCGGGCAGCAACAATATATTTGTCGGTTGAGACGACAAACATGTTGGCTGCTGTTATAGTTCAAGGTAGCTAGGCTCTTCGGATATTACTCATTGTTATAGAGTGGCGCTGAGATTGTAGATCGGCTATTTTTGCCAAAGAAGGTTTGCTTTGGTTGTGAGGATTTAAGTATAGAGCTGGGACGATTCATTTACCGATTCGATACAGGTGCCGATTTGATTTATACTGTGATTCTGCGAACAATATGAACCATAAAAAGTTGTATCATACACTTCACTGCAGTCAGTAAGTCTTTCTGAAATAGATAGATAGATAGATAGATAGATAGATAGATAGATAGATAGATAGATAGATATGGAAGATATGGAAATGGAAAATAGTCATTATGAATGGTATATTTCACTGTTGTGCCTGATCTACTAGCCGTTTTTGTCCAATGTGTACAGAGTAATGTAACTTTTGGGGTGATTGTATTTTGTCTCCCTGCTCTTCTATCTACTGACGTTTTGATCAATTACAATTTAGCGACTTACATTAAGCAATAACAAAAACATGGCGATACACACATAAAAACTAGTTATCATGAATCGTACTCTAAGAACATAATAGTGGAATATATATAATGAAACTATGCATATATACCATCTAGTGCCATGTCTACATAAGATGCTATCCAAGTTACATAACTTGGACCTTTGCATTGTAAGGTGGGTGTTCAGACTATATGGCGGAAGGTTTACCTCCTTTCTATGGGAAGTTGCATTTATCGTCCCCTGTGGTCTCCTGATTTCTCAGTCCACTTTTCAAAGTTACATAGTGCAGCTTTAATATACTTATACCGTACTTTACAACAATACAGATAGGTCATATTGCTCCATAATATACAGCAGGGTAGTTCCATGGCCAAATCAGAAGGGAATTATATCACGGGGTACAGTGGTGTCTGTGCTATATTAAATCATCTAACCTTCCCCGGAGTGTCTAATCCCCTCCAATCCTACTGTAATATCTTAAGCCCTACTGTATATGCACGGGACTTACACCTACATGCCATACGCTGTCGGGTCGGAAACCTTGTATGTCCGTCAATTATCATTTAAAAAAAACATTTAAAGTAGTGAAATTAGTCAATCGGCAAAGCTCACAACGTGTCGCATTGTGAGATTTGTAGATCATCTATTTACCCTACCTTTGTGCATGACTCATACTCATACGACTAGTATGGTGAAGTAGGCCTTACTTTACGTAGAAAAAGATACACAAGTTTAAATATGGAGATACAAGGTTTCTAACATGACCAGTGATGATGTACTATGCAGAGACCTCATGTAATGGATGAGTTAACCTCTGGTCTCTCTCTCTATATATACTGTATATATTAGAGATTGCCTCATACAGCATAAAACCAGAGTCTTTGTTTCACTTCAACTTTTACCAGTGCCCTAGAGTAAAATAAGTTTTGCAAGTTTGACACTTTCCGTTTTTTCTTTTTCAGGAACGATAAGGCCGATAAACTTTAGTCTTTAATTAGCACACGGGGTGAACCGGGGCTTTAGGGCGACAATGCCAATGGCATGATTCATAACTCTCCACACGCACACACACATGGAATCAAAATGTCTCCCTGCTGTGGGTGAAATACATTGCTTTCCAATAGCCTGGATGCATTACCACTAGTATATTTCATTTAAAACAGAAAAGACCATTTCAAGTTGTGGTCTGGTTTCAAGTCTGTATGTTTTACTTGCTTTAAGATTAGCTGAAATGTAAAAGAATAAATAAAAAGAAAGGAAGAAAAAAATAGCTCACAACATGTCGCAATATGGCGTGTGTTGAGCTGATATGGTATTTTGGGAGACAGTTGCCGTTGAGCAAAATGTACCTTGAATATACTGTAGCCCTGGTTGCAGTCAACAGTGTATACAATTACATAAAGCACAATTTCAGTGACGGGATCAAATGTGTATACCATTTATCTGCTTCATACTAATATACAGTATGTGTTATCAACTTAAAAGTACTAATATACAGTATGTGTTATCAACTTAAAAGTACTGGCTGAATAGGCATTTGTTGAGTTGGAACAAATTCTATATAAACATGTCTGATATACGGGTAATTGCACAGCAAATGTATAAGATCAGAGTATGGCAAGTGATAAAAGCGATTAACTAGTAGTCGTGTATACTGAAAAATAGCAATACTCCAGTAAAGTAAAACCTCAAATGTGTACTTAAGTACAGTACTTGAGTACATGTTAATTTCCAGCACTGCATGAGGGACGCAGTAGAGTCCCTGACACCAAACAGACTGCCTTTGTGTGCATGTAATCAGTTAACAAAGACTGTTCTCCACTCCACACAGATACTAATAAAAGCTAATCAATGCCAAAGCACGGTTCCTCATTAAACATTAATGAACTTTTAAAGCCGATCGCGTCTCAGGGCACCGATGTCGTTTTTCACACTGTGTGACCCGCCACACGTGCGTGTGTGCGTGGGTGGGTGATGCGTGTGTGTGTGTGAGGGAACGTGTGTTGCATGTGTGTATAAATCATCACTTTTGGGTGGAAGCCATGTCCAAAACCGCTGGCTTTCCCAGAACCCGTGTTCCAACACATCCAATGCTTATTATATTTCACAAGATCTTGTTAATACTTTTCATCGTAGAAAAAAAACAGGATTAAAATTCAAATTAAAAGATAGTTAAAGGATCTACAAGCTTTGATCTGCTACTTTGATGCTTTGTGTGATGCTGTAGTATGATGAAGTAGGGTTTTAATTTACGGAAAATCACCAACGTTAGATTATATACTTGTGTGTACTGTGTGTGCATTGATATGCTATATGTACAGTATGCTTATGTGGTGTGTGTAGTATGCTTATGTGATGTGTGTGTGTGTGTGTGTGTGTGTGTGTGTGTGTTCTTCAGATCAATGCATGCAGTCAATTAGTGGCGGTAATGACTTAATCAATGGCCGGCTCTCTGTTAGCACAGTCATTAGTCACACTGCACAATTTATGACACACTGTCTGTGATTATGCACCTGCGTGCATGTGTGTGTGTGTGTGTGTGTGTGTGTGTGTGTGTTATCTGTAACCAGAGTGACTGATGAAGTGGATGAAATGCATCGGATCAATGTCATTGATCCGACAGTAACCAACAAAGGAAGTCTATGTGTGTGGGGGTGTGTGTGTGTGTGTGTGTAATTATATCATTTTGTGGTGATGTCATAGGCATCATAAATAATACACATTGCAGGTTGTATACCAAATCTAATGAATCTAATAACAAAATAGGTTAATGGGGCTGTATGGCAGGCATCAAGGTCTCTTACAATTAGCAGTGTATGCTTGCACAGGCTATTTTGTTTTATTAGGCTGATTGTAATGCGTTGAACGGTTCAGTGCCAGTGGACAGCGAGCCACCATGTGCCCTGGGACCCAGCTGTGTTTTCAGCACTGCTGCTAAAGGACAGTGACAGTCAATGAATGTGTTCAGCAACAGTGCTAGTGGACAGCGATATGCCATGCACCCTGGGACCTGGCAGTGTTTTCAGCACCACTGCTAGTGGACAGCGACAGCCCATGCGTGCTGCGCTGCCTTTTATAAAACGGGTATGCCATGCCTAACACGAGACTTTTTGTCTCCCACCCTGGGACTCATTATAGCAGGTACCTCACTGCTGTCATGTTGATGCACCATGGGAGCTGCACGCGCACACGCGCACACACACACACACACACACACACAGGGAGAGAGTAAGCGTCCTGCTTTTCAAACTGCTAAAACTCTAGAAACTAACATGCATACATTTTTGTGTTGTGTGCTGGACACCACTGGACATCCCAGGAGTCTCCACCAATAGGGACCCTCCCGGAGACGAAGAGAGAGCCAATGAGAGACCACCCAGAGAGCCGGGGGAGGAAGCCCAGTTGTTACGGAGACAGAGAGAGAGAGAGAGAGAGAGAGAGAGAGAGAGATAAAGACAGATCTTAAAGATAAAGTAACTTCAAAGTCTCTGTGTGCAATGAGTGTCCAGAGAGGCAGATATACCTTCCCAACAACAACAGTCCAGCGCTATATCGTCATTGTCCGTCTCTTGTGTGTGTGTGTGTGTGTGTGTCATCTCTCCGCCTCCACCCATCAACCCAAATGTGCAGTATTTTTGGGTATTTTTAGGTGTGCTGTGCAGCGCATCCATCATTACCTCTCAGTCTGTCTCCGACAGCATGTAAGGACTAAATAACATCAAATGAATAACTAAAGAACTGCTGTAACATCCATCACTGGCAGCTTGGAAACACATTAGCATGTGTGTCCATCCCACGAGACCCTCCATCGGGGACACGAGCCACAGTTTGATCAATGCCACGCTCGGCCAGAGAGTGCATGTACTCATGGTCACCATGAAAGGACCACTTCACCCATTTACAGCATAATCTGTTGCCGTCAGGCAGAAGCGTTTATCTATCCAAGAGTTTTTGTTTTGAGCTTGTAGATCTGCTACATTTGCAATTTTTTTATTTGAATCCTTTGTAACGAAAAGGCCTTGTGCACTCCTACAAGGACAGGTGCGTCGGAGCCGGCAACCAAATGCGAATCATGAGAAGAAAAGGGTCCCGCACACTGTCTTCCACTTATATTAGTAGTATAGTAGTAGTATTAGATGACAACGTTTCGGTCTAAACGACCTTCATCAGGTATCTGGACCAGATAACCTCCAAAAACCAGCCAAGCAACTGTGAGGGCCAAAAGCCAAGTTTGGCTGGAAATAAGTGGCCTTTGCAACCCACTACTGCTCGCAGACTAGCGGTGTCAGTCTGGTGTTGCAAGCTTCATAGGCATTTATGGATCAGCAGCTATTGCACAGCAGCTGATAAAAAACAACAACAGGGAACCAAACTCAGACCATTCTTATAGTGTCCATTGTGACAAAAAATGCTGTCTTTGAATGGTCATATTCTATGTGCATTGTGCAGGCATGTTGCACTTCTGGACAACATCAGCTAGAAAGAGAATAGTGTAGTGGAAATAGGGTTTGGAAGAGTTGACTAGATCCTAATGACAGCAACAGGAGCTTCTTACATTACTGCCTGCTGTGAGGTTAACCACTCTATGGTCCAAATAGAATTAGATACAAAAGGAATTCTGAACAGATTGTCAGACAACACAATATATCAAATACTTCCAACATTCTCTCTCTCTATCTCACTCTCTCTCTCTCTCTCTCAGCGTAACAGCATGACGCCAGGAAAGCACTTTGATTCAACCACTACAAAAAAGCTCTTCTTTCAGAAGGTCTTTTGGCAATAAAGGAGTTTTTAAATCAATGCTTCTGCACAGTCTGTAGTGTCATGGCACTCAATCAACACAAAAGACACTAGCTGTGTGAACATCCAAGAACATCAAACCACTTTCCTATTCACCAGAAAAAAAGTCACGAAACGGAAAGGCCTGGAGAACTTCTCCAGGCGATGATGATTTAAAAACTTCTGAATCATTTGCTGTTTCAGGAGTTTGAAAGTTTACAAAATCAATCAAACAAAAAAGTTTCTACATGACGAACGATACAAGTAGAAAGACCACGATATAGAAGAGTAACAGTGCAAACATCATATTGACATCAAAATATTTGGTGACCTTCCAAAATTGCTTCATCGCGGCACCGCCTGAGATTGTCAACAATGGTCTGAAGTTCCAAACAATCGTCAAGAATCAACAGAAGTGTGGCACCCAGGAATTCAGTCGATAGATACGCAGCCAGTACAGTACAGTACAGTAGCTACAGTACTTGACTGTGTATGACTGGGACACAGTGCTCTGATGAAACATGTACTGTGGAGCCTAGCTGCTGCTACAGCCTCAGTAGAACTTTGAATGCAGAGCTGCAGGCTTGGAGCTCGGGTGACGGAGTGGTGAAGTGGGATGGACCACAAAGAATGACAAGCATTGAGAGGAACTGAGGTATGTTAACGTGTGAGAGAGAGAGAGAGAGATAAGTAACAAGTAATTCAGTGTGTGTGAGTGAGAGAGGACAGAGAGAAACAGGGTGTGTGTGTGTGTGTGTGTGTGTGTGTGTGTGTGTGTGTGTGTGTGTGTGCGAGAGAGATCTCCCTAGCCAACCAAATATTGATTTCCTCTCTACACAGGCACCAACCTGTCTATGTACACACATACACACACACACACACACACACACACACACACACACACACACACACACACACACACACACTTGTGTGCGCGTGCATGTTTGTGTGTGTGTTAAAAGGACAGTGTTTGTTTCAACTCCGCTCCTATTGTCTGTGATTAATTAATGTTGGACATAAATCTCTCCACTCTGTGTTCTATTCACTGTGGCCTCCATTAGCCAACGCTATCATTAACATACCCACTACCAAGGACAAAGGTCTCACTCACACACACACACACACACACACACACACACACACACACACAGACACACACACACACACACACACACACAGACACACACACACACACACACACACACACACACACACCTTACACTGCTCCATACAAAAATAAATGCTCAAAATGTGATGCCAAGTGACACGTTTTGAGCTTGTTGTACTGTAGATCTGCTACTTTTGCTCTTTTTTAATCCTGAAAGTGACAGTTTTGAAGTTTTCCACACGACAAATTATGAATCTATGCCATTCCTATTTTGACATAATTGTATTAATTGTTATCCACACATTTGACTGAAACGATTTCCAAATGATAAAAACAGGGTTAAATTGTGATTCTGTATTACCTCATATTGCTGGGGACCTCCCAGCAATATGCTGCACGCTTCAAGCTTGTAGATCTGCAACTTTTTACTTTGAGTCGGACATGAAGTTTTCACCGACAGAGACGATATCAATTATAGGTATATTTTTTGTAACATGAAAGGCAAAGGAGCACTGGCTGTAGTGGCACCATCTCACATGCGTACACACACACGCGCGCACGCACAGACACACACACACACACACACACACACACACACGCGCGCGCACAGACACACACATGCACACTAGGATTTAATATTTTCCCGGATTTGGTTCCATTTAATTCCCGGGAATTTGTGGACCTTTTCCCGGGCTCCCACAGGAATTCATATGTTCAATAGAATAAGAGTAATTTTTTTTTCAACATTTTATTTGAACGAAATATGAACATATAGCCTACAATTAAAATATTAATAATGTTAATAATGACCTCACGTCTTTCACATACAGTAGATTAACTATGGTCTTTCACCCTTTGAGCAGTGCTGGGTCTCCTTCTCCGCTGCAGAGAATGTGATCATCTCGCTTTGTACTTTGGACTATATGAAAAGTCCGATTGGGTGTTAAAATAGCCAGCGCGGCCAGTGCACAACACACTGATTATATTGGGGGGATATGAGAGAGAGACGCACACATGCAGGCAAAAGCAAAAAGGGGTTTAGAAGCGACAATGTCCATCACGGGGAAAGGAAACTCCTCCTCGCTCCGTCGGTAAAACACACTTCTCACAGAGTGACTGATTAGACTACTAATGATTGACAGGTGCAGCAGCTTTGGGAGCGTGCCTGAAGATGTCTGTAGCCTATAACCACCAGCATGCAGCGTCTATCTATAGTATAGGCTATGGTTATAAAACAAATTGCATGTTTGTGTTCCGTTACACGTTATTGCTGAGTGACGCACACATGCAGGCAAAAGCAAAAAGGGGTTTAGAAGCGACAATGTCCATCACGGGGAAAGGAAACTCGTCCTCGCTCCGTCGGTAAAACACACTTCTCACAGAGTGACTGATTAGACTACTAATGATTGACAGGTGCAGCAGCTTTGGGAGCGTGCCTGAAGATGTCTGTTCTAGAGAGAGTGACTCCACGGTGCTTGTCCAGCGCAGAAAGGAAATTATACGTTCTCCTCAGACATTCATATTTTGCTATATAAATATCAAACATGTTTGAAAATGATGGGAGGGCACTGTGTGCAAACTCCTTTAGTGTCATTTCTAACAAGAAAAAACAACACGGGACAACGGGTCCCGAAGCCATTTCCCGGGCGGGAAATTGCGTGCCCTGTACCCCAAGATTAAACCATAACACACACACACACACACACACACACACACACACACACACACACACACACACACACACACACAGCATCAAAAATGTCTCAAACCAGCCTGTAAATGTCAGGTGGACTTTGCACCTGCCGCGCTACGCTTCTTTGATTTCCATATCATTAACTTAAATGCCAGTCTGCAACGTATGTGAAAGACATGCATGTATGTGTGTGTGTGTGTGTGTGTGTGTGTGTGTGTGTGTGTGTGTGTGTGTGTGTGTGTGTGTGTGTGTGTGTTTGTGTGTGTGTGTGTGTGTGTGTGGGGGGGGGGGGGTCAAGTATACTAGAATTAAATTGTAGAATTTGACATTTTGTGTACAATAGTCCTATAGTCCTCACTAGTGGTTGGGATTAGCATTGGTTTAGGGCTTCTGGTTAGCGTTACCGTTATCCCTGATGTGCGTATATACAGTAGTTGTGTGCTGTTTCCTTGCCTGATCTGTCTGGCAAAGATACACCAAAGCTTCAGGTTAGAAGGACATTGATGAGTCAATGATTTACCATTGGAAAGGCAATGAAAAGGCTCCTTTTACGACACATTGTGAGCTTGTCGATCAGCTATTTTCAGTGGCAGCTTTCCCCACAGTAAGAAAACACACTAGTAGAACTGAGGGACTCCCATCAACCATAAGGCCTTTAAGTGTTTAAGGAAGAGCATAGAAAACCCACAGATAACGATACCACCAATTCGCTCCAACAAAATACTCCTCATGTAGCAAAGAGCAAATTAGGATAGTTAGCCCCCTCTGTATTAATGTATGTATTTTTTGTATCACATGTTACAAATGTACAGTATCAGAGGTATAGTAAAATGCGCACAGCAATGAGAAACAAAATGAGGGTCCCAGAAGCCAAAGCGCAGTAGGTGCTGAGAAGGAGTAGAGCTCCCAAACATGGCTCAGGTGTGACCGACACGCACTGCTGTCTCTGTGAAGGACAACGTGAGATTAACACCCCTGTGTTCTCTCTCTCTCTCTCTCTCTCATTGGTGGCTGGGATTAGCGACTTTTCCTGTCCTCTCTCTGTCTATCCGTTCCTTTCTTCCGCCCCATTTGCATCTCTCTCTCCCTCTCTCTCTCTCTCTCTCTCTCTCCCTCCCTCTTTCCCGGTCAGGTCCAGCGGATTAAGCCAGTCAGGCCTAGATGTATTTCTTCCTACTCATCTCTCCCTCTCTCCGGTCATGTAGGTCAGTTGAGCCTCCAGGCTTTGAGAGCGGTAGGAGAATTCTCCCTCCTTCATCCCGGAACAAGGTTGGATTACGTTCTGGCCAAAAACGACTGACTGACTGAGAGTAAAGCCTAATTTATGCTCCGCCGTGTGACGCCGGCGAGAACAGCCGACCTACAAGCTCACAACGCGTGCAGAAGCGGTGCAGTGTGAGCTTGTAGGTCGGCTGTTCTTGGCGCGACAAAGTACAAATGAGGCTTATAGGTGTGTAATATATGCAGCTTTTTTTAACAGGGCTCAAGAGTGTAAAACCCAATCAGAGCGCGAACCACCAGGACTGGTCAGAAGTTACGGTTCGACTCTGCGGCTATAATTCCCATGCGCTGTAGAGGCTGGCTTGTTTGACTCCCCGCAATCGTTTTGGTTCGTAGATGTGTTCTAACTTATAATATAAAACTGAAAGTGTACATGCTTATGGAAACTGATCATTCATTCATTATCTCTCTCAGTAGCCAGAGAGAGAGAGAGAGAGAGAGAGAGAGAGAGAGAGAGAGAGAGAGAGAGAGAGAGAGAGAGACACAGAGAGAGAGAGAGAGAGAGAGAGAGAGAGAGAGAGATCACAGGTATTGATTTCTTACTTTTTAGTAGAGGTGAGGAGACAAGCAGGGATGTGTCTGTTGGGAAAAAGAGATATAGAGAGAGATTGTTAGCAAATAATATACAGGGACACACACACACGCACGCAGGCACGCACGCAGGCAGGCATGCACGCACGCAGGCAGGCAGGCAGGCACGCAGGCAGGCACGCAGGCAGGCATGCACGCACGCAGGCAGGCACGCACGCACGCACCCAACACACACGTAACAGGTTGAGTATAGATTTATGTGCTGCTTAGGGCAGGACACAACAGGAGTCAGAGAAAAGTGTGAGAGATTGCGAGAGTGAGGGTGTGTGTGTATGTGTGCGTGCGTGCGTGCGTGCAGATGCATCAGCAGGAAAGTGGTGCAGGTAGCCTAGAGACATGGTGTGTGAAAGGAGATAAGACCCACCCACACACACACACACACACACAATTTACAATTTACAATTTAGGCATTTAGCAGACGCTCTTAATCCAGAGCGACTTACATTAAGCAAGAACAAAAGCATGGGAATACATCACATAAAAACATTCATCATGAAACATGCGTAAGCTAAGAAAGTAACAGTGGAATATCTATATATTGAAATTTATACGTATAAACTTTACATATATACTACTATGCTATACATATGTACTATGGCGTGCTATGACTATATACAATGCAATTCTAGTGCTGTCTACATAACATGCTATAAGTCTGTTTCAAATGCTATCTAAGTCTACAGAAGTGCTATCTAGGGTAGAGTAAGTGCTATGGGCCATGATGGAGTCTGAAAAGGTGGGTTTTCAGACTACGGCGGAAGATTGGGAGTGATGCTGCAGTTCTGACTGCCATGGGAAGTGCATTCCACAGTTTTGGAGCCAGAAGGGAGAAGAGTTTGGGACGTGTGGAGCGTTGTCCCGGCGTTTTTAGTGAGGGTACTTCCAGCTTCCCTGCGTTAGCTGATCTGAGTGCGCGGGAGGGTTTGTAGGGTTCAATCATACTTGCAAGATATGGGGGAGCCATACCTTTGGTTGCTTTGAATGCCAGCATCAGAGTTTTGTATTCTGTGCGGGCAGCGACCGGGAGCCAGTGGAGGGAGCGGAGCAGGGGGGAGACATACACACACACACACAGCATGTAGAGCCTTTATTTCCACTATATTTGAAGAAGGGCTTAACTGGTTAATTCATAATGTACTCTTTTGCCTTATTTAGTGTAGTAAAAAGTGCAATATTTGTCTTTGGAGTGAAAGTCCAGCTCTTTAAAGCTTAACTACCGTATTAATCCAAATAGTAGCCTTGCCATACACTATCCTAAATAATTTCGGACCCCTGGCGTTAAAAAGGAACCAGGCCACCATTTGCAGTGGTCTTTTATTTATTTTTGCACCGAACTTCACTGGGTCAAATTAGGTTACAGTCACTGTGCAGCATGTTTTTTTAGGGCACTCACGGAATCTGACATCACCGGAGCAATTCACACAATGTGCACTGGTCAATTAATGAAAACGTTTATAAGAAATGGCACGGCGGACAAACATGTTCCAAGTACATCCTTGCAGGCAGTGACAGCGACAGTAACAGTACTGTACTGTAGCCTATACCTGTTAATGTTTTTTTTCGGGGGGCAGATGATGATAATTTCACTATAGTGGGGCGAGAAGCGTGCACACATCCGCCTGGGTGACGGCAGACTACTGGGCGAGGGCTGGCGCTTTGGCATGGGGGGTCAGATCAACATACAGAATGACTTCTGTACTGGCCATATAAGGAGCGTGTCTTCAGTGTACCGGGTTTGATGAGGTCAGATCAACATATGGAATGTTAGAACAGGTCCATATATGGAGATCTAAGGGCAGCAGCGGGGGCCAGTATCTTGAGTGTACAGGTTTTGATGAGGGCACAGTTAGGGCTGGGCCTTAATTTTCAGGCCTGTTGAGATCCCCTGCTTTCATATGACATGAACCAAAAAAGAAGAAAAGAAAGAACAATGGCAGCTCCTCAGTCAAATCTGGTCACTAATACAATGATATTGTATTAGTTATATTGTATTAACACAAACACACTGCTTTATAGATTGCATAAGTTATGTTGTAGGCCTATCAACATATACTGTACCATATAGACTGTATACATATTGTATCAACATACTCTACCATACATAATATGGTATATATAATATATATCTTATACAATATTAATGTATATAAGATATATTGTATTAGCATAATATACCATTGTAAACGTTCTTGGTTACTTCCCAACACAAATACAAAGTATCGTGTCAGGCTTTTCTCTTGTTGCAGCAGCAAAACGTTTCTCGTGTTAATTAGAGCATTCTATTGTATACTCTCATTAACAAGGCCTTTGCCGTTGTGCATAATAGGTGACCGCTAAAAAGGTTATGCTTAATAAATCATTCTTCACAATATCATGGAGATATGGAGGGCCAGAAATATGTTCGGCCACGGCTCCCTGCGGGCTCACGGCCCACCAGATACCCTGCATCATGTGCACGTACTGTATGACTCGAAAACAAACAAATCTTTAGCCTATTTACATAAGCATGTGGATGTAGTCAACTGTGTGTTAACTACACACTGGAGCAAGTGTTGTACATGTACACTTGAACCCTATAGTAGCAGCCCTGTTCTGAGGGAAACATTAGCCGATCTACAAGCTCACAATGCCTCGCTCCATAAATGCGCAAGGCATTGCACACATGCAAGTTTGCACACACACACACACACACACACACACACACACACAGTCAATTATTCCAGTTCACATGTGGTGACATGGGACTCAACCTCTCTCTATCTCTCCTTTGTCTTCACATCTTCTATCGCTCTATTCATCCTCGCGCCGCCCCCCCCCCCCCCCCCCCCCCCCCCCCCCCCACCCACAGTCACACACACACACACACACACACACACACACACACACACCTCTCACGTCTTTCCTTATTTTCTTCAAATCCATCTTCCTTTTGTTGCTGCAACAATGGTCCATCTCCATGGCAACCATTGGCTTAGTTTCTAAAAGGAATTCGACTTAGACTACAGTAGAGAGGGAATTATATCCTCACCTCAACACCTGTGCGTGCGTGCGTACATGCGTGTGTGCGCCACTTGCCTTCATAACCCTAACCGAACATGGAAGCCACGTAGTCGGAATGGCAGTGTATTGGATTGCCACTCTGTACCCCTCTGACACAGCAAGCCCTTCAGAATTCCTACTGTCTGTCTCTCCTACACTGTCTCCCCCTCAGCTTTCATATTGTCTGTCTCTCCTACACTGTCTCCCTCTCAGATGTCCTGTCTCAGTAAAGGGAATTACTACTTTATCTCAAAATAAATGAAGAGTACTGTATGTTGTTAGGGAAACGGTCGACAGGATTACATTAGGTCAATGCGTCACGTCACCCTATAAAGTATGGCACATATAAAGCCTTCAGCAATAATACTACAGCTAAGTATTTTATACTACTAATAATATAATACTACTGTATCTCATACTACAAGTAAGTATTTGGAATCATACAAGAAGGAGCTAACACTGGGCTCAAGCTACTGGCTAGTTCATAAGGCTCCTTGCGCCTAAGGCAAGATACAGATCCTTAAACTATAAGGCCTCTCCAGATAAGGGCAAGTTTAAAGTGACTAATGATATGTGTCTGCCGAAAGAAAACGAGTGGCCTTAAGCTTCCATCTAAAATCAGACTAATCTGTAAACAACAAGCATGAGAAGGTGGAGGATATTATGAATTAACGACCTGCCTTTTTAGGTTAAAAGCAAAACAAGCCAAACCACGCCCCCTGTGTGTGTGTGTGGGTCTCATATACTATCCAAAGCAGACTGCATGCATCTATTTGTGTCTTCAGTGTTTGGTCCTGCCTGTGGAAATCAATGTGATCCTAATCTCTCTCTCTCTCTCTCTCTCTCTCTCTCTCATTGTGTGCCGTGGCGTTTGGACGCGCTGGCGGACAAAAGCTCACCGTCACACGTTTCAACGAGCAGACCCTGGGATGTCTCTGTCTGTCTATCTGTCTGCCACACACACACACACACACACACACACACACACACACACACACGCCGTGATGGGTCGGGATTCTCAGGAATCAATTGAAACTTCTTTTTTTCTTCCCTGTCTCTTCTTTATAGGTATTCATGGAACACACAAACTCATTCAGAGGAAAGCGCGGCGAGGCTAACAGGTTCTGAGAAGCCGGGCAAAAGGCTTTTAGCCACGCTTGTCCCGCCATATATCTGTGGTCGAGGGCACCGTGTGTAGGCTGTAGGCTAATTACTCAAAGTGGCTGCCGTGGCAGCCTCGAGTGCCGTGACGCAAGTCCACTGTGTCACTTCAGTGTAACCACTTAGACCCTCTACAGACTTACATACAGTTTAACCCAGGTTAAACTGTATTTTTTCAGCCTATACAGTACACCAAGTCTCTTCACCAAATATAGCAGATCTACAAGCTCACAATGCGTCATGCTAGCTATGTGAGCTTGTTGAACGGCTATTTCCCCCAGAATAGGAATGCTGGGGTCTAAGTGGTTAAACGTTAAGTATACAAGTATACTTTGTACGTCATTAAATTATCTGATGAATTGAAAATGGGGGACCCTGATGTAAACAAGTCTTCCTGTTCCTGGATGTATCCTCGCAGTAGCAGATTTTGTATTGACCTGTACTTTCTTTTGAACTGTACCCATTCTCATTCTACAATCAATCAATCAGTTTCCATGTCAGTCTTCCTCGTGACATACTGTATCTTTGGGAGAAAGATTTAGATATTTAAGAAAGACACACCATTCCTTTATTTCTCGTGCACACACACACACACACACACACACACACACACACACACACACTTAGCCCAGGTGCCATAAATCTGTCCAGGTATTTTGTGGAACAGCGAACGGAGCCACCTGTCTCACCCCACCCCTCCCCCTTCTCTGTAATACATTAGCTTTACAACTCACTGTAAAACAACTCACTGTAAAACAACTCACTGTAAAACAACTCACTGTAAATCGTTGCCCTCTCGATCTCCACGGCAACGGGTGGTAAATCTACAGGCACATATTGACCGTGACCTCGCTGGCAGATTAACAGCCGTTTGCCTTTTCACTAGATAGAGTCCTTTATACTGCTTACAGCAGGTACTGTATACCACTGGTAAACATACACTGGGTCAGGTCCCAGTGTATATGGATCTCTCTCTCCCTCTTGCTCTCTCTCTCCCTCAGACAGACAGACAGACAGACAGACAGTGTGTGTTTGTCAGCCTGTCATCCTAGACTATAGGAGCCAGCCAGCCAGTCATTAGGTTCCATTTGCCAGTCCATCCGTCTCTGCCTTTCTCACTGTACGTCTCTGTGCTGTATGCTATACATCCTAACATCTATGCTCCGAGTCCGTTGTGCGTTTGTGAGTTTAGCAGACAGAAGGTTGGCGATACAAGCTCACAATGTGTCGCGAATGTGACACGTTGTGAACTTACAGGTCGAATATTTCCGGCTTTCCAGCTTTGGCAGCACCGCCATACGACAAAAGCACAATTCACTTAAAGCCCCATCGGTGGAGTTAGAGTTAGACTTGTTATTGAAATGACATGTTATCATTGTCTGTCAGTCTCTCTTTCTGATTTCTACATGTCTCTCTCTCTCTCTCACTGTTTTGGGAACCAGTGATTTAGAATAATACAAAATGTATGCACTACCTAGGCTCTCGCTGTCAATATCCACTTGTTTTATTTATCCGTCAATCACATTCCTTCTCTTCATGTTCTTTCTTATAGTTTCTCTCCCTGTAGTTTGTTTGAATATGCTCTTCATTGGCAGCTGTGAAAAGTCAGAGTGAAACTCTTGTGCATGGGAAACAAAGTGAAGGAAGGCAGCCCGAGCCTCAGTCTAAAGCCTGTCAACTGTGTGTTTGTGTTGAGTGACAGGCTGTTGTGCAGAGTTTATATAGAGTTCCACTGATTGGCTACTGGGAGCTGACCAAGTAGAAGAATTGTTATTTGGATCTATGGTACCAAAACATATTCTGAATTCCAGGTCTGATCGAGAGGTCTGATCTCATCAAATGGTGGCCCGTACGGCTCAAATACCAAATAAATAATGGACCTTGATGGGGAAAGGGTTGAAAACCTCGGGGCTACTGGAAGCAGACCAAAAACAGAGGCGCAGTACGGCAGAGATTTGTTTTCCTCTAACACTCTCTGAGTTACTGATAGCTGGTTGAGTAAAACTAATCGCAACAATAAAAAACCTGTCTAAAATGTAACCAATAAACAATGTCCGGTGTCTAAACCTATCCAAAGAACAGTGTCTACTTAAACAAATAGCAGTGTCTAATCCTGAACCAAATATTAGTGTCTAAACTTATCCAAAGAACACCAAATAACAGTGCACTTAACCAAATAACATCTAAACGTATCCAAAGAACCGTGTCTAAACTGAGCCAATCAAAATGAAATGAGTAAGCTTTGGCCTGAGAACATGCCGAGTCGTCATCTTCACTATCAGTGTCAGTATTAGGCCTATAATATGAGACTTCCCAGATCTGCTTCTGTATAATGATGAATCCATAGCAAAAAACATGATTCATGTGGTTTTCTCACACGCACCTTTATAATTACAACCCTCAACATATCAAAAGAATGAGCACATGTGTGTGCATGTGTGTGTGTGTGTGTGTGTGTGTGTGTGTGTGTGTGTGTGTGTCTCAAACAGCTGGAATCTGTTTGACTATGAGGTCTTCATCTCTGCAGCCTGATTGAGTCATCTCTCTCTCCATCTCTCATACACATTAAACACACACGGCCACATTGAACACAATGAAAGAACAGTGTTTTGGTGTGCGCATGCATAACATGCATGTAAACTCACACGCACTGCACCCTAATGATGCTTCTTGACTGTCACAGGGTCCGTGTTCACACAAAGTGTTGTTTGAGTGCTTTTCTGCCATGGATTTCTATATGGTAAAGTAGCCGGAATAGAAACTCTACAAAAAAAGAGAGAAATAAGAAATGTTCCTTAGAGAGAAAAATATTTTTAGTTTGCTCAAACAAATTCAAAGCATTTCACATTTCGAGTTCAGCACCACAGACCAACTTCAACTAATGAGGGGTGCTGTAAAATGACCAGGCGTTGCCTTTGATGATGGAGATCTACTTTATTTCCACACTCAACTCCAAAGGGCCACATTCCTGTCGGGCAGAAACCACTTATCTCCGTATTTTAACCTTTTTTCTACTACGTCATTCTATTTCACACAAAAGTAGCAGATCTACAAGCTCAAAATGCATCACAGCGTGACACGTTTTGAGCTTGTACATGTGCATTTTTTGTCATTTCTAAATTGAAATCCTGAATGTTTTTATATTTTTTTCCTGAAAAGTTACACTTTTATTTAATTTCATTATCTATGAACTTAAATACAAATACATTGGAGATTAAAAAAAAAAAATATATATATATATATATATATATATATGATTAAGCTACTAATATAGACAGACATAATTAAAGTTGGTCATGTTTGCATGTTTGGAATTGACAGCTGAAAACAATAATAATCAGCATTCTAATATTAAAACTCATTCAATGCCAGACACATAATCGTTCAATTCACCCATGCAGTGCCATGGTCTTTTCAGAGAGTAGGCCTACTATTATTTTGAAGACCAAAAACACACAGGCCGCTTTAGTTATGGGTCGTGAATAAAGCTTTGTTTTGACCAGAAACGCAATCTGGGAAAAGAATTTGAGATCATTTGATTTGAAAAAATCTGAGCAAGAATTCTGTCTAATGCTCAGCAGGGGGTCGATCGGTTCAAGTTCAAGTTCCTACTTACATTGTCAGATGATCAATGAATTTGAGGAGATACAATCATACTTCACATTCCAGCTCTAATTAAAAAACTCTCTCACTCGGAGTCTGTACAAACCATGAAACCTTATGCTAGGATCATTTCCAAAACGCTTCGCATGGTCATTAGAAATTACATGACAAAAAAACAGGTCAGATGGGAACTTTTCACGTATATCATTTCTATATCGTTTCTATTTTCTCTTTTTTAGCCTGCTAACACATTGATTGACAGATTACGGCCTTTCCAATCCAACATTTCACTGCCAATGACTGTGATTTACATCCTATTGGCAGCACTGGTTTATGATAGATCACACTCTTCACACCATATAATGGTTGCTAGGTGATCGATAAAAGAGGAAATGAACCGGAAGTGAAAAACACGCTGTAATCGTTGCCAACAGTTGAAACTGTGGAGCTCTGAATCAGTCTCGAGAGATTACGACATACACGATCCCCCTCGATCAAACCATCATTATGTGGTTGTATCAGCATTACAGACAATTCTGTCTCTGTACTCAAGATTATATATTTTTTACTTAAGGAAAGTAAATTAAAAGCAGCAATACTATACAAAAAAGCCTTATCCTTCTCTCTCTGACCTTAACCGTGACCCAGGGGATGGAGGACCCTACGGAGGTCCACTATGTTTCTGATGTCGTCCACACATTTGTCGCATGCTCCATCCATCCAACAGGCATACTGTATGTCTCTGTTGAGTTGTGCGTGTCCATGTCTCAGCTCCGTACTTTAGCCACGAACAGCCGTCTCTTGAGGTCACCTCCCATATCAGATGTCCTAGTACTGTATATACTACCCCAATCCTTACCTAAACAACTCCTCCTGACCTAAACAACTGATAAACAGGCATCAAACTAAATGCCATGTGCAGGTCATTGTTGAATGATGCTTTACAATAATGAACTTCTGTATGAAAACATGTTCACTGTGCAATCTGTTGTGTGGAATGGAGTTTCATCTCTCTCTCGGTCAACTGTAGTATCATCTGTCATTCTGTCACTCTCACATAGACACACGCGCGCACACACGCATGCGCACACACGGACGCAATCATGATGCAAGACAGGTGTAATCGTCATGCACACAAATTAAGTACACACACAAATTAAGTACACGCACACACAAATTAAGTGCACACACACACACACACACACACACACACACACACACACACACACACACACACACACACAAGGATCCATGAAGACTGGGCCTGAATACATTGTTCATGGGGAAGACTTAAAGCTTATATAATCTAATGACCGCTTAGAAACACGTCTGGAGGAATCACAAGCATTGTAAAAGGTTCAACTGTGATCAACTGTGACTACGTGCCAGTGTTCATTAATCTTTTTACTGACGAAAAAATTCAAACTAAATAAAAACTAACCTATGATGACTAAAACAATGACTAAATATATTGTCTATTTCACCAACAATTAAAAACTAGACCAAAATGTCAGGGTGCGGCTAGTGGAGAGGAGATCCAGTAGAACTAAATGTCAGGGTGCGGCTAGTGGAGAGGAGATCCAGTAGAACTAAATGTCAGGGTGCGGCTAGTGGAGAGGAGATCCAGTAGAACTAAATGTCAGGGTGCGGCTAGTGGAGAGGAGATCCAGTAGAACTAAATGTCAGGGTGCCGCTAGTGGAGAGGAGATCCAGTAGAACTAAATGTCAGGGTGCGGCTAGTGGAGAGGAGATCCAGTAGAACTAAATGTCAGGGTGCGGCTAGTGGAGAGGAGATCCAGTAGAACTAAATGTCAGGGTGCGGCTAGTGGAGAGGAGATCCAGTAGAACTAAGTCTTTGTTATGGTTGTGTGTGGGTATCGCGCTCCGAAAATAGCCAATCTACAAGCTGACTGACTGGTGTAATTCCATCGTAGATCAAAGGGCATTTCCACCTCAGAGTACTTCTCTTCTTGAGGTGGAAATGTTTACTCTCATCTGTCAAGACATATTCCATTGAGAATATAATTACAATATGCTGCAGTACACATGGCACGATGCTGCCCAAATGAACACATTAAAGACATTTACCATGGGTTTCACTGCGTGTATGTGTGTGCGTGCCTCTTTGAATTGTCAATACACCCGCACTACAAATGTATAGCAAACAAACTATGCTCGTTTCTCTTTCACTCTGCATGCATCTTACTTAGTCAGTCTCTCTCTCTCTATCTCTGTTGTTTTTACATCAGTCCATATATCAGCGTGATCCATCGATCTGTCCGTTCCCCACTAGGCCCCGGGGGTCCCAAAAACCACTGGTCAGCACTGAGAGGGAGCACGCGCACACGCACACACACACACACACACACACACACACACAAACCTCAGGTCAGTTGACTCAATTATTTTTGCATTAGTATTATTTTTTACATGACAAAATCATCATCAAGATTATTGAGTTCATAGATTAGCTGTTTGCTAGATGTGATTTATTTTTGATGAAATGTGGAGATATAAGGCAGGGTATTTCAAAGTGAATTTATCATTATCACTTCAGTTTAACCACTGTACTTTTTTTTCATCTAACCAAATGTCTTTGCCAAAAATATAGCATTTCTACAAGCTCACGGCGTGTTGTGAGCTTGTAGATCTGTTATTTTTGGCAGAATTGGGATGCTGGGATTCAAGTAGTTAAACTTCAAGTAGTTTTCCTTGTGACATACTGCATTGTAAGTGCAAAGATTTACATATCCTTACATGACACATGTATGGTGTTATAAAGTAGCAATGTAATTCAGGGGTGCTGTTGATGAAAAGGTTATATTCACAGGGGTGCTCTGAGCCAAAAAGGTTTGAGAACCACTGGTATAAAGTGTCTGCAAATGTGACAATAGGCCTATGACATTTTGCCTCCGTATTCTCTGGCTGCGTTTTCCTTGCTACTTTCTCCATTGTCCTCAGCTGACATACGTCGTCTGGAACTTATTTCAACCACTCTGTCTTACACTTGAGATGTGACAATACAGTTGCCTTTCCGTGAAGTACTAGACTGTGGGAGGCGTTTTGTTCAGCTTGTCATGAGAAATAACTTCAGTCAGAAAGCCTTCACTCCAGGAACACTTCACACCAGAACACTTAACTCTGACTCTGGAAATATACTTTCATCAGGGAAACAAAAAGTGTGTTACCGCAATGTTCCGCTCTTTATAGTTATTGGCAGGTGAATATAGCTTGTTTTCACCAACAATATTGGATTGGAAACAGAAAGCAGAGAAAAATTGTATCATCAGTCTATAACAACAACTAAACCTTATTTTTTTTCTGTTCTGTACCGCAAAATCTAATAATTCATGGGAAGTTTGTCTGTCTGTAAAACACAAGAGACCCATCTCCACACGCCGCGGCGCACGGCGAGCCTACACGCACCTATCGCCAGACGGCCCTGCTTCAATGTGAAATGCTTACAAGCGCCACAAAATGCCTGCCACCATCTTAATTTACTTCATTTCCGTCAGAAACAACTCCTAGCCCCGCCATCATCCCGCATAACACGTGTCACAAGTGAAATGCATGTTGGGAGGGAGACAGATCAATGTAGGGGTCACACTTTTCTACCGCACCTCCCCTTTATGAATTAGACAGCCCCCCTGGTCGGCAGCAGAGCCACACAGGGAAAATATTCATACTGTTCGCACGTCAGTCGATATAACTTCAAACCAGACGAGGGTACATTTCTGGCGAAACAGCGAGGCTAATGTGGGGGGGGTGGGGGGGTGCATCCCCATCTCCTCCTCCACTGCAGACAAATACAAACAGGGTTTTTCGACACGCCCAGGACGGGGGGATTTAGCAGCCACTACGTTGAACGGGGGAATTTGCAGCCAGCGCTACAGTATGTGCACTAACGTAAACACCACCACACTGTCCGCCCCCCTCCTCGCCCAGACGTCCACGCATGCACTGTGATGCACACGTACTTTCCCAGTAGCCTAAAGGTACATGTAATGAGCGGGTCCATTTGGATGATTTGGTTAAAATCCCAAAGTTACATTACTGTGTGTACTTTTATATCTGCTGGATCAGAACATATCAATGATATAATCCACCACTCGACGGAGGGGGAACACAGATCCCGTGCCGTCGGTAAAAATACATACAGGCGTCCGTCCGACGTCCGTCCGTCCATCTTACATAATTACATTATCCTACCTTTGTGCCCAACCCAACTTCCCAAGATAATTTGGTGTTCATATATTCAGAACGGGTAAGGACTACTCTGAGAAAATACCTGTAATGATGTGCCCAAAATAAAGCGGCCTCGAGTGAAAACCCAACAACCCAGTGGACCTTTTTCTGCGACTGGGAAGGGACGGAGCTTTTAGAAGTCTTGCGGCAGTAAGCCGCGGCCAGCCGTGGCTGGGAGCGTGGCCTTGACTTGCACCTCGAAACAAGCACTTCTTTTTTGATCGTACTTTAATCGACATATGAGGCCCCATTCATCTACAAGACATTATCATGGACAGCAGGATGCCACAGGCACACAACAACTAACGCTGTGCGTAAGCGCGTGTGTCTGTGTGTGTGCGTGTGTGCATCCGTGCGTGCGTGTGTGTGATAAAAATAACACATTATTAGCACATCAAAAGCTCTCCACCCCTTTATGTTGTATACCTGGCAACGTGATCTTTCTCACACACACACACACACAGCTTGTTTTGAACTGAGATAACTCAGAAATAGCGTGTATGCATGCATGCGTGCGTGCGTGTTTTTGGGGGGGATTGAATGATAGGCCTACACAGTATGGCTATAGTTGAAGGATAGAAGGTATTTGCACAGCGGGAGAGTTGATTTTGTTGCGATTGATTAGCATTATAAACCACCATTTGTGTCACGGGTGTTATGCAAACTGATGGTGATTTTAACCAGGCTACTGTTGATGCTCTGCATGTGTGATGCTGCAGTATGATCAAGTATAGGGCGTTCATTTACGGAAAAACACCTACACACGCACGCATGCATGCACGCAGAGTTAGAATATGGAGATGAGTGTTCTGCCCGACACAATGATATAAGACTAAGTCATTGTGTATGCACAGCTTCTGCAGCTGTAAGCCTTCTCTCTCTCTCTCACACACACTATTTCTCTACAGTATATTTGACTTGTTTTTTCTCTTATTTAACTCATCGCCATCTGACCCCATTTCCTTTATTCTTCTTTCTTTCTTTCTTTCTTTCTCTCTCTCTCTTTCCTTCCATCTTGTGTTGTGCTTTCCGTTTTCTCCTCACAGTTATAACTTGTAAACAGAATTAGGGAAGGAGAGACGCGTGGGGGTGATGATGAGGGGAAGGGAACATGGAGGAAGTGAAGAAGAAATGGAGAGTGAAGAGAGGAGAGGAGGAGAATGGAGGAGAGGAGGAGAGTGGAGGAGAGGAGAGGAGGAGAGTGGAGGAGAGGAGAGGAGGAGAGTGGAGGAGAGGAGAATGCAGAATGGAGCAGAGGAGAGAAGGAGAGGGGAGGCGAATGGAGGAGAGGAGAGGATGGGACTGCTAATTCAGAGTTCAGAGAGATTTTTTAGTTTGACACACTCAGCGGGGGGCCTTTGACTGTTCGCGCTGTGGCACCCACACTGCCTGCCTTTGAAACACACACACACACACACACACACACACACACACACACACACACACACACACACACACACACACACACACACACACACACAAATGTGCGTGTAGTGGGTAATGTTTGCTGAGAGACATAAAACAACAGTGAATCAGCAAGGAGAGAGTTGAGATTATAAACTGCAGGAAGTAGCAAAACCATCCTGTTGACATTCGTTCTTATGTAGGCCTGTTAACCTTCCTTTGCTTTCAATGTTTGGCTACTCAGTATTATCAGCCCTTAGAGTGTGTTAGAGTGTGTTGAATGTTGTGTACAGTATGTTTGATTTGTTGGGAATGCCTATAGTGTACTCTGATTCTGATATTGACCCCCTGCACCTTATGTATGCTATATTCCTGTAAACTGTACAAACGATGGATCTTGTATGGGAAAACCAATGATTCACCCACTTACAGATGTGTCATTTCACAATCTTTCCCCGCAGAAGCGGTATTGATTTCGTCGACCAAAACGGCCCATTTTCACTGACGGAAACTAAATGAAACTAAGCTACGATGACAAAAACTAAATACTAATACTAAATATACTGACAATTCTGGCAACGAATTGACCTGGACTTTTATTCAAATGACTATGACTAAAACTAAATCAAAATGTGCTGTAAAAATCAACACTGCACTGAAAAGCACCCCCCAGTCACACCTCATGTGCCTTTGTTTGTTTATTATTGGCAATTGTCTTCCTCCATGAAAAGGTATGGATTTCCCACTGATTTGCCCATGAATTGCCAATGGCAGGTCCTGTGTACTGTAGTTCCAAAATGGCACATCTGATGTGACAAGCTGGTCAGATTCTGTGCACCATTGTTTTATGGTCGGTGGGGATTATGCTTCATCCCGGTTGCATCCGGTCAGTTATTTCATGCTTGCGCAATTGTAACTTCTTTTTTTTTTTTAATGGAATAAAATGAATGAGAAAAAAAAGGAACATAGAACTTTCACTTACAATTCAGTTGTTAAAAAACACTCGGTCATCTTATAATTGTATATGCATAAAAGTGCAGGAGTCCTTGATGAAACATCACATTAAAGATAATGCAATAACTAAAGGGAATATGATGGTCCCCCCGTGCATTAGAATGACAATATCAGTCATGATAGTTCAATGAGTCTCTCATGGTTAACGTGGGGTTTTACGTAGAATGGGCTTAAATGAGGGGGTTATTGAATCAAGCAACTTGAAAAACTGTCTGGGTAGACGTTGAAATGATCCCAGAAGTGTCTTAAAATGATAGTATACGCCTTAATGGCAACATTCCTTCCGAGGCTGACAAAGGTATAATGGCACTGCACGGTTTCAATTTAAAGACAAACTAATTGTAATTTGCTGCAAGATATGAACAAACATAACTTGCATTTGAGATGGTTTGAAAACCAACAATCACAATAGTGCACTCTGTGGATGCAAATTAACCTCTATACATTGTGCATGATATTGTTTCATAACCATACATCTCAGATTTGATTAGATGCCAAATGCCTAAAGTGCAATAAATGTGATTGCAACAGCAGTAACCCTCAAGAGCTGCTCACACTCCAGACTTCCACCAAATCTACTGTATGTCTCTCCTACAGTGTCTCCCTCTCAGCCTACCTACTGTATGTCTCTCCTACACTGTCTCCCTCTCAGCCTACCTACTGTATGTCTCTCCTACACTGTCTCCCTCTCAGCCTACCTACTGTATGTCTCTCCTACACTGTCTCCCTCTCAGCCTGCCTACTGTATGTCTCTCCTACACTGTCTCCCTCTCAGCCTGCCTACTGTATGTCTCTCCTACACTGTCTCCCTCTCAGCCTACCTACTGTATGTCTCTCCTACAGTGTCTCCCTCTCAGCCTACCTACTGTATGTCTCTCCTACACTGTCTCCCTCTCAGCCTGCCTACTGTATGTCTCTCCTACAGTGTCTCCCTCTCAGCCTGCCTACTGTATGTCTCTCCTACAGTGTCTCCCTCTCAGCCTACCTACTGTATGTCTCTCCTACACCGTCTCCCTCTCAGCCTACCTACGGTATGTCTCTCCTACACTGTCTCCCTCTCAGCCTACCTACTGTATGTCTCTCCTACACCGTCTCCCTCTCAGCCTACCTACGGTCTGTCTCTCCTACAGTGTCTCCCTCTCAGCCTACCTACTGTATGTCTCTCCTACACTGTCTCCCTCTCAGCCTGCCTACTGTATGTCTCTCCTACAGTGTCTCCCTCTCAGCCTACCTACTGTATGTCTCTCCTACACCGTCTCCCTCTCAGCCTACCTACTGTATGTCTCTCCTACAGTGTCTCCCTCTCAGCCTACCTACTGTATGTCTCTCCTACAGTGTCTCCCTCTCAGCCTACCTACTGTATGTCTCTCCTACACTGTCTCCCTCTCAGCCTGCCTACTGTATGTCTCTCCTACAGTGTCTCCCTCTCAGCCTACCTACTGTATGTCTCTCCTACACTGTCTCCCTCTCAGCCTACCTACTGTATGTCTCTCCTACAGTGTCTCCCTCTCAGCCTACCTACTGTATGTCTCTCCTACACTGTCTCCCTCTCAGCCTACCTACTGTATGTCTCTCCTACAGTGTCTCCCTCTCAGCCTACCTACTGTATGTCTCTCCTACACTGTCTCCCTCTCAGCCTACCTACTGTATGTCTCTCCTACAGTGTCTCCCTCTCAGCCTACCTACTGTATGTCTCTCCTACAGTGTCTCCCTCTCAGCCTACCTACTGTATGTCTCTCCTACACTGTCTCCCTCTCAGCCTGCCTACTGTATGTCTCTCCTACAGTGTCTCCCTCTCAGCCTACCTACTGTCTGTCTCTCCTACACCGTCTCCCTCTCAGCCTACCTACTGTATGTCTCTCCTACAGTGTCTCCCTCTCAGCCTACCTACTGTATGTCTCTCCTACACCGTCTCCCTCTCAGCCTGCCTACTGTATGTCTCTCCTACAGTGTCTCCCTCTCAGCCTACCTACTGTATGTCTCTCCTACAGTGTCTCCCTCTCAGCCTCTACTGTATGTCTCTCCTACACCGTCTCCCTCTCAGCCTACCTACTGTATGTCTCTCCTACAGTGTCTCCCTCTCAGCCTACCTACTGTATGTCTCTCCTACACCGTCTCCCTCTCAGCCTACCTACTGTATGTCTCTCCTACAGTGTCTCCCTCTCAGCCTACCTACTGTATGTCTCTCCTACAGTGTCTCCCTCTCAGCCTACCTACTGTATGTCTCTCCTACAGTGTCTCCCTCTCAGCCTACCTACTGTATGTCTCTCCTACAGTGTCTCCCTCTCAGCCTACCTACTGTATGTCTCTCCTACAGTGTCTCCCTCTCAGCCTACCTACTGTATGTCTCTCCTACACTGTCTCCCTCTCAGCCTACCTACTGTATGTCTCTCCTACAGTGTCTCCCTCTCAGCCTGCCTACTGTATGTCTCTCCTACACTGTCTCCCTCTCAGCCTACCTACTGTATGTCTCTCCTACACCGTCTCCCTCTCAGCCTACCTACTGTATGTCTCTCCTACACTGTCTCCCTCTCAGCCTGCCTACTGTATGTCTCTCCTACACCGTCTCCCTCTCAGCCTGCCTACTGTATGTCTCTCCTACACTGTCTCCCTCTCAGCCTGCCTACTGTATGTCTCTCCTACACTGTCTCCCTCTCAGCCTACCTACTGTATGTCTCTCCTACACTGTCTCCCTCTCAGCCTGCCTACTGTATGTCTCTCCTACAGTGTCTCCCTCTCAGCCTACCTACTGTATGTCTCTCCTACACTGTCTCCCTCTCAGCCTCTACTGTATGTCTCTCCTACACCGTCTCCCTCTCAGCCTACCTACTGTATGTCTCTCCTACACTGTCTCCCTCTCAGCCTACCTACTGTCTGTCTCTCCTACACCGTCTCCCTCTCAGCCTACCTACTGTATGTCTCTCCTACAGTGTCTCCCTCTCAGCCTCTACTGTATGTCTCTCCTACACTGTCTCCCTCTCAGCCTGCCTACTGTATGTCTCTCCTACACTGTCTCCCTCTCAGCCTACCTACTGTATGTCTCTCCTACACCGTCTCCCTCTCAGCCTACCTACTGTATGTCTCTCCTACACCGTCTCCCTCTCAGCCTGCCTACTGTATGTCTCTCCTACAGTGTCTCCCTCTCAGCCTGCCTACTGTATGTCTCTCCTACACCGTCTCCCTCTCAGCCTACCTACTGTATGTCTCTCCTACACTCCCCGTGTATTGATAGCTAAGTGCGTCTACTCAAGTACTATTACTTAGGTACTTTTATTTAACACACACACACACACACACACACACACACACACACACACACGAGGAAAATAAAATCCTAACAGTTTATTGATTGCCGTGTTTCCACCTTGTGATGAGGATGGGGAAAAAAGAACAATGAGTGAACGGTCTTAAATTCTACAAAGCTCCCATTGGCTGTTGTGCCAACCAATTAAACCGCTCTGCCCAAATATAGACACCTGGCCATACAAAGTAAAGCAGGTTACCAGTCAAACAACAAGGGTGGAGTCATCTTATGTATTATATACATATATATATCTTATATATTTACATTCATTATACACAGTTTAACTTTATGTTTTTGCCTATATGATAATACCGCTGTTGGGTGGGAACCTTGTATGTCCAAAACCGTTACCTTTCAGGAGAAAAAAATAACCTGTAAATTCACACACCGATGGTGGAGGAAACCATGCAAGGCACCAACCTGCACATAGGGAGCAATTTGGGGTTCAGGTCTTGCTCAAGGACACTTTGACACTAATTCTGGGGGAGCCGGATCGAACCTCGCGGTTCTGTAAAAAACACACTGACACATTTAACCACGTTCACTTTCAATGATTGCCATAAACAATCGCCTTGTCTGATCTTGTAGATTAGATATATTCTCTACTTTTGCATGACACACAAAAACGTTTAAATATGGAGATACAGGGTTGCTGCACGACAGCAATGTTAACATTGTCGTCGGGGGCAGAAAACTCTTATATCTATTATATTCTACGATTTCCGGTGATCCCATTGGACGTGTGTTTACCCTGTACTGATTACATTTCTGTCTGACTGTACCCTGTACTGATTACATTTCTGTTTGACTGTACCCTGTACTGATTACATTTCTGTCTGACTGTACCCTGTACTGATTACATTTCTGTTTGACTGTACCCTGTACTGATTACATTTCTGTTTGACTGTACCCTGTACTGATTACATTTCTGTTTGACTGTACCCTGTACTGATTACATTTCTGCCAATAAAGTATTCAATCAATCAATCAATCAAGACGCCCTGAGGGCGAGCGCTGGCGCTTTGGCATGGGAGGGTCAGATCAACATTATGGAATGAATTATGTACTGGCCATATATGGAGGGTGTCTTGAGTGTACAGGGCTTGATGAGGTCAGATCAACATATGGAATGTCAGAACAGGTCAGCTCCATATATGGAGATCTAAGGGTGGCAGCGGGGGCAGTGTCTTGAGTGTACAGGGTTTGATGAGGGCCCAGGTAGGGCCGGGCCTTAATTTTCAGGTCTGTTGAGGACTCTAGTTATCGCCGGCTGCACTACTAACTTTGGGGCGGGCCAGTAGAGTTTGAATGAACAGGTATGAGTCAAAACGGAGACATAGAAGACGAAGGACGGGTGGTGTGACGGAGTCACTGACGGACCGACAGGTTTTGAACGTTTTCATAGTTTTCAACCTACGATCACAAACACTTTTACTTTTACAGCGTCACACAAAAGCATAACAACAATTCAGATCCACAAGCTTGATACACGGTGTGAAGCGACACGTTTAAAGCTTGTACATCTGCTACTTTTGAATTTGAATCCTGAAAAGAAACAGTTTTGGACATTTATGAGGTTTCCCCCAGACAGAGACGATATTATATTTTATCTCCACATGGCAGAAGGCAGGGAGAGGGGGATTATGTATTTTTTCATGTGTGTAATATGGTAAACCACGACACTGATAGTAAACATTACATACATTTATTGTGCACGCTGCCAGCAGGAAAGAAGATATACTCAATCACTGAAAATGTGTTGACATCGCCCACAGACAACTTTACAAAAAAAAAAATTATTATGAACGCCAGACCACGTCCAAATCCAGCTCAGGGGCCAATCGTGACACGAGGTCAGATTTTTGAAACCACAGGTCGCATTTACTATGACATTTCTCGTTCTCGCAATTCTGACATTCTATATGTTGATCTGACCACATCAAACCCTGTACACTCAAGACACGCAATTCGTAGATTGAAAGGTTTTGTTCAAAGCACATATGAGTGCCTTACAAACTAAACGTATTTTCCAACCATTGTCGGAATTTTAAAATAGCATTATGCAACAAGCTTGAGCTTGTAGATCTGCTATTTTAGAGAACAAATACTGTTCTAAAACAAAGAGTTTTCTTAAAAACATATGTATACATACTAGCTAAAACCTAAAATGACAAAGATGCTTCACCAGTTTGAAACCACCTTGAACCTTACATTTCCCTTAATGCCAAATGAGTGAAGTGAATGAGCTCAAATCCTGTGTCACCTCTGTTGAATTAAGCAATATTACACGAGAGGGTGTTTCACTTCACATTAATGCATGCTGGAGGCAGCACAGAATGAAGTGCATTAATGAAAGGTAAAGCACACCCCGGAGTGGAAAATTGGCGATTAATACAACTGTTACGGCGGCGGTGGCTCAGGGGTAGCGAGTGGTACCGGATGGTAACCACAAGGTTGCCAGTTCGAACCCGGGCTCCCCCAGAGTTAGTGTTGAAGTGTCCTTGAGCAAGACACTGAACCCTAAATTGCTCCCGATGTGCTGGTTGGTGCATTGCATGGTTTCTGCCACCATCGGTGTATGAATAGGTGAATGTAATGCACAATCTATGTAAACCGGCTTTAAATGCACCATTTACCCCAGAAACGGATATTTACAAAACAAATATATACATATTAGAAATGCCATGCCTATAATATCATGCCCTAAATAGTCAATATGAATAGGATATTCATATTGACTCACTACTTGTGCGAAGTAGGGCATTCATTGAGAAGGTTTCTGCCAGACACTTATGAAGGGGTTAATAGTGCATTGCAGATGTCCAGTTCTCTCAGCGCCGAGAGAGCAGAGGAGGCAGCTGTGTAATCAGTGGACCGGTCGGCATGACAACCTTAATCAACACAATGAAATAGGTTGCCGCTGGAAACCATCCTGCATACGTACGTCTCAATATCCCACGTACTGGATATAACTATATCCTCGGCACGCTCCATTAAACTCATCACACACACACACACAACATGCACGTCCATAGCCGTTCTGCGTGGCATTTCTGAGTTGTCAGAGTGAATGACCTGCATGTGAGCGCTATAAAGATATATAGAGAGCCGAGCGCAGCAAATTGACTCGGTCAAGGATGTTGATCTATTGTAGTAGCTCCGACAGTGGCGTGCGCGCGCACACACACACACACACACACACACACACACACACACACACACACACACTATGCATTATTCGTCCTGATAGGATTATTACGGCCAGGGAATTTTCACTCTGATGGCAGTTACACACACACTCACACTCACGCACGCACGACCATGCACACGCACACACACACACTTTACTAAAATGTAATGAGATGAATGTGGAACCGGGATGAGGAAGCCAGGGTAGGACGAGATTCAGGGCGGGGGCATAGTCTCAGGAGCTGACGGCCATACTGTTAAGTTGCTACTCTGGGAGCGGTCGGTCATTTCTGCTCCGTCACTAGCCCCAAAAGAGATTGGCTAGGAGATGTAATGACTGAGGGCCGGACAACGTGTCACATAATGCTCCTCTCTTCCGTACTAGACCCTCAATCGGGTGAGGAAAAACGCCCAGCTGCAGTTGAGTGAAGGAAAAGGAAGAAACCTCGGTATGGAAAGCAAGAGAGGGGACCGACCAGATGTGAGCAGGGGAGTGGCTAATGAGTGAAGGCCGTGGTACGTTGAGAACAGGGGAGTGGCTAATGAGTGAAGGCCGTGTGGTACATTGAGAACAGGGGAGTGGCTAATGAGTGAAGGCCGTGTGGTACATTGAGAACAGGGGAGTGGCTAATGAGTGAAGGCCGTGTGGTACATTGAGAACAGGGGAGTGGCTAATGAGTGAAGGCCGTGTGGTACATTGAGAACAGGGGAGTGGCTAATGAGTGAAGGCCGTGTGGTACATTGAGAACAGGGGAGTGGCTAATGAGTGAAGGCCGTGTGGTACATTGAGAACAGGGGAGTGGCTAATGAGTGAAGGCCATGTGGTACATTGAGAACAGGGGAGTGGCTAATGAGTGAAGGCCGTGTGGAGTGACCACGATAAGCAGAGGGTGCTCTCTACTCCTGAACCCATGTTGAACACGGTGGTTGCCTAAAGTCAGTCAGACGTCCCAATAATCAGACATTACTAACTCTATAAGCTAACCCTAACTGCATGTGGAAGCCATGGGTGAGTCTTATAACCTGCAGCCACGTATGTCGGACTATTGGTAGGTCAGAATACTGCATGTCAACTACATTGAAAGGCTGCTCATTTTCACAGCCGGTATTGTAATGGTGTAGTGAAGTCCACATAGCAGCTCTGACAGTGTGATGAATGAAACAGGTTCAGGAAACGTTTCCAAATGTGATGGAACTGATTCCGGTTCCTCAATTTTGGATCCGGTTCCTCAGATTCCAATGCAAACAAATGGCCTGAAAGACTCACTGGTTCTCACCAGTCTCTCTCTCTCTCTCTCTCTCTCTCTAACCGCTGACCCACTGCGCTGATTTAATAATAACACCTCTCCCCCGTTACCGCGGAGACGGAGCAGGTAATTAAGCCCCAATACCGACCATCACAGACATATTGCTATTATGGGATGGAGAATGGATGCGAGCGCACCGGGGGAGATGTCCGTCGCCCGTGGAAACGGAGACAATTATAACGAGGGTCCACTAATGAAGCTGCTTTATTAAAGGGCTAGTTGGGATAATTTAGATGTGAATTCAATAACGCTCAACCACTCCATTGAATTCAATTGTATTAAATTGAATTAAACATTATATTGAATTAAATTAAATTGCATTAAATGTATTCTATTCCAATCCACTTCATTTAATGTATTTTATTTTATTTAATTGGGCCTTCGTTAGCATGGGAAATGTGCTTTGACTAAATTGCAATATGTATGCACAGGATATAGATCCACTATGGAAATGTTTAGACAGAACATTGCGACTTTGCATTCAAATTAAGTAATTAGTACAATGGTATAACTGACTGTAACTGGCATAACTTGGTAATAACTTGCATATCTTAAAAATGAAAGAAAGCTAAAGTGTGCTTTTGCCAACAAAAAAGTAAGAAAGTTACAAAACTCTCTCTCTCTCTCTCTCTGTTTTCCAACAACTGTTACAAACTCCTCTTGTGACTTACATTTTCCGTGCGTCGATATCATCAGACATCTAATTTTCTAATTTGTTCACACAATATAAAAGTAGTATAGGAGCAATGAAGAGAAGACAATCATAGACACAGAGAGAGAGCAACCTTTTAAAACTTTAATTTAAAAGACCCTGGTGTGTCTTTAAGTTGCTTCATTATTAAGACAAGGTGGATGCGCACGCTGAGTGTGCATGTGTGTGTGTGTGTGTGTGTGTGTGTGTGTGTGTGTGTGTGTGTGTGTGTTATTGTAGGCGACGGACGAGGTGAGGGGGGAGCTGGGAGCGCGAGTCAGGATTCGTCCGAAGACTTTTAATTGGATTGCCAAAGTGGTTGCTTTAATTGAGTTCGGTATTGTTGCTAATATATTAAGTGTACATCTTTATGTTTGTGCGTTGACTGCGCGCACACACACAGTCACACACACACACACACAGTCACACACACACACACACACACACCTAAATTGAGCCCAGGGGGTCACCCATAGTACCGAGAAGATGAGATGCGCCAAGTCAAATGTTATACTCCGCTGCACACCAGAAATGGCCGATGCACAAGCTCACTGCCTCACTATGCTTCGCGGACGCGACGCATAGTGAGCTTGTGCATCAGTTTTACGTTAGGGCCACCCGACACCGTCTTGCGACAAACTATAATCTCGGGATGTTTCGTTTGAAATGGCGGACACTTTTCTCGAGGATTCAATTTGGATGTGCTCAGATTGACTGGGTAATTTGGAGCAGCTTACCTATAATAGCTTCCCTGGCTGTCGCCTTAATTAACTTCTCACATTATAATGCCTGAGGACTGCGGGGAGCTGTGTGCTCCTTAGAGCCTGCTAATGCCCTGCATCTCCCTGGTGGTCAACACACACACACACACACACACACACACACACACACACACACACACACACACACCTCTTTCTCTGTGTCCTTTTCTATCCCACTCTCTTTCTCCGTGAAGCAAAAATGGTAATATATTTGACAAGAAGGAACAAGTTAGAAAGGGAAGTGAACCTATAGTCAGGGTTAGGTTAGGTTCATCTCATTGTAACGGCACGACTATTCGATTTTACAAGGAGCTCAAATGTCTGGACATTGCATGGTTATAATGATGTAATCTGTTCAATTTTCTTCATATACTGAATGTTTGAGTGAGAAGAAGTAAAGTGTGATTTGTTTTTATATGTTTTTAGCAATTTGTAAATAAATACATTTTTAAAAGTCTCTGTCTCTCTGCATCTCTCTCCATCTGCATCGATCTCCAATTCAAATCAATCCAAATGGGGCTTCATGAGAAAATGTAGGTTTTCATTTGCCAAAGCAGAAGTAGACATGCGCGCACGCGCACACACAGTGGATTCATGGTGGGCTGAGTTGCAAGTTTGATGATGAGCAGTGCTGATGTGAGCATGTCTGTCCTTCCTCCTACCTGAGTTTTCCACCCCGTGACTCACACACGCACGCACCCCTTGCCTGACGCTCAGCATATTTCATACCTAACATAAATGTGTATGCAGCTTAAATAGTGATTGCTATGAAGAAAAAGAAAACTGTGGTTTTTATGGTTAAGATTCAATGTATCCCCTGAGCATAGGAAGCAGGCATGCAGACTCTATTAGCTCAATGGTATAAAAAAAACAACGAGTACCCGTGAGGGCAAGATTAACCAAAAACAGCGGATCTACAAGCTCAGAATGTGTTGCGCTGTGACACATTTCGAGATTGTAGACCGCTTTACGAGAGAAGAAAAACACAACAATATGGAGACAGCATTGATACACTCTACCACTCCACACCGCAGTGGCTCGGTATCTCTGTGTTCTTTTGCAAGCTCATGACTTTCACTGTTGGGAACCAAGTTAAAAAAGCATATCATGAATTAGCACTTATGACCTCTTTCGCGCACACGTGCACACACACACACGTGCACACACACACACACACACACACACACACACACACACACACACACAGAGTATAATATAATGAATTATGAGCGAGCAGGCAGGGCAAGTCGATTTTACACAGAGTCTGACATTTATAACAAATCGACACAGACGTAAACTACACGACCTGCTGTGTGCGTGCGTGCGTGCGTGCGTGCGTGCTTGCGTGCTCACGCACTCACGCACAGCATCAGATCCACAACGTGTGAGAGAGATAATGGAAATTGCGAGACTCGAGAGGCTGTCATTTTTATTCCAGGGAACGAGGAACAAGGTATTCTTGCTGTCAGCCACAATAGCTGGCCTACAGATGAAGTTATCTGTCCCATCAAGTCAAGTCACTCTTTGATCACGTTCACTCTCAATGTGCTTAATAAAATGGTGGTAAATGGTGGTAAATGATATCACGGCAATGCTGATAACTATGCTTTCATGTTCTGGATCAAGCATTATGATTGTATATACTGTAGGCCTATACAGTAAGTTGTACTCTTTTGTATTTTTTTTAACTCTTATGTTACTCTTCCTATGGATATTTCTTAATGTGATCAACGCCCCGTATCTGTGTAAACCTGTAACTGTATATGCTCTGCTGTCTCTGGCAACTGTACAGCATATCCATATTGTCATTAACCAAGAAATGATGTTTACAGCATAATATTTTTTGGGGGGAAACGTGGAGACAGAATAAATAGCTAATATTAGTTTCTGTTTTCCCGTTTGGATCTCTATCTCTCCCTCTAATAGGGATGTACACACACACACACACACACACACACACACACACACACACACACACACACACACACACACACACACACACACACACACACACACACACACACACACACACACACACACACACACACACACACACACACACACACACACACACACACACACACACACACACACACACACACACACACACACAGTCACACACACACACACGAGGGTGTGATACAGCTCAGACTGGGAGCCAGGCCAAATGGAAGAGACGCTCGACAATCTCTCTGCCTGGGTCTGTTTGCTCCGCTGGTCGTGTGTTAAAAAAGGTGTAATTATGGAAGCTGTTAAAAAAGGTGTAATTATGGAAGCTGCTCTAATCTTTAATCAACTTGTAATTACACTATCATGCAAGCGGAGGAAGAAGTACTCACATTATTATTTTGATTTGACTTCAAACTACTACTAGAAGTATAGCAATATCACCACAAAATGATTTGCATCAAAATGTTCTTACAGTACCACAGTAAAATAATTGATATTTTTTTATAAAATAGCAGATGTGTCACAATGCAATGTCACAATGCGACGTGTTGTTGAGACCTTGTAGATCAGCTATTTTGGAATGCAAACAATTATTGTAAAGGGCTTTGTTGGTTGATGTATGTTTTGTAACAATGATCTAAATCTACAAAAGTACTGTAACTAACAATACACCACTGGCTATGCATGTAGTCATGATACTTCCTCCTGGTGGAAAATGTACTCTTTTACTTAAGTAAAAGTATAATTATGCAATGTAGAAAATAAAAGTATGAAAGTATTGGTCTCAAAATGTACTTCAAGTACCCAAAGTAGAAAGTACTCATTATGCAGAAGTTTTAAAAATGTATAATTGTGAGCTTTTACTGTACAGTAAATAGGGCTGAAGTGGTTAATGTATGGTTTGTAAAAAATAATCAAAATCTACAAAGTAACTATAGTATTTAATAATGAGTAAAAATATAGTATTTGTCGCTGAGATGTAGTAGTTGTAGAGTAAAAGTACCGGTACTGAAAATTGGAAATACTATACAGTAAAGTAAAACATACCTGGAGACACCACGTTTGGCGTAGAATTATTTTGGCCCTGAACATTGTTATTGTACACGATACAGATCTCACAAAACATACCTTCCATTAACTCTTTGATTCTCTGTTGTATTATAATTTATGTTTCATTTGCTTCAGATTTACATCATCCATCTCCTCATAATTTTAGTCTATAATCCTTCTGGCTATTGTCATTTATATTTTAATATTTATTTGAAGAGGCCGGAGGCCTTTTATCTTTGGCAGCGTATAAGCATCATTGCATCGCTGTGATGCAGAATATTGTTTACACGCATGGAAGTGAAGTGGTTTAGTCATAACGTAGTTGTCAGGCAGAAACCCTTTTATCTCCTGTTTTTAAAGTAAATTAACGCCCTACTGCATCAAAAGTAACTCAAGCTTGTAGCTTGAATTTGAATCCTGGAAAGTAGCAGTTTGGGACATATGAGGTATCCACCGGACAGAGATGATCTTCTGCTTGTAATTTGCTTTCAGGAATACTGTGAACACTGTTTCTTCTCTTAGTTTCATTTGCTGCAGAATTTCTGCCAAATGACACCTGTCCATGAGTTGTATTTCCCTTGATTTTTGTATGCTATTTAGAATGCCCAATAGTAGCAGAATCCATTGAAAAACGTATAACTGTATAGCATCTATCATTACGATGCAATTTCAACTGTAGATTTAATTGACAAAATAAATGAAAAGAAAGAAACTAAAACAAAATCTAAATGTGCTGTCAAGATTAACACTGCATCTAAACACCGTTGTGTGGAGTCCGCCTGGACTGGGGTTGCTATGGTGATTGATTCGCCTTATTAAGAGATCAACCAGCATCTGCTTCCCTGATTGGCCCAAAACAAATATTCTTCTTTGTGGATTGGCCCAAACCTTGTGTGACATTTTGTGAAGCTGAACCAATACAAAGGCAGCGCAGAACAATAGCATTCCATTCTATAATATATATATGGAAACCATCATGTCACAAATTCGTTTCTACCACTTTTTCAGCTAATTTAAATCCACCATCTTGGAATTTCCAGGCCCAAAAAGCAACTGGAAACGACTGCTATTGGATGCAACCGCAGCGACGGCGGGTGGTCACAAGGTAGAACCAGCTATAAACATACCCTACTTTATCATTTATTTTAAAATGCATGGGACCATCATTTACTAAACGCATATATCATATCAAAAAAAGTTATTCATAGAAATATTTCCTATGATATTAATATCAACTATCAAGTGTCATTCACTTGAATGGAGTGTAAATTATTCTGCATCCGGCTGGAGGGGAAATAGCGACATCTGCTGGGCCACTAATGGGAACCGTTCTTTCACGTGGGCTCTCCCTTGCCGCCTGGTGGTTGTAACTGTAAGTTCTCTAAAGAGTGCAGTGGGTTAAATTAGCATTGGAGGCCACATATTGTCCTGCTGTCATCCAGAACCAATATTGACACGGAGAGACCGGGGGATTACATGTCACACTGTGTCACAGGGCCACGCGGTGTCAAACCCGCCACACACACACACACACACACACACACACACGTGAGCGCACGCACAGTGACAGGCTACGCACGCACACACGCACGCACACACACACAGCTCCTGAAAACTGGGTTGCTTTCTTAAACTCACTGAGTGCTACAGGACGCCTTTGGACGCCTCCCCTTTATTGCATGCCCGGCAGGCAGCCTACTGTATGTACAGCATATTAACCATTTAAGTCCATAGGCTATATATATACACTTTGTCGTATGACAGATAGCAAAAACAGCTGATCTACAAGCTCACAACGTGTTGAACTAGTTTGTTAAACTAACAAGAATTCACTGTTTTGAAATATATACACACACACACCCACCCACACACACCCACACACACACACACACACACACACACACACACACAGTAGTAAACTACAGGAAATGGGGGAGAGAGACGGGGCCCGACAAACGACTCCCGATTCCGGGGCCCGCGATCGGGAGTCGAACCCGCAACACGCTGCATGTGGTGCCCGGTCCGCTAGGCCGGCCCGGGACGATCTGCTACTTTTGAAGCTTTTGAATTGGCAGTTTTGGACATCATGAGCTTTCCACCCGACAGAGACAATATCATCTGGAATTAATTGTAGTGGATTGTGTGGGTGAGAATCCCTTTGTTGAAGCAAACAGCTCAGATACAGTACGTTGTGTGAAGCGCTCACACTGTATGAACACCGTTATACTCCCTCCCACAATAAATATGTGCATGTGACATTATTGTGACATGCGTGTGTTTTGCTTTTTTGTTAATACTTTTTTGTGATGTCCTCATGGCATTTTTTGTTTACCACTGAGCTATAATAGAGCCTGCCTGCTTGCTCAGGGGATTTTAGCATTGCTGAATAACTGTACCTTTATACTTTCATACTGTACCACTATGTTACAAGTAAAAAGCCTGTAGTCAACATTTTACTTGAGTAACAGTGCAAAGGTACTGGCATGAAAATAATGTACAAAAGTAAAAATGTGTCAAACATTTTCATAATTCCAAAACATAAAATAGGACTTATAAAATAGAAAGATTATAATATTATTTATACAATATGCTTTCACCAGAAAAATTGTGTGTGGGGAAACCTACACCAAACTAAAATATTTTCCACCACTGTCATTTTTTTCCCTTTAATCTTGCAGGCTCAAGAATATTTTAAACATGCATAATACTAGCAAACTGACGTTAAGATGAAGTGCGCTCTTGACAGTCCTCAGTCTTATAAAGAGAAAGGTAGCGGTGTGTAGAAAGAACGTGTCACTCAACATTGGACACGACCGGTGACAATAAAGTGCCGGTGGAGCCGTTTTTTGATTGGATTGGATTAACAGTTTGCAAAAAAAAATAAAGTACAGGTACATTGTGGTCCTGTGTTTTCAATTCATCAAGACACACAAGAGTAATTTATTTTGGTAAGCTCTTGTCCAGGTACAGTTGTAAGACAGGAGCTCTTTTATGGCGGTTTTGACGGAGGGTGAGGAGTTGTACTACTACTGAGGGCTGGTATACATTACGTACAGTAGCTTTAGCTGACCGTTACAAAACTGCCTGCCGATAATATGTCATCTTAACATCCCTGGAACTGTCACACAGCTAGGACGGTCGGACCTGGAGAAGACAGACTAAGAGGTTTAAAAGAGATCTGTTGAAATGTTCTTCATGTGAAGATGGACTGTCACTTCATTGAACTCGTAGTTGAAATTGAAAGTAGTAGTCGAAAAAGTACTCAAGGGTTTTTTTTTGTAACTTTAAAACACTTCTGGGTCATTTTCACATCTATGCTGGCTTTATTGTGTTCCCCACATATTTCTTAATTTCCTTGATTATTATTATTATTATTTCATCTGATACAAACCGATTACATTTGTTAATCACGTTAGACTCATTGAAAACACATGTCCCTCCCTGCTTCAAGTGACTGATTGTCCTCCTAATGCATAGAATGCATAGGGAGAATGTAATTGTCATAATTAATTTCTGTATGTGTAAGTGTAAGTACTGTGACTGAGTCCATGTGTGATGTAGGCCTAACTGACGGAAGGAATTATGGTCTCCCCGTTCATTCTAAGGAAAATAAATCAGTAACACAAAATGAGTGAAAGTAGTTACAAAAGGTGTTGCCATCAAAATCATAATACAGAATGGTCCATTTCACAATCATATCATTGGGACTGCATGTGCTGCAATTATGTAACATTGTCCCACTAGATAGACTACATCAATATGTGTGTCGATCAAATTAGACGGGGTAGTTTCAGACCGTTCTTTCATTGACAAACGTTCCCTAAAACTGATATGTGAATGGAGACAATTTTGCGCCAATCTGAAAACAGAGATGTCTCCTCGCCTATGGCACAAACCTATCACCCCACATGCATGCAAGCAGGCATGCATTTGAATTACTATATTTGGGAGGATGTCAACATTTAGTCTAATAAAATGTAACTTGACGGGCCTTGATAGCGTTGTGTAATACCTGATTTAGTGATTTGACACTTGGTTGCATGCTGAAAATAGCTGATCTACAAGCTCATAATGTGCACGTGAGCTTGTAGATCTGTAGATGTCAGAGCACCACACTCGAGACTTTTGTTTTTTGTCATGCAGTGGGAAAAGGTATAGTCGACGAAGTTAATAGTTTTAGTCAATGAAATTAACAGTTGTGCACACACGCGCACACACACACACACGGTGGCTATGACGCCATCGGCGTAGCTGTCAAAATCGTTAAGCAAACAGCCGTCGGCGACGGCGGTTCCCATGGTGACCCGTCTATGCAGCATGTGTCAAACATAAACACCCCGTCGCGCGTCAGCTAACTTGCCGATATTGCTTCATTCTTACATGCGCTGGGCATGATCAGCAGTGGAAAGAGGAAGGTGCTGGAGCAATCTCTAAAGTGTTATTCTAAAACCGTTTTAATAAAACATGGTTAATATGACATGTTAGGCCTATTAGTGTTATTTCTTCATTCAGAGCATGCCAACACATTACACAGCATAAGAGAGGTGATGGAGCAATCGGTGTAAATGTATGACAGCTATAATTTCAATAAACATAGTTTTTTTTTTTTTTATATATTTTTTATCCCACGATTTTGTAACCCATTTTTCACCCCTGTGCCAATCATCTACTGTGATCCTGGGCTCTACACACCCTCCGCCAACCTGAACATATAAACATAGTTATGACATGGCGTTGTACACTACGTGTAAGTGTAGGTTCTGCCGTAGTAGAAAGGGCTGCGACGGAGAGCAGGTTTATGTATCGAGCACTGATCCATTTCCTGTTGCCGGAGCCGACTGCCGTAGCCGTCGTTGCTTAAAGTCGCTATAAACGATGAGAGGGAGTGCTAATGGTTCCAGATCACAGCATCTGTAGGACTGACTGCGTTGGCACATCAACCATGATCAAATCAAATGTAGATTAATCACGTTATCCGAGTGCGTGCTGTAGTGCGCGAGTGTATGCGCACAAGGCACAAAGAAGCAATGTGTCACAAACAACGTTTTGTAGTAGTGCAGTTTGGTTTTGCTTTTAACGTCCGAAGACTCTCCTCCAGGACAGGCTTCAGACGTGCCTCCTAGATCCTCTACTCAGGAGACTTGGCTCAGATCTGAACCCATTCCATTTGGCGTCGGTTAGTTAGTTAATCGCACGATTAATCGCAAATAATTCATTCAGTTTTTACCTGTTCTCAATATAGATTAGAGAGAGATAAGAGTGGATGAATGTGCTGGTTTTATGCAAAAGTATGTTCTTTTTTTATTTGAAATCATTAAATCCCCAAAAGAAAACCGTACTACATTAAAAAGGCTGCAGCAGATGGTAAGGATCTGATAAATGTACTTGTTAATACGAGTATATACACTGTACTACTGTAGTGTCCACCTTTATGCTTTAATATAAAAGTTAACCAAAAACTAAAGGATGTACCTCATACAGGATTGTACAAAATAAAACTAAACTAAATTGAGCGAAGGATATTGTAGCCAAAGTTTGACAGAAGTATATTTGGCTGACATAATGAAAATGTAGCCTAATGTTAGGCACACACACACACACACACACACACACACACACACACACACACACAGTACACACAAAGCTCTATAGGCTGGTGTGTGTGTGTGTGTGTGTGTGTGTGTGTCACCATGCGTCACACTGATGTGTTGTGAGCTTGTAGATCGGTTTTTTTCACTGCACCACAGGACCACAATGGAAACAAGTCCCATGCAGGACTTTTTTGTGTTATAATTTTAGTCTCAATGTCTGACTGTACCTCGTTCTGTATAAATTCATGACTAATAAAGTATTCAGTTGAGCGGGAAACTAAACTACTGTAAGTGTTGCTTGCTACTAATTTACTTTCACAAGTATGTATATTTCTGTTTGTGGAGTGAAGCTATGGATTGGCTTACCTGAGACTATTAAGCAAAGTATAAATGTAATGCAATTCAAAAAAGGCTATGCTGGACAAATACCAAATGGAATACATTCATTCAATCAATCAAAACAGGCACACGACACAGGCATAACTTTAACCCCAAAAACTAAACCTAACCTCTCAATATGTAATCCTAACCCAATAAATGGTTACAAAATATTAGTTTTTGAACGATTTCTCTTGTGAGTCTGGAAAAATGGTTCCTCACAATGTCTATTAATGAAATCCTAGTTGTGGAGACATATAACACTCACACTCCACCCCCATTGTTTTCTCTCTCTCTCTCTCTTCCATCTATGGTTTGCAGGTATAATACACCGGCGTATACAACTTGGCTGCTTATCTTCACAGAACAGGCCTTTTAAAACCTGTGTGTGTGTGTGTGTGTGTGATTGTGTGCATGCACGCGTGCGAGCACTAGTGGCTTTTGGACAGCAGAGGGATTTAGGCAGCAATATGCGTCTCAATTGACCAGCGTACACACACACACACACACACACACACACACACACACACACACACACACACACACACACACACACACACACACACACACACACACACACACACACACACACACACACACACACACACACACACACACACACACACACACACACACACACACACACACACACAGGTTTTAAAAGGTTCCACAGTGTGGTGCCTAGCACTCTGCAGGTGGACGTTTTAAGATGTGGTGCGCAGGCAGGAAGGGGGGAAATTTAAGATGTGACACCCAGTGAGAGTGGAGTAGCTTTTCTTCAAAAGCACACACTAAACAGATTCTTATCAACAGCTGGTTTACACTGTAGCTACGACTCACTACTACAGTACCAAATGGTTGCTCTGAGTATTGTACATGGTGGACAGTAAATAAGTACGGTACCATAGTTAAGTCCATTGTTCTCAAATGAACACTTGGCCAAGGAACCCCTTGTGTGTGTGTGTGTGTGTGTGTGTGTGTGTGTGTGTGTGTGTGTGTGTGTGTGTGTGTGTGTGTGTGTGTGTGTGTGTGTGTGAGTGTGTGTGTGTGCGAGCATGCACCGGTTTTATTCTTTTAACATAATGGTTACAGTGGTTACAATGATTGTGATGGCAATACAGCCATGACTTGTTGGATAAAAAGGTGATGATGTAATTGTCAATTTCCCTTGTTGAAAATCCCTGAATGAGTTTGTTTGATCATGTTGCTGGGGACACCCTTGAACCAATACATGTACTGTACATGTAACATTGGCATCCTGTACAACTAAAGTACTGAACAAACACTCACTGATTTCTCAGGTTTATATTTTTCAACAAAGCATATTTTTCTTTGACATAATACCAGTAAAACCGGGCCTTAATGGTCGGGCCTGTTAAACTCTAGTTTTCGCCGGCTGCCGGGCGCGGCTGCACGCTGCACTAATAACTTTGGGACGAGCCGGCTAGAGATTGAATGGACAGGTATCAGTCATAAGGGAGACTTCGAAGAGGAAAGACGCGTGGGGGAAGATATGGAATGTCAGAACAAGTCAGCTCCATATATGGATATGTAAGGGTTTGAGGGTGGCTGGCCGGCTCCATATATGCAGATCTAGGTGATGATCCAGTCTTCTCTATGTATGGATATCCAGGGTTTGATGAGGTCAGTGAATGTGAGCTATATGGAGACGGCCATATATAAAGGTCACGAGGCGTGACGGATTGACGGCCATATATGGTGGCGAGAAGGATCGACGGAGGGACTGAAAGGTTTTGCAGGCTTTCATAGTAATCTGTGACCTACAGTCGCAACAACTGAATAAATAAATAACACCTTAAGTACCATAATTCTACTTAATAGAATAAATACATTAATTAATGCAATAAAATTAAACAAAACAAAAGTTTTCAATAAATACCACCCTGCGTGTGAGAGAGAGATGTCAGGGCTGCCATGCAGGATAAGCTATTCAACCAGCCGTTTACATAAACCTTCAATCAGCGCAAATCCACCGTAATTAAAAAGAAAAGAAAAGGGAAAAAAAATCATTGTAAACTATTCAACCTTTACGGCTGGCTTCCCCACCTCACTGTAATCAGGTGGATGTCATTAACGAAGGGTTAGCGGCAAAATGCTTAATTTCGCTCTCCGCTAAGTCCACTCCTAACTTTGCCTTTTTATTTGTCACTGTCGTGTGGAAACCGTATATGTCCAAAACTGTTACTCTTTAGAAAATAGAGGAATAAAATAACCTGTGAACGATTCAATGTACAGTAGTTACCGTTTAGTCACAAGCTCTTGTTAATACTTTTCATTGTTTCAATATTTATAAAACGATTATAACCACGTTCACAGCATTTAGTTATTTTATTCACCACATCTGTAAGAAATGCCATTCTAATTTATTTTAAAACACAACTCATGTAACTGTATTGGTTATTTTTACAAATTTTGTTGCATGCATTTCCTTGATGTCATGTGTAAAGCATGTTGAAATGTGCTTTACACACATCTGCCTTTCATTTACTTAAACAAAAATAAAACAATTTAAAAAATAGCAAAACTAGTTCATCTATACAATCCTCGTTGTGAGCTTGTAGATAGGCTATTTTTTCTACTTCTGTGTCATAACAAAGTCGGGCATTCATTTACAAAAGAAAACATAAAACAGTTGAAATACGGAAGATACAAGGTTTCTGCACGGACAGCAACAATTCTCCCTCCCAATGAGCGAGGAAAAACGAGAGGCGATAAGGGAAGTTGCCAGAGAGGGAAAACCTTCCACACTCTGAGTAATTACTTCTCTTTGTGATTTCTTCCTAAATTAATTTTAATTAAGGGCATCGGCTCTGCCTGTATAACCGTCCACTTCGTGCTAATCTAAAGTAATGTTGTGGCTAATGAACGCAGAGTCAAGTGGCCTTTTGGGTTTCACTGGCTCTGCTCCTGGCTCGCTTACACACTGGTCAAGGACACCGCGAGCAGGTGGATGCACGCACACACACACATGCACACACACGCACACATTTTTCTATTACTACAATTGTGAGAATATTAAAACACAAGTACCGTACCGTATTACTACAATTGTGAGGACATTAAGCCATTAAGACCTGAGGCTGATTCTACAAATGCCTAAATCAGTGGTTCTCAAATGTTTGGTGCCAAGAACCCCAAAAATGATACAGTATGTATTTGACCGTGCGCCAAAGATCATACAGAAACTATAGTAAAATACGCACAACACTTCGTGGAGGTGCTGGGTTCAAAAAGTGACATAGGAAAAGAGAAGGGAACCCGCACACTCTCCAAAATATATATTTATTGACGACGTTTCGAGCCAAACCAGATGAAGAGCCTTGGCTCGAAACGTCGTCAATAAATATATCTTTTGGAGCATACGAGTGTGTGGGTTCCCTTCTCTTTACCGTGCGCCAAAAACAAATAAAAGTGCCGGTAACCAGTGTAGTGTTGACAGGACTAATATGATTCTGTATTAGTTAAAATTCTACAGTATCTGTATTACTTAAATGAAGAAATAGCTGTTCTTGTGACCTTGCTGAAATGAGAATTAAAATTTAGGTCAGTCTAAAATCACACCCATGTCTGTGACCTCTGTTTTGACATGTCTAGCCAGAGATCCAAGCATTGACTGTAATTTCTCTCTCTGAGATTTGGGGCCAGTGGGAAGAAGATCTCTTTTTTTTTTAAGTTATGTTATTGAGACAAGAAGTGAGATCACTCAGGGCATTGGGGTCGTCTGGTGAAACAAATATGTATCAACTGGGTATGATCTATCATCCACATAGCAGCGATAGTTGTCATTATGGCATCTGATGATGTAAGACGCCTTACGTGTGCACGCATCCGCCTCGTTGACGGCAGACTGCTGGGCGAGCGGTGGCGCTTTGGCATGGGGGGTCAGATCATCATGGAATGAATTATGTACTATAAGGGTGGTAGCGGGGACATGCTCTTGAGTGTACAGGGTTTGATGAGGGCCCAGGTAGGGCTGGGCCTTAAATTTCGGGCCTGTTGAGAACTCTAGTTTTCGCCGACTGCAAGAATTTTCTTCACCAATGTGTTTGTAAAGGTGTCTACTAACATATCCCTCATTGGTTTATATTCAACCACCCTAGGGGAACTTTTGACAGCTGCTGAAAGTTGGGGTACCATACAACCATTATAAGGCAAAATGTTCTAAATTTCATTATGCTTTAAGTAGCATGTGACGTGTCAAACTACTACATTTCAAGGTGGACATCTAGTTAATTTTTCCTCCATTGTCACTCAGCTTTGCAGCAATTTATTTTTAGCTGACAGAGGGTGGCATTATACCATGGTGTTTTATGGCTTTTATACCGTTTCTTAATTTGTGAAATTGTGAGACCATACCGTTTACAAGTTAAGCAATCAGCTAACACTCTTATCCAGAGCGACAACGAAACAACAATAACTTACAACAAGGAAGGTAAACACATACAGTAGGCTTACATCAAAATGCAGGGGTGCGTAGCGTTAGTCTGACGTCCCAATAATCCAACATTATTAACCATACCCCTAACCCTAACCATAACCGCGCGCCACGTACTGTATGTCAGACTAACTGCAGAGAGACAGTGTGCCTCAGCAAAGTAGGATCACATGGTAAACCAATAACCTAGCATCAGTCTAAAGTTGAGACTGATGCCATGTTCTATAGACTCTAAACAATACCTATTTACTACCAAAATATTTAATCTGCTCATTATAACTACAGTATAGGATACCAGGTCATTTAAACTTGCATCTGTCTGAATAGCAAGATATCTACATCATAACTAGCTCAAGTGCTACAGGCTTAGGGCCGATTCATACTCCTATTTTAGAGCCGAATAAAAGTCGGTTCGGCTCCGTTTAGCCTACAATGTGACGTCATTTGAGGTTCGGAGGGACGGGTACCGTTCTAAAGTAGTCTCTTCAGTGCTACTGAAACTTTCTGACAAGCCAAAATAGTTTCGGCACTACAGCGCCGAAACAGCGGTAAAATAGGAGTATGAATCGGCCCTAATTATAGTCTTCAGATCATAGCTGGCAATTGGGAGTGAGTCTGCACAAACTACAATGTGTAGTGTGGGGATGAAATGGCCTGTGTGTTTATGTGTTGCTAATAGACCGGTGCAGGGCGTTGAGTGAGTGTAAATAATTAGCGAGACATGCAAGCCTTTCGTCTGCTCTCTAGATGAGATGAGATAAGAACACACAGGTCATTGTCAGTAGAACTGGGTCAGACAGCTAACATCAGACATTTAATTTAACTGCAAGGCTTTACACTACACAGTAATTCACTTAACTGCCTAATGTGAAAATGCTGCTGGTAATGGACTAAATATTTACGTGGACAATGAGTTTGATTGTAAATTGTGATGCATGCCATAAGTGGCAGGCATCAACAGTAGCAATATCGACTCTTATGAAATTAGTATACAATATTACTACCACATAACTGTCAAAATTATTTAAAAAAAAAATGTCAACCTACAAGCTCACACTGCGTCACACATGCAGCACAACACATTGTGAGCTTGTAGACTGGCTATTTTCGAAAGAAGAAAACCATTTACCAGAAAATATTCGCTCTCAGGTGGAAACCTTGACATACTGTATGTTCCAAACTGTTACTTTGTCAGCTTTTCATTCAAAAACAGCAAATCTACAAGCTCAAAGTTTTTGCCATTTTCAAAACAATCTTGAAAAAAACAGAAATCGTGTATGGTGGGGTCCCTGCCCTGTATGTTCAGATGAGGATTAGTGGCAAGTACCACTTATCTGGTCTAGAGTCATTCAGCCAGACAGCAGAACAAAGAGCAGTGACATTATCCTCTGTAACCTGGTAACACTATTTTTCAGCATGTCATTATAGGTGAACATGTTCCAGCGCTGACCACTGATGAGCAGCTCCACATGCAGCTGGTGACAGATAAAGGTCAGGGCCGACTGGACACCATTTAAGACCCGATCCTACAGTTTTCTGGGAAATTCATTGTTTTATCTTTTCATGTCAAGGACCCCCAAAATGCATGTCCTTGGAAATGTATTTGGCCGCGCGGACCCCCATCTCAAAATATTTTGTTCCAGGCAGTGACCCAGCAGAAGCAAAGATTTGAGTTAAGAATGTTCGCTTTGAAAATATAGATTTGCAAAAAGAAATCAGGATTTTTAGCCAAAGAATTCTAAAATGACACGGATGTTTTACCCAGTTTTAATGGGATAATTATGGATTTAAACAACCGGCCCTTTGGCTATATGAGCTAAGAAATCTAATCTTAATTTAACCTACAAAGCCATCATTAGTTCAGACGACTGCGGTGACTACGCCACCACCCACATCTAACTTTAAATGCACAGGACTGCTGCGTGCGTGGGCGCCATGTCCGTGTGTCACCCCCAAATCTCGACAACTGTTTGGACCGATCAGCTTCAAACACCGGAGACAAGGCCATGCTCGATATGAGGTCGGTCGCATCAGCGGTTCTCCAGAAAACAATATCTATGAATCCAAAACTCCCCAAATGGACCCCTGATGTAATCAGTATGACATTGTAGGCATACAGTAGGACTGAAATCATGGGCTGGCCTTCAAGTACTATGATAAATGGTACTCTAAAAACAGGTATTGCATAACCCGGCGGGCATGCATTCCCAAATGGGCATTACTGTGGACATACTACTGTATAGCTACTGGGCAGCTACCAGTGACCAACATAACAATTTGTATAACTGAGGGTGCGTTTGGATATGTGCACCGGGCGCACACTCACATATTGGTTTGAATTGCACAGTGTGCTCAATGTGCTATACGAACGCACCCTATTATTTTAAGCAATAGAGCGTCGCAGTCCCGCCCCCTTTCAGAACGACGAGGGCTCAGGACATATTTCCCCATTGAAAAAATAAAAAAGTGTTTTTCCTTTTCTTATTATTTGATGCCCAAAACATTGTGTTTATTGAGTTGGCTTTGTCCGCGGCGTAAACGTCTTTAAATAAATACTTTTTGAAAAGTCTATGGGGAAAATGAACGGGGAATTATTTCCTGGGCCCTCGCCGATGGCGTATCAAAACAAAACAAACAACAATATACATTAAATCAAGAAGATTTTCAACTAATTACGTTGTGACATATTGTTTGATACGGTTGTTATGAATGAATGAGGATATAAGGAACATTATAATGGCCATGCATTTGGTTTAACAAATCAAATTACTATGAAACTGATGAATGCATTCCTGTCCTATTTTATAATACTAATATAAAAAATGAGATGTTATTTAAAAAAATATGAAATTGTACAGTAGGTCCAAAATGTTGTATGGAAGTTGTAATTATTACAATGTATTTCCATAAAAATGCCATTATGACAATTAATAACCGTATCACATTGCACGCCAAATGACCTAACATCATTTCATAGATTTTATACAAATAGCGAAAACAACCAACGCACAAGTTCACAACACGTTGCACCGCGGCATAAATCGGCTATTTTTGCTATACCTCACATGCTGTCGTATACTGTATAACACTGCATCGGTTAAAGGGTGAGTTTGTCTTCATTATATATGGGAAAAATGTGATTCCATTTCACATTTTGTTTTGAATTCAACGTCTCTTGATACGCCCACATGCTTTCATAACAGCACAGCAGCACAGCACTTTAGATCTACTGGCCTAGATAACACACACACACACACACACACACACACTAAGTACCTCCTCGGTTCGTCTTGGCGTACCCCTCTCCGACGCCATTTTGAGAGAAAAATGGCACAGCAATAATGATATCCCAAAATGTCCGCCACGAGTGATGTGCCATGAACCCACCGCGCCAATCCTCCAAGCAATCCAAAAATATTGTCCCAGAAAAAAAGAAAAATAAGTTTCCAAAAGGGACCAATTTAAATCCAAACACGCACTTGGGGGGAAATTCCTACGAATTTTCGCCGAGCGATTTATCACATTTGTACAAGTTTTATTTAATGAATTTAAAGAGTAATCTCTCTAAGTGCTTTCGTCCCATGGGCCGAGAGAGGTGATAATAATGTCATCTCTTGCTCTCTCTCTCCCTCGCCCTCTCTCTGTCGCCCCCTCTATTGTTAAAACGTAGTGTGTGTGTGTGTGTGTGTGTGTGTGTGTGTGTGTGTGTGTGTTAGGGGGCACAGCCAGACGCCAAGCCTCTAACCTCTACAGCATTGGCTCGCATTTAATCCCCTCACCCTGGGGTACCTGGCACTGACAGACAGACACACACACACACACACTGTGTTTTGCACACACACACAACACATACACACGTCAAGCGCTGTGTTTTGCACGCACACACACACACACACACACACACACACACGCACCTATACTGACACCACACACACGATTATTTGCGGGTGACCTTAAATCTGAAGTGTTTAATTCTAGTTCAACTGTGTGATTGTCCACCATGCTATTTTCAGTTTTCCTTTGATCTTATCTTTTGCTATTTCATTTCTTATTCATTATTTTTTGATGTGGGTTTTATTTTTCCATGTCTTTGTCCCCATGCACCACTGAGGATAGTCAGTATGAATGTCACTCTCTGTACTGCTGACACGACTGTATTATACAGTAAGTACCTCATACGCCCACAACTGTTACTTTTCAGAATTCAAATTATTATTTTTTACAAAAGTAGCTCAAAATGTGTCACTTTGCGTGGTGCTTCAAGCATGCAGATCTGCTACTTTTGTGTGATGCTGAAATATGATCAAGTAGGACATTCATTTATGCAAATACACAAAAGGTTAAAATATGGAGATGTTTGCTTGACAGTGACCTGGTGCTGAACAGTGACGGCAGGACAGTCTCTGTTCGGTAGTTAAGACGCGAGGCAGCAGGATTCAAGCTTTTCCTTCAACACAATAAATTGTGTATTGTTCCTGACCTGAACACTGCTTTTTGCAGACATTGGCCAGTGTTGCCATTTTTTAGAGAAACAAATTGACAGGTACATGAAAACAAGTCCTATATTAACTCAAGAAGCAAAATGAGTTACGGTAATGCCGCAAAATCAGTTGAACCACTTTAACCCTATACAAGTTGTCTATTTTCAAAAAAGACACAACAAATCTTTTACCGGGGGTTCCTGGCACAAAGTATTCTCAGACGGGGGTCTGCAGAAAATTACATATTAATTTGGGAGGTCAAGCAAGCCTAAATAAGTAACTGCATGTTGAAAACGAGCAAAAACCACAAACCACAACGTCCAAAGTTTTTCAAGCGACTTTCCAGAAAGAACAGGACTTTGGCACCATACAGTCCATAGCCTGCACTCCTCTGGGCTGTGTACAGACTTGTGAAACTCACTCCCGTGAGTCAGGGTCAATTCAGTTTGAGTATTTTAAAGGGTGTTGTTAAAAACACTTCTGCTGAGCACTTTGGTGGCTTTACTACATTATAGTGCTCACTATTGAAAGAAGAAAGTTGCTTGGAACGTAATAAGTTGTGAGCTCGTCGACCGGCTACTTTAAGAATAAACCAGGTGTCTCTCGTGGCAGGGAATGTTTAAATGCAATACATTTTGGTTACGTCAATGCATAGTTAGCTTGGTTAGGTTTGAGGCTTGTTTAATGTCTCCCCAAGCGTATGTGTGTGTGTGTGTGTGTGTGTGTGTGTGTGTGTGTGTGTGTGTGTGTGTGTGTGTGTGTGTGTGTTGTGTGCGTGCATACAACTCCTGCCTCTTAACGGTGATGGCTGCGTCTGACGGGTCATTCTGGGACCAGGTTGGAAGATGACCTCGGGACTCTCCGTGCGGACGGCGAGTCCAAAAGTTGTTGCAAGCTGCCCGAGAACACAACTAACGGCGAGCGATCACCCACAAACAGAAAGTCACGCATGTCTCTAAATACAGACTTTGACCTCGACCCGGACCTGTTGCGGGCTAAAGAACAGAACCATCTGTCCGGCAGCAGATGTCTGGGCCCGGGTCACTGCCTGTGGGAGCGTCAGACAGCATGGCACCATACGTGACATGGAGACAGTATAGGTGACAGAACGTGTGGCTGCTTCAGTCCGTTTGGTACGGGGAAGAAGAGGCAGATGGTTGGATGTTTTGTCAAGGACGTGCATACGGTTGTGGAGCATGACGCGCGATCTGGAGACATCTTGTTTTGGGGTCAAGTTATTCCAACGCCTTTCCCCGACAGACGGCGTCAAACGCTCGGTGACGAAAAGGCCAGACGTGTCGTTGTTGACGCCTCTCCTCGGAGGTTGCCGGATGGGTGACCCCATGTCCACGGGGTCCCCTTGCTTTCAGGAAGCCCACCCTTGGGTGAGTTCTCTCCAGCCATTGAGAGTAGAGTTATGCTTCTATGGTTGTCAAAGGATCGTCAATTTCCTTTCCACTCAGAGAGATGCACAAAAGGTGGCGTCCTTTAAGTCCTGGGATGGACTATACTTGCTCCGGAGCTACAGTAACTGGAAGTACGATTGATTGATTAATTGATTCCTTTATTTCAGGGAAACCCTTTGAGACCAGGGTCTCTTTTTATAGAGCCACTTCCTTGTTTACTCAGCCAGTCCAGTCAGGCTTTGTTGTGTTATACGTCAACTTTTGCCAAATGAACACATTGAGAAACAAAACGTATATGTGTTAGGTCAATCTCATAACATATTCGATAGAATTTCATATATTTTTTAGCTGATATGTACTGTATGTACTGTATGTGAACATCACGTAAAAACTGCTAGCATAGCTACTTAGCTATAAGCGACCCTTGCAATGTCTCAAGGGTGACCAGCTGTTCACGGGGGAATAGGAGGCACTGCCCAGAGCCAGCCATTCACAGTCCTATGAGCGCTTTGAAGCCCACACGGCTAGGGATTGTAAGGAAATCAAGCGCTTCCCTTCCCTAGTTCAGCTACAGATATGCTGGATCACTGTAATGCACCTGTGATTGATATAAACTCATTTAGATTATCGTGAGATTTAGTATGCGGTCTAGTCAGAAACCAGACAATCAGAATAACGTATTGGGACTAACAATGAGTTTACAGACATGACAGTCACAGCAGGTGACTACTGTGGTTGCCCTATCAGGGCAACCACAGTAATGAAATGAAATGAAGAGGTTTAAAAGATATTAAAACCAAATATTACTCCAAGCAGGTACATATGCCATCTTCCAATATAAGGTCAGCTATATATATATATATATCTGTTAGATGTGTTAAAATTGCATTCCACAAGCCTTTTAAGTAGAGCGCTAGAAAATAGCCCTATCCGTTTCCTGCAGTGTCTAGACTGGAACATCTTAACCTGTCGCTGCGTTTACGTGGGAGGGTCAGGCTGGGACGGTTTTGAGGGCCTCAGCTTGTCTGTCCAAGATGGCAGATTTCTCTCAGAGAGCAGAGCTAATGCACGCACACACATACACAATTCAGTGACTCTACTGTGTGTGTGTGTGTGTGTGTGTGTGTGTGTGTGTGTGTGTGTGTGTGTGTGTGCGCGCGTGTGTGTGTGTGTATATATATCTATATAGCTAGATGGGTCTAATCTATAGTGGCCTTACAGTGACATGACGCAAGAATAAATGGTGAACATTTCTGATATGGCAAAGAGCTCTATGCACAAACCAACCTGACGTCAAAATTATTTTCAAAAATGTACCAACAACTTATTCAAAATCTACAGAAAATTGCTGATGAAAAACGCATTGCATCACCACCCGGTATGAGCTTGTAGATATCCTATTTAGCTATCCGTCGTATGACAAATTATTAGGTGATTAATGCTGTGAAGAAATAATCAACATAATTATTCATTGCTACTGTATTGTAATTGTACAGTAGTGTGCTATAACACACTTCTATTGCATTATCTTTCTCACACGCACGCACACACAGACAGAATTAATTCAACTCTCTCTTTCTCTCTCGACAGAGGAACCCCGCCCCCTTGTGACCTGCCCATTACCCATAAGCCCTGTGGTGTCTTTGCGGAGGACAGCTGCCTTCAGCGTTATCGGCCCGACGAACGCACAACACACACACACACACACACACACACACACACGCGCTGTGTGACGCCACTCTGCAAGAATACAGCTGTCAAACACACACACACACACACACACACACACACACACACACACACACACACACACACACACACACACACACACACACACACACACACACACACAGTAGGAGGGCACGCACACAAGGGTAGGGTGCAGCCCCTATGTGGAGCAAGGGATGATGGGATGGCAGCATGGTGCATTCGAGAGAGAGAAAGACAAAGTAAATGAGGAAGAGTAAAAGAAGAGATAAAGGAGTATATTGCAGAGTGGAGTGGCGGGCAGAGAGAGAGATGATGAATGGATGGATGAAGAGAGAAATAACGCCACAGAGAGGAGGAATATACTGACGAGAGAGAGAGAGACAGAGAGAGAGAGAGAGAGAGATTACACTCACGTTCAGCGCTCAGCGTTCAGCGCTCTCCACTCCTGGCAGGTCTGAAGCGATGCATTGAGTATTGAGATGAGAGAGAGGGAGAGGGAAAGAGAGAGAGCGGGAGAGGGAGAGAGAAAGAGAGGGAGAGGGAGAGAGAGAGAATTTTAAGGTGAGGCCATTCTGCGAAAAAAGGCAAAACGCTCACAGAATAGAAGAACATGACTCATAGTTTCTCTTCTAACATGACATGACTCCTACTGTCGCTTCCGTGTCAAAGCATTTTGTCACTGTTGGGGTGGAAACCGCATGTCCAAAAGTGTTCCTTTTTAGGAAGGACAAAAAATACGTTTAATTAGTGAACATACCTTCTACATCCTCTCAAGGCTCACATTGCGATGCGGTGAGATTTGAGAAATTGTATCTGCCATTTGTACTACTTTAATGCGGCACTCTAACATTGTTTAACCCATTAAGACCCGAGGCAGATTCTACAAAGGCCTTAATCTAAATGAAAAATAACCCAATTATAGCAGATGTACAAGCTTGTATATCTGCTATTTTTGAAAAGCCAATGCTAAAATCAAAAATGACGCCGATCCTGTGCGACAGTGACAACCTATGTTTTGGCCCTCTGTAGAACAAAGCAGAACATGATTCACAGCTTTTGTAAAAAATTCACAAAACTATATGCCTCTCTTTCTTCCCTGCGGGATTCCAGTCATGTCAGCATTATTATCACACCACAGCTTTACAGGTGTAACCATGTGGGTGAACATATTATGTTTTCATGTGCTCCATCATTTTGTAGAGGAGAGAGAGAGCAGAGAGGTGGAGTAAGAACAGAGTAAGAAAGATACACTATACACAGATTGTGTGTGTGTGTGTGTGTGTGTGTGTGTGTGTGTGTGTGTGTGTGTGTGTGTGTGTGTGTGTGTGTGAGAGAGAGAGTGTTTATACAGATTCTGTCTTCAGCAGCTCTCTACCGCCATCTACTGACCTGTCTACTCTGCACACACGCACATGCACACACGAACACGCACATGCACACGCACAGGCCTGACATGCACAGATGTGGAAAAATATAGTGATGATCATACTATAAGGAGAAAACAACAAATGAATAATTGCTTTTGCATGGAGGTATTATTATTATTAGGCTATTAACAGGGCTCCAGACTAACTTTTTCACAGGTAGCACGGGTGCCACCTATACCTTTTCATTTGGTAGCGCCACCACAAATTAGCACAATTTTTTTCTTTGTATAGCGTGGTATTAATACATGATCTTATCATGCCCCCACATAGGGCGCCATTTATTTATGTAGTGGTTTCCAAACTTTCCACCATTAAAGGTTTGAAATTTGAATCATAAAACCCCCTACAAAGGTCACTGTGTAAAAAACAGCAACCTACCTGGCTATACTTCAAAACACTGTAGATGGTTTGAGAACCCAACACAAAGTCACTCAGTCAATAAAGGCAATATTTATATTCCACACACAGAAAGTCAGTTTAAGGTTTTGTGTTGAAAATTAAATGCAGTCCATACCTTTGGGATTAATAAAGTGACAATTTTTACAATATCCCATTACCATTATCCAAATTAATTCCTTTTTTCCTCCTAAAAAAAACTTTTGCAATGTGAAATGCCACCGAATTCCAATGCCAACTTGTGAAAGCTGCATGCTTTTATTGTGAAGGCAAAATTTTCTGAATGCTCTCAGAGCCTGCAAATCTCTGCGTGCTGAAAATAGCTGATCTACAAGCTCACAACATAGATCAGCTATTTTCAGCACACACTTTGTACGACGAAGAATAAATCAGGCATCAGTGCTCTTCACTCACTGGGAGGGAGATTAATGTATTTTGTTGGCCGATCATCATATATGGAGTCGAGGAGGTAGCCTGTTTCCATACTATGGACACATGCTACTTCCTCGATAATAATATAATATTATTATTATTATGTGGCACGTATAGTGAATTTACATTTACCTCCCGAGATAGATAACAATATTGGCCAGCAACTCTACATCTGACCTCAAACCCTTAGATCTCCACATATGGATTATGTCAGAACCTGTTGTGACATTCCATATGTTGATCCTTCCCATTCCATCCTTCCTCTTTGATGTCTCTAGACAGGCCTTCCCCAAAGTTATTAGTGCAGCCACTCCCGGCAGCCGGCGGAAACTATAGAGTTGTCAACAGGCCCGAAAATGTAGGCCTGGCCTTACCTGGGCCCTCATCAAACCCTGTACACTCAAGAGAATGTCCCCGCTACCACCCTTAGATCTCCATATAGGGAGCTGGCCTGTTCTGACATTCCATTGATCTGACCTCATCAAACTCATGTACACTCAAGACATGCTCCTTATATGGCCAGTACAGAATTCATTCCATGTTGATCTGACCCCCCCCATGCCAAAGCTCCAACGCTCGCCCAGCAGTCCGCCGTCAACGAGGTGGATGCGTGCACGCGACCTCGCTCCTAGGCGTCTTACTGGTTGTATTGGAGCTTCTGGTGCATATGTTTTTCACATGTACAGTATTGTTCCTAAACAGTGCATCTAAGTGACAGTAAAGTGAATGTGAATCTAGTAGTAGTCGTCGTCGTAGCAGCAGCAGTATAGCAGACAGTACTAGTAATATATTTATATCTTATGATGATAATGATGCACTAAGCAGCCATTAATATTCCCCATACTATACGGTCCAGGTCCAGTAATGAGGTGTGGTGTTTGGCTCTATATCTGCTGAACAGATGGACATTATTCTTTAACTGGAAGCACAACTAAAAAAGCAGCAACTTTTACCCTACAATAATAGTATGGTCTGGATGGACAACAAAGACAGGCCCAAGTATAGCATGTTGCTGCTGTCGGGCAGAAACCTTGTATCTCCACATTCGAACTCTGTCAGTATCACACAGAAGTGACCAAGAATAGCTGATCATAACGTGTTGTTGATGCAGTGAGATGTGTGTTTGTAGATCTGCTATGTTTGCTGCTTCCTTTTTGAGTGGTGCAACCAATCCTATAGACAGCTATGTGTGTCTCTGACTTGCTGGCTGTGTCCGTCCCTGGCTGGCTGTGTCTGAGCACGAAAATTACGTTTGGTTTGTTTGCACAACTGCGCACGCACACGCACACACACACACACACACACACACACACACACACACACACACACACACACACACACACACACACACACACACACACACACACACACACACACACACACACACACACACACACACACACACACACACACACACACACACACACACACACACACTTACAGTACAGGGCCCACCTGCAGACCCCCACACGGTAACTGTCATTTCTCAACCTTTTGGACCGGGAGCCTGCTCACTGTGCTCAGTACCTCACACCGGTAATCAAGTTATTGGCACATGAATGTGACAAAAACAAAATGCATGAATTCAGGCCTTCGTGGGGCGTGTAATTGGTAGAAAGTAAGTCATTTTGTGGGTGAACTAGGCCAGTGGCTACCAAACTTTATAGCTCAAGACCACTGCACTACTTCTTAAACATGTGTTTTAACATTTACGGTAGATTTTTTTTTCTAAAGCCACAAATGGGTCCCAAACAAGTGTTTGGTGGCAACTAGTGGTAACTTTTTTATTGGCCTAAAATATTGTCTATACATTCATGAATCCACTTGCTGACCGGCTGTCAACATTGAGCAATTTTTTATAGGGGTTTGTATGTGATCCTACCATTAACATCCTATATAAAAGGCAAAAATGTCAACCTTTTATTTAAGTATACATGTGACAAGGGGGTTTTCATGATTCTGAATCCATTCCAAGCAAATTAGTTTTGCACAAAAAACCCTCCTTGGGCTAAAAGGTCAGCACATTTTGGCCACATTTGGGCAAGTGGCTATGGAATTTTTTTGCCCAAGGAGTGTTCTTTGTGCAAAACTAATGCTTGGGATGGATTCAGAATCATGAAAACCCCCTAGTTTGACATGTCACATGCATGCTAATTTGCATAATGAATGTATAAACCCCTATAAAACAAATTGCTCAATAGAGACAGCCGGTCAGCAAGTGCATTCATGAATGTATATAGACAATATTTTAGGCCAATATAAAATACTATAAAATGTCCAACTTTAAACAAAAGAAGCCTGTCGGCTGCCGGACGGGATTATAGGGTTTTTTTTTTTCTCCCCACAAAGTAACAGTTTTGAATGCATACAAGGTTTCCACACGACTGTGAGGATTAGCATTTCAACCAATGTATGTTTGTATAATGAGCTGGCCGCGGGGTGGCTGTGCTGGCGAGCCAACAGAAACAAACATGGCCAGCTATAGGACTGTGTTTTATACATGGCAGTACAAAGACCAAGGACACACAGCCATCACAGAGCAGGACTAGAGTTTTACAGAGATGACTTTCCCTCTTGCACAAAAGCATCAATACCACAATAGTCTACAAGTAAAAGGCCTGCATTTAAAATGTACCCCAGTTAAAAGTACTAAATATCACAATAGCCTATCTAAGTACCAAAAGTAAAAGTACTCATTACGCAGACAGTCCCTATTCATTCACACGTTTTCAAATGTATAACAATCTATTGAAAATAGCATCTACAAGCTCACAGTGTCCCCAACACACAGTGATCTACCATCTGCTATTTTCAAATAGCTGAAGCTGAAGTGGCTAATGCATGTGTTGTAATAATATTCAAAATGTAAGTATTAAACTAGTAAACAATTGCCCATTTTTGCCCAAATCAGCTCTTCGTGACAACTAAGTCCCCTATATTGAAAAGAGCAGGCCCTTCTATGTTGCCTGCTTCAAAAACAAGACTTGGGTTATTATTCTTAAAAATATATAATAATAATAATAATAATAGATTAAGAAAACAATATTCTTGGTTTCCCTATAGATTACAGAGGCACCAAACTGTCTCTCTGCATTTGATGTGTTGCTCATTCCAAGTCACTCTGGATAAAGTATGTTTTGTATTAATTATTTTAATCTGCAAAGTAACTAGTAACTAGACAACCTCGGAGAGGTCGCAATTTTAAAAAATTGCAGAGTGTGGTTGCCGCAGTGGCTTACATATATATACCCCTCCCACTGATATTGGCAGCCTGTTACAGTTTCAAGTCACACCTTAGATCGTGTGTAAGTAATTCGGAGGGGATTTAACCCCCGAAATTCTGGTTTTCCGACAAACGGTTACATTTATCGCGTTTGCGGCGCCCCCTATAGATGAAAATGGAATTGCTTTTGGAACTCGGTTGAACGAACCACCCCGGACATGTGATTCAAATTTTGGATGGATTGGACATTCCGTTCGTGATTTATGGCATTTTTCGTGATATAGGCCCCTCCTACTGACTTCGGAAGACGATTACGGCCGAACGATACGCACTACCGAAAATCTGCAAATCTGTTTTAATCGGATGGGTCCAGAGATCACGTGTACAGATTTTTGTGAGATTTGGACAAAATCTGTAGGAGGAAAAGCAAAAAGTGTGTTTTGGACAAAATTCAAAATGGCGGAAAATCCATCATGGCGGACATGGGCGTGGCCTATATGGGGAGATGCGTCATGACCCAAGGAATCCAGGGGAAAAATAATTTAGATTTTACGACATACGGTTCAAGAGTTATGAGCCAAAAGGTAAAGTGGGCTGTTATAGCGCCACCATGAGGCCGACCTAAAAAAATATATTTTTAATTAATTTTAGTGATAATTAGGAAATATCCCTGAAAGTTTTGTAACTATAGTGCTTACAGTCTCAGAGGGAAAAATACTTGAATGTGATTTTTAGCATTTTTCCATTGAAGTCAATGGGATAATTTAATTCACTAATAAATTCATATCAATTAAACTATACAACATTTCTCTTAGCAAAGTACACGCACACGATTCCCGATTTTTCCGGTCAATTTGACATATGGCTCAAGTGCGTACAGTCAAAACTGAGGGAGTTGTAGTGCGTCAAAATAAAGACTAGTGGAAGAAAAATAATAATAAGTGGAACTAGAAAGGCAGTTCCTGTAGAAACTGCGTGGGCTCGCATAAATTGCAATGTATAAAGTTTTTGCCGTGTCAAGTTTGAAACTCGGGGACCGGAGTAATAGTGTTCCCATTGGTGGTCTAAATCCATAATCAAAATTTCGGGACTGTAGCATATTGTAAACAAAAGTAGAAAATGTATTAAAGCTGAAGTAAAAGTTTAAAAAACTATGAACATTTGGAAAAACTATAGTTTAAGCATAAATAACTGCATAAAGCGGAATAAAGTATGTGGAAGTTGTAGAAGTGATCAATATTTCGGGACTGTAGCATATTGTAAACAAAAGTAGAAAATGTATTAAAGCTGAAGTAAAAGTAAAAAAAAAGTATGAACATTTGGAAAAACTAGTTTAAGCATAAATAACTGCATAAAGCGGAATAAAGTATGTGGAAGCTGTAGAAGTGTTTTTAAAAGTTTTTCTTTAAATGTAAAAAAAAAAATCTTTATTAAAAAAATTCAAGTTTTTTCTTTTTAAGTAAAAAAAAAATATATATTTTTTTTTCATAAGTAAAAAAAAAAAAAGGTTAAAGTTTTTTTTTTTAAAGTTTGCATTTTTTTCAAAAAAATTCCTTTTTTTCAAAAAAATTCCATTTTTTTTTTAAAAAAATCATTTTTTTTCAAAAAAATACTTTTTTTTCAAAAAAATACTTTTTTTTCAAAAAAATACTTCTTTTTCAAAAAAATACTTATTTTTCAAAAAAATACTTTCTTTTCAAAAAAATACTTTTTTTTCAAAAAAATACTTTTTTTCAAAAAAATATTTTTTATTTATTTTTTTGCGTGCGTGCGTGCGTGCGTGCGCGTGCGAGAGCTGTGTAAAGGCCAGCCAATAGGAAGACAGGGTGTGTGTGTGCGTGCTCTTGCGAGAGCTGTGTAAAGGCCAGCCATTTGCACAAATAGCAGACCTACAAGCTCACAAGGTATCGCAGAGCAACTCATTGAGATCTTGTAACTTTAATGTCAGCCCTGTAATTAAGCCCTTATATGTCTCAGCTGTGGACGTAAAAGACTTCCAAGTTCTATGCCAGTACTATGACTGGGAGATTATAATGGCCGTGAATGGGGGGAAACTATGCCCCGAACAAATTGCTCTATCGCAAAAAGTAAAAGTCGAATGCAAATATTTTTTTCGCTGTGAGTGGCCTGAGATATTGAGGTACACCATGTGCGATTGTGGTGTTGGTACGATTGAAAATGTGGTTATAAGAGCGAGTTAAGAATTGTCAGCGCGATAATTTCCTCGTAAGAATTATACAATGGAGGTCAATGAGCAGATTGACTGTTTTTGTGTCACTTAAAAGGCTGTAGTTCACATTCTGTATGTCTCTGTGCTTTGGTGGTCACATTGTGTGAAAGAGGACATGTGTGGCTACAAAATGACCAAAGAACATGCGTGTAAAATGAATAATTTGGCCGGGACGACAATTTGTTTGGTAAATTTTCAAGGAAAGAATTTCAGTTTCCACACTCTAGTCAAAGAGGCCCCGCACTCTAAGATGGCACTAATTAGCCGAAACGGCCTGCGATTGAACTGCGATTTCGGAAAAACCGTTCAACGTATTCGAATACGGTTTGAACCGTCCAGAGTCCAGAGTCGTGTGAGCGTTCTAAAGTTTAAATCACGTTTCTACGACAAAGTATGCCAGAGTAATGAGGCTGCAAAAGTGAGGTTGATTTAGAGATAAATCCCATTCATTGTCTATGGGAGGCAAAAACTATAAATAAAGTTAAATATTTTAAAAAGTATAAACTTTTTCAAAACAACTTTTTCACCAATGAAAGTTCAAAGATAGATGAACATTATAAAGTTTGAATGAAGTTTCAAAGTGAAAGTATGACGGAGTAATAAGAGCTCAAAAAAGTTAACTGTGAAAAATGGGACCTTTCTTCCATCGACTCTCATTATAAAGGATGTTAAAAAAAAGTTAAAAAGTTAAAAAGTATAAAAAGTATAAAACTTTGTAAAAATAAAAATACAAGCACCCATCACTGCAAAGAGCTGAACAGTTTGAAGTTTGAACTAAATTTCTAGCATAAAGTATGTGGAAGTAGTAGGGTGCCAAAAAAAAGCGGCGGAATAAATAAATAAACATAGGCTGGCAATAACTAGTGTGTGCTCGCTGTAGCGAGCCCACAATAATAAAGTGTTACAATTACAAGAGTCTGGTTGCCCTGTTGGGCAACCACACTAACTAAAGCTGCCAACTAATTGTACTGGAGTGTGTCCATCATCCACCAAACTCACTCTATTTCCTCTTGTAAAACGTAGCTTGGAGCCATACTTCGTCGTATAAATGCATCATCAACGTGATTCATATCTTTGGTCATATGAATAGCAGATTGTGGGTCATAAAACTGCATGTATCTGCTTCTCATCTTGTGTGATGTGGGTGACAGGTCTCTGCAGCCTGCTGTCATCTCTGAGCAGTCCGTAAACTCTATAGCCGTTCTTTTGGAAATGTTATGTATTATTATTATTAATAATATACTTCCACTTGTATGACCGTTTATACTTTTATAAACTGATAAGAATAAGAATAATATCTCCCAACCTTTCTCCTCCCTCTTTGTCCCCTTCTCTCCTCTCCTCCCCTGCAGATTTTGGTTTAGTCTTAGTCTTTTGAAAAACATACCCCTTTTAGTCTTTTAGTATTGTTTAGTAATAGTCTAGCTTATACAACTATAAAATCTTTGTTTAGTCTTTTAGTCTTAGACTTAATGCAATGTTAATTTCGCAAGAAAATATTTTGTCTTATAGTCTTTTGAATAACATTTAGTCTTAGTCTTAATAGTCTTCTGAAATTGTTAGTCTTAGACTACTAAATATCAAAAACCATAGTCTTTTAGTCTTAGTGAACAAAATTAACACTGCTGCCCTGCCCTGTCCTCTCCTCCCCTGCCCTCTCCTGTCCTGTCCTCCTCTCTCCTGTCCTGTCCTGTCCTCTACTGTCCTCCCCTCTCCTCTCCTGTCCTCTCCTCTCCTGTCCTCCCAGGCAGGTGACAGCCTGCATAGAGGAGGCCCCCAGCCTCTCCTCTTCTCCATGGTTGGACTCCCAGAGGGATCATGGGAGGTGGTAGAATCCTAGGAGGCTCCTCCTCCAGCATCGCTCACCCAACCCTGGACTAATGGTGTGGAGCAGACCCCTCTCCCACCGGGGGCACCACCGGGATTGCGCGTGCGTATGTGTGTAGGGCTCAGTTCCACTCTGCTAAGCAAGTAAAGGTGTGCCAAGTGTTGAGGAAACAAACTTTAGACGCCACACGCGCACACATACCCATTACGCACACACAGTACATACGTGAACTCTTGTCAGAATACAAGGCACTTACACTTTTTAATCCTCCTAAATTGGGTCAAATCACCAGCATGGTCAGTGTCCGTGTGTATGTGTAGTCTGGGCTGGGGTTTAGCCCCACTTCTCCAAATTATTCCAGAATGTTCAAAGATTTTCATTAATGCAACAAAACAGCAGATCACATCACATGGCATTGTGAGTGTATAATATACAAAATATCGCTTTTGTTTTGTGTATGTTTGAAGGCAGCATAATCCGTATAATATCGCAATCGTTCAGAATCGGTATCAGCAGACATGACCCTGCAAATAATCGGATATCATTCATACTTGCATAAGCGTGCACCTCTAATTTCAATAGCAACCGTCATTTCCAGGGGATGTGTGTGAATTGTTTTGTAATAATGATCGTCAGACATGCAGTCAGTGGTGACTCAGGAGTGAGAGCAGCCACTAGTGGTGTGTCAATATATCTATATTGTGGTACTTCCTCCCGCGATATACAGTATATATATATATATATATATATATATATACACACACACACACACACACACACACACACACACACACACACATTGTATTGTCCTCCCAATATCGTGATATTGATTAGTTAGTACTACTAGTGGCTACCCATTGCTATGGACAGATAAGTTGCAAAGTTGCAGTCAGTGTTTTACTGTTTGGAAGAGGCAAGATTCATGTACTTAATGGCCAGTTTGTGACACCATTTTTTTTATTTTGGAATAAATTATACATAATTCCAGATTTTTGCATTTTATGGTAATTTATTTCATTTTCAGTTACAGATATTGTGATATATCATTGATGAAATCTCTTGCAATATATTGAATATCGTGATATCATTATCGAGGGCCTAATATCGCCACAGATATCGCATCGTGAGGTACCCATATCGTCCCACCCCTAGCGGCCACCAATGGGAAACATAAGGTTTCTGGTTTGATCCCCCTGCTACCCTAAGGGTTAGTGTCAAAGTGCCCTTAAGCAAGACACTGAACCCCTAACTGCTCCTGATGAGCAGGTTGGTGACTTGCATGGTTTCTTCCACCATTTGTGAATGATAAAAGACACTAAATAAATGCTGCCAGTAGTGCAGTGAAATGATTCTCAAAATGGGGTCTGTGTGTGGACCCCAAGGGAAAATGTGTTAATACAGCATCACATTCAGTTTAACCCCTTTGACCATAATTATTTTATACTTAAATCTATTTTAAACAAAATGTACATTACACACATACACAGTGTGTGTTATAAGTACCTTAAGATGTAAATGTAAATAGGTCAATGTAATGGGTTCCCGGAACCCAGGGGTGGACTTTTAGATGGGTCCCAGGGACATTATATGAGTCCTACTGTACTTCAACGACGTTAGAGTAGCCTACAGTACTGAATACAGTATTGCATCCCAGGACCCCCGGAGGATGACATGATAGCGTCCTTTCTCAATTTAGTGAGTCTATAAGAACTAAGAATGCAGGGTGCAGGCTATTTGCATCACTGCATTACACACATAAACAGTGTGAATTACAAGTACAGTACACACATAAACAGTATGTTACACATTGTTCTACACACATAGACAGCAGATAGCTGACAGGCCAGCAGTGTTCATAATGGAGACTATCATCTTTAAGTCAGTGACACTGCACCATGTCCTCCGGGCTCACGCACGCACGCTCAATCTGGAGAGACTTGATAATTTGCTCCTTGATCGTCATGATTCTCTCTCTCTCTCTCCCCCCCTCTCTCTCTCTATCAGAGCGGTGTGTGTGTGTGTGTGTGTGTGTGTGTGTGTGTGTGTGTGTGTGTGTGTGTGTGTGTGTGTTTGTGATGACTTTGGTTAATTTCTCTGGGGACAAGGTGTAATAAGTGATCATTGACAACAGGATCTCTGTAGGGACATTACGCCCTGAGAGGCACGTTATCTTTGCTTAGCAGCCTCTCTCTCTCTCATATACAGTATATGTGTCTAGCCTAGGATCAAGACTATCAAAGATTATTTAAAGAGTCTGACATTTGCCTTTGTATCTATGATAGCCTTAATCTCTATAGTCACTGGAAAGGCACCTGTACTTCTCTTCTCTGTTAGACGTACACATGCAACACATAAAATGCTGACCCTGGGCCTCCAACCATCATGTTAACTCTCTCCATTAGGAACCTGCTGTGTGCACTGTATTAGTCCCCATTTGTCAATGGGTATGTATAATCGCGTCTGTGTCGGAAGGTCCCTGGCCTGTATGAATTCCTCAATGGCTGTTAGACAGTAGACACCCACACAAGCAATGTTATGCTATTAAAAAGTTGTTTGTAATACATGTTTAACCCTTTAACCAAATCAGAAAATAGTCTATTTTCGATGCACGACACTGAAGTACGGCAACTAATCAGTCACAATTCTAGACCCAACCTCTAAAGCTATCCTCCAAAAATGGTTTAATCTATAGTTACATTTAGAATTAGTCCTAACCATAATCCCAATATACATCTTTTCTGTATTCATGGCCACAACCACTTTCTACAATTCATATTCAACATGCTCAAGTCCGTGCATTGAGAATCCATTCAAAAGATTTTTGGAACTTTTCAGATAAGAGACTTGACATGAGGCCTGACCGGAATAATACTGACACCAACGACTCCGTTTGAACAAAAACATTAAAACGAGCAACACTATAAAGACGAAAGACCCCAAAAATAAGCTCTCCATTGTCACTTTTAGAAAGACAGACAGACTACAATCATTCATGTCCATGCTTTCCAATGCACTACGTCATGACACCTTAAAAACACAGGGGCGGCGCCATAGCTCTTCTCTGACAAGCTGTTTTTCTGCATGCATCTCCATCTTTCCCCTCCCACTGCCTTCCTCTCTATCCTTCCATTTTCCACCCTCTCAATCTTTCAATCTTTCTGTTTACGAGTGTGTGTGCGCACGTGCGTGTGCATGTACGTGTGTGCTTGCGCCTGCGCGCACATGCATGTGTGTGTGTCAGACATTAGCCAGTCATTTGTCAGTCATTAATCTTGCTTTAGAAGCCATCATGTCGTGTTAGGATGCACTGATTGTCTCTCTATTGGATTTAAACCTCCTATAGGCCTCTCTGCATCCCACTGGATGCACCTGTCTGTGTGTCTGTCTGTCTGTCTGTCTGTCTGTGGTGAAAGTGCCGGTACCTTACTCAAGTACTGTAGGCCTAGTAGTTGAATAAATGTTAGGTAAGTACAATTGTCAATAATCTTACTTCTACTCCATTCCATTACATCTCAAAGGCAAATATTGGACTTTATCTCCAATACAATTAGACCCATTTGAAAACTAGCTACTATATGTTGTACATTTTACAAAGCCACTTCAACCTAGATATACTTTAGCAATTTCACAATGTTGTCATACATGGCATTTTGGCAAAATAGCAGATCTACAAGCTCACAATGTGTCACTTTGTGATAACAGACAAACAGACAGAGTGAGAGCATTTATCATTAATAATACATTTGGATTCAGCTGTTGGCATTAACCCTCACCAGATGATTAGGGGGTGGAAAAAGTTAAGTGTTTGATCCAAATATCCAACTGATATGTCCTTATATGGGTATGATGTGTCAGAAATGCCCCTATGGTTAATTGGGCACCAGTTGTCCAGAACCATGCACAGATCCAACCGATTCTGATGATGACATCAGGGATATCCATATTGTATAAAAGGCATAAAAGGGACTGTTGAGGTTGATTTTGATATTCATACTGAAGCTTTTTAACACATTTGTAATATAGGCTAAAGTATCCTAATTGTTGAGATTGATATTGAAGTTCTGGGTCAATATTAGTTGTTCTGTGGTACACTACACACACCATTTGATTTGAATATATAATTTTCTAATCTATACAGGCCTATGTGTATTATACAGGCATAACATTTAATGCATGTATTCAGGGATACATGAATGAGCAAAACAATAGGAGAAGACGCATGCGCGCGCACGCGCGCGCGCACACACACACACACACACACACAGTCTGGGGGTTGTATAAAAGGCTACAGTGTCCTGACCCAGCCAGTCTCTCTCTCTGTAATGCACTTTAAATGAGGTAGGCTACAGTGCAACTGGGGTGGCGTGCGGCTCTGAAGGATGCCAATATGGAGGAGAAAGCAAAGCAAAAGGTTAACCAATACGCATGCGACAATGGCATGCAGGAATTAATTACGTCTATAGGCATATGGCACCAAATGGGTCCCGTTGACCGCCTGACTTCATTTAAAAATAAAAGCAAACCAATGAGTTCCCAGAAGTTCTCGCCAGCTCTGGCAGTTGGCACACAAAGTCACAAACGGGAGGGGCGAGAAGCAGCTCTCAAAAGAGATGCTTACATGACCGTATACCAACACATTGCCAAATAGAAAATGTAATTCTAACGACCATAAATCAATACACCGTGTTGAAGTGAGCACTGCCGCACGCACGCTCGCACGAACGAACGAACGCACACAAACATACACACACACACACACACACACACACACACACGTGACACACCTGCAAACTATAGCTGCCTGCATGCCTGCATATAGTTTCAAACAAATTCCAAATTAAGCGATAGCACCCATAGCAGCTAGCAGACAAAATAGCCAGGGCACACAATCAATGAAAATCCATTCAGCAAACATTACAATAATGACCTTTGATGTCTTCAATCACGGTGTAATCCATAATCAAGGGCGGACGCTGTTGTTGCGCAGTCCAGTAACGGTGAACTCCTCAGGATACAACTGCTGTAGCTCCTCCAGGGACTGCTGACTTCCCTCCAAAAAAACTTTGCAATAAACTTTTGAATTGTGAGGCTAACATACAAAATTGGCCATCACACTTTTCCAAATGGTTCCTCCATTTAAATTGTCACTGCAGCTCCTCACCCAACCAGGCTCAGCTGATCGTCACAGGTGATGGCACTCAGGGCAATCAGTCTTCTAGCAGCAGGACACAGTAGAGGCAAATCATGGGCAATTAGGGAGGGGCTGAGGCCGTGGTGACCATGACATTCAAGACATGCCACATTTATGCTAATTCCATGCAGTTTTGCCCCATAACCAACTATGTTTTTGCATGCATTATGCACGCTATCTTTCCATCCATCCATCCATCTATCTATCTAACCATATTTTAACAAATATATTCAAATAATGGTTGGATGGCAGTGACATGCAGTGTTGTAAAGTAACTAATTACGTATATTCAAGTACTGTACTCAAGTAGCCTACAATTCAGATATATTTGTTTTTACTTTACTATTGTATTTCCAATTGTCCATACTTGTACTTCAATCTCAGAGACAAATATTGTATTTCATACTCCACTACAATTATATGATAACTAATAATTTGAGTTAGTTACTTTTGCTATTGTGCACAAGTAGACACTTATTTTGAATTGAGATCAGAGAAGTGGTTTTAAAAAAATGTCATGCCAACAACCCCTTACATTGATATTTGTCCGACAGTTGAAAAAAGACACACACACACGTGCGCACATCAATACTAAATATAACTGAGGATTTAGGAACTACACTAGAATACATTTATTGGGAAGTAGGCTAATGTATGTTTTTACAGTATTACTTTCTTAATTAGGTTGTCAAATCAAATTAAAAACAGACAGCCCATTTGGGTAGTAAATAGTTACCATATTATTGAGTACGAGTCCAAGTCATTCAGCTTTTCCAAGAATGCATTTTTATTAATCACATTTACAGTACAGAAACACACAAATGGTTGTAACTGCAATATTCTTTAAAATCACTCTGTAGCTCAACTGCCAACTTGAACTGTGAGGGTTAAACATCTTCTCTCAGGAGGAGGTAGTTGCTAGTGATGATGCACATCCATTCCTCGTCTTCACACACCATGCCAGGCTTGGGTCATTCAGACCCAAGCCTGGTCCCGAGTCCCGACCCAAGGTCGTCCTTACTGGCCTGCTGGGGGAGGGGGGGGGGGAGATAAATCAGAATAGGCTAGTTAGTGGATCGGTTAACTTAAACCACCGAACTAATCATGAAATGCACGGTTTCAAACCAAGAACAAACAAAAAGATACAAAGCTAAACACAGCGGTTGGATGTAGACAGCTCATCTCAGACTTGTTGTGAACGTCTAAACATGTGAGGTAAAGACTTACTTTTCTTGCATTTGCCGGCACATTTGCAGCCGGCGCAGGAGCAGGTTCCAGTGCTGCATTTGCAGTTTCCAGCTACAAGTCACAGAAAACAACAACAGGTTATTTCAAGTAATGTAAAGCCAATAGGCTACAATTCAAGAGCGATAAAACAATAGTTTCTTCTTTTAAACCCTCACATGTGCTGCAGTCGCACTTGTCCATTTCGGCAGTGTTCTTTCAAAGCTCTTTAGTCTTCAGTAACTGGTGTTCTCTCTCGGTTGAGACCGTGTTGTTAGTTGTGATGACAGTCGGTCACAGCTTTTATAGCATCCGGGGCGGAACTGAACCGGGTGCAAAAGGTGGCTGTCTCATGTATTTGTCCCATGAGTCGCAGATTAATGATTGAAAGAGTTGTGCACATGAGACATGTGTCCAGTCTGTGTCCACTCCAACATGGCATTCTAATTACGTAAGAGGGGGGCTGTTGACATGTACAGTACATGGGGACAGTGGAATTATAATTAACACACCATCAAAACATCATTGTCTAACTACAGGTATGCATATTATAGGCTGCATAGATATGTTTATTACAAGAGAACAATGGCCACATTTCTTCATTTCTTTCTAATTACGTAAGAGGGGGGCTGTTTACATGTACAGTACATGGGGACAGTGGAATTATAATTAACACACCATCAAAACATCATTGTCTAACTACAGGTATGCATATTATAGGCTGCATAGATATGTTTATTACAAGAGAACAATGGCCACATTTCTTCCTGTAAGGCTATTATAAGAGATCTTGCATCCGAAATTATTTGGATGTGATTAATAGGCTTCCATATCTATAACTTAAAAACATATATCAATTTCAAAGACTATAGGGAGAGAAGTAGGACGAGTCCAGCGTTTTCTTCTTCTTTGATGCAGAGGCTATAAGGCTGCAATGATTTAGACAGTTATCTGTTGTCAGCCCTGTGATTTGGGTTGCAATGTGTGCACACTGCTCAACATATAGCACACTGACTGCACACGATACCACAACGCAGACAGTTCAAAGCTGCATTGTCATTCTTCTGGGGGCTTCTCCCTCCCTCCCTGGTTGTGCACTCGACTGTTCGGCCGCTGGCTGTGAGCACACACGTAAACTAACACATTGAATTATGTGACGATAAAATATACATATATATATATATATATAGGCTAGGTGCAGTCAGATTCGCAGACATAGGCTAGATATACAGTATATAGAAAAACTACTGTAGTCTAGTATCAGTACAAGTAGGCTAGATGCATATGGCTATTTGTCCACTAACAGCTTTAAAGGTAGTGTAAGTGATCTTCTTTGTTTTTCTGTTAAAAAACAGTAAGTGTTAAAAAGCTCTATGTTGTGATAGTACTCATTGCTATAGTGTTTGCCAGGAGTCTCCTTGTCTCTCCAGAGGTTTTTATTAAACAGAAAAACAGGTTGGGATACTAATTGTATCCAATCTGGATAGAGAACGCAGTCAGGATACAGATTAAACAAGTGGAATTGTAACTGATGACACAAAGAAATGAGTGGACACATTTGAAACTGTAACACTATTAAACATAAACTGATAAATGGCTAATCCAGATTAGCTGAAATTTCTGGAGAGAAACATGTTACTGAACAAACACTCTATAGCAACAGTTACTATCAGAATCTTTTCTCATATCAAGGAACATTATTTATTCGGCATTTGAGCCACGGACGGAGATTTAGCCTCTCAGTTGTTGGATAAGATTTTGTCCACAATTTCATGTTGTATTGATATTGGTTCCATAGGAGAGACAACAGGCAAACGTTGATCCAAATAACAATTCTTCTACATTCTCTGTGTAGACTTCTTGTAAATTAAGTAATGCAGACCCTTATGGGTCCATTTGGTTTCATTTTACACTCTCAAGAGTTAAAGATCTATAAGGTTCCATTTGGTTACCGACATTCCATCATTTAGCTGCATGGTCCCCGGACCACTGGTTGAGAACCCCTGCCATAGTGTCTCAGACTGATTCCTTGAAGGGACAAATTCCTCTATTGGAATGTGTGTAATCTGAAAAATCTCATATTGATTTGTATGACAGCAGTATTGTCATTGCATTTACAGTAATGCAACTTAGCCTTGATTGCTAATGTGATGACCACTAGATGGAGAGGATGTGTGCACACTGACTGAAGTGGTTCGCTGCATCATGGTTGGAAAGAATGTTCCAACGAGTCCAAATGAGCTTGCAAAATGGGGCGGCTGTGTGACCTTTGCGCCCTGTGTACTGTACTGTAAGTGTGTGTACAGTATGGGCAAATGAGGCTGTGTTTACATGATAAAAACAGTCATGTCATGACTCATGTCATGACTCTTCCATAGTCCAAAAGAATACCATATGCCAATACCATACCCCCAAGAATATACGTCTGCCTTATTCTGCATTTCATATTTAAGCCTCTCTATTTGCTAAGCCCTACCAAACTCTTATTTTTATTTGAAAGGAAGATAGTTCAATGGAATTGTGTGACTTAATATATATACAAGATGTTAAACACGACATTCTGCATAATGAGTACTTTAGTACTTTTTGATGCCGATACTTTTGCACACCGGACTTGTAACAGAGTATTTCGATATGGGAGTATTGATACTTTCACTTCAGTAAAAAATGAGTAGGCCTACAATTTCCCACCACTGGTGCCATCATGTAATTCCCAGAGGCGGTGCGGTGCAGAGGGCTGGGTGGAGGTGTCTGACACGGCCTGGCCTCTCCATCAGTCACACTGCAGCACAGACAGTGTTGTGAGTGCATGATGGCAGACGTGTGGAGCAGTGTTAACCACTTAAAACCCAGTATGGCTCAATACTATAGTGTATTTTCTGTTTTATGATATTGTGCAAAAAGCTTTCACTGAAGGTATTACTTAGTCATTCTACACTACATATCAGAGGCAATATTTTGTACTTATTTTTACACTGATCAAACACAGTTTGTGTGTCAGCTGAACTCATGGGCAGTCAGTCAACAGGTTACCCCCATACATTATATACCCAGCAGTACAGTCTTTTATATAAGAGATTAATTGGGATTAATTTTCATACAGTCAGTTCTGTCCAGTAACAGTTTAGGAGTAATATATTCATGCAGTGTGTGTAGAGAATGAAAACATATTAATAATAAACTGTCAACCAGCCGCACGCACGCTCACACAGACAATATGTGTTTGTAAACAAATGCCAGACTTGATCAATTATCATACTACACAAAATTACCAGAGATTGCAGATCTACAAGCCCGCATTTCTGAGCTATTCAAACTGCTGTTTTGTTCATTTGAATCTTGAAAAGTAACAGTTTTGGACGAATGAGGTTTCCACCCGACATAGACGATTGATTGTGCATTTGCACTTTTTTGTCACGTATAGCTGAGTCTGAGTCCTTGATCCTGCCGTTGATTGTTCATCACACTGACTGTGACCTTGTGCTGGTGGAAGATTTCTCCCATTTAGAGAGCTCTCATGAATGGAAGTAAATACCATGTAAACACAAACTAATAGTGGTTCAAAGTTCAAAGTGGTTAAGAGAAGAGGCCCTGAACTTTCTTTCAAAAGACTGAATTGAGAGAGAGAGAGAGAGAGAGAGAGAGAGAGAAAGAGAGAGAGAGAGGGATGGAAGTAGGAAATTACACTGTGCTTGGGGTAATTATATGAATCGCTTTCTGAATGAAAAGTGGGAGCGTCGCGGAAATTCATTAGCGCAACGCCAAGGCCGCACACATGCATACGCTCAAGCGCACACACAAACTTTAATTACAACACTGGAGGACATTCCGTTGACTTATATGAATTACCTGCAAACTAAACTTTAGCTCTCACTGCAACTGTATGCACGCACACACACACACACACACACACACACACACACACACACACACACACACACACACACTCACTACAATTAGGACTGTGTGAATCTCAAGAGTTAAAGGACCATCATTTCTGCCTGCTGCAATACGGCAAATCTAGAAGGTGCTCCAACCACCTCAGATGCACATACTGTACAATATAATTTTTTATTTCATGCCATTTATTAGACATTTTCCCCTCAATATCTCTTCCTGCAATGGATAAGGGCTGTGGATGAAATTAAACCGAGTTAAGTTTGTAAAACGCCACAATTATAAACACATTATCATTCGCTGCTAGAAAAAGATCTTTCACCTATAATGTACAAATGAAGCACTGCTCCAAAGTAATTAAAACCTGATCAAACGCCATGTGGATAATTATGGTATAATTTGTTACTGTCAGGAACAAACTGCACCTCTCTCAAAAACCTCTCAAAAATACCAAAAATATGTACACGTTGGGGAACCAAGAAGGGGTTATAAAGAGGTGGGGGTAGTCACTAGACTAAGGAGAGGGGGGGGGGGGGGGGTGGTAATCATTTCCTCTCCCTTTCGCATGCTGAAATGTCTGTTTCAGGCCTGTTTTAAATGATTCCAGGGATTTGCATTTTGTGAGGGAGGGAGTCAGGGCATTCCACACATGGGTGGCAGTGCTGTAAGAAGGAGAATTTGCCCATGTTTGTTTTGAAAGTGGGTGGTATGAGATTGTTGTTCTCGCTTCCTCTTGTGGCTGTGGGAGGCACTCACTTTTTTTGAGGTAGTTTGTCAGGTATGCGGCTACTGAGGGCATAGAGGGCAAAGCAGCATTTACAATTTTAAATGTCGGTCCCAATTTCAATTGCTTAACTCTGTTTTCTACCCGGAGCCACCCTAGACTATCAAAATGGGTTACCTGCTATACGTGCAGCCCTCTGGGCACCTTAGTGGGCATGTCAATCATTAGTCAATCTTTGGAATACGCTCAGGCTCTCCTTCAGTCTCTTTTTTAAATGTTTTTTTTGTGGCTTTCGCCTTTATTTTATACTTTTTATGGAGGGACAGACAGTAGGCTGACAGGAAATGGGGAGAGAGATGTGGGGAAGACATGGAGGCTGTCGGGATCGGGAGTCGAACCCGCGGCACACTGCCAGACTGGATTAGCAGCCAAGGTGCCTCTCCTTCAGTCTCTTGAGCAGGCCTCCAACTCTGTTGGTCTTTTTCTCAATGAGACGAAAATTGAATATGTAAATATACAGTATGCAAATCCAACAATAACCACATTCTAAAAACACTCCTCTGAAACAGGTTGATGACTACAAGTATTTGGGTTCATAATATATCTTCTTCCCAAAAGGACTTATAGGAAGGGTATGGCCTGGTCATCCCAGCTTAGTAAGATGTTAAAAGTAAAAATATTTAGGACGACCATTGAGACGATTCTACTCTATGGCTCCGAGACATGGACACGTTCAAAGAAATTAGAGAAACGGGTTGAATGGCACTTACACCCTCCTTCTAATCAGAGCGCAAAATCTGTCTTGGAAGAGCCACCCATCGACTAATCTAATACAGCAACCTTCCCCGTGTTTCTTCACTAGTCCGAACACAGTTTGCCGGCCATTGCTATAGAGCTGACAATGAGGTTATATCTTCCCTTCTTCTCTGGAATCCTGCCTCAAAGCAGACCAGAGGTAGAAAACTGTCATTACCTGATGTCATCGCTAGGGACACATGCATCAGTAAGCAGGAACTGGGGATGGCAATGAAGGACCGGAAAGTCTGGCGTGGCAGATCCATCCATCCACAATCCATGATCTCAACTGCAGTCGAAAAATGATGCGTGCACAATAGCTGTGCAAGCTACAAACGACCCAAAATCCTGTTGCTGGGAAACCGGCCAAGCACACCGGTAGTGACAACTAAATATAAATCCTAACCTCTAAATGTATTATCCTAACCCCAACCAGATTTTATTTTCTTTTGTTTCTCTTGTGAGGAACAGGGACGTGGTTCTTTGATCTCATAGATCTGCTATTTTCCGGTGTGAGACACTGTCACGCAACTCTAATTAAAACCCCTAAATTTAACCTATAAATGTATAATACTAACCATTAAACAACATTTTGTCTTCCTAGGACCAGAGAAATGGTTCTATTTATCATATTCTACTATACTTATAAACAGACTTATAAACGGACACGTTTGGTCCGCAAAAGTATAGTGATACAAATGTACACACACGCATGCGCGCACACACGCACATGCACACGCACACGCACGCACGCACGCACGCACGCACGCACACACACACACACACACACACACACACACGCACGCACACACACACACACACACACACACACACACACACACACACACACACACACACACACACACACACGCACACACACACACACACACACACACACACACACACACACACACACACAGACGCAGAGACGCAGAGGGCTGCATGGCCCTGACCCATTGTTTTTTCAGCAAGTCTGTCTGTTTGCAGCTATAAAGCGGACAGCTGCTCTTTCGAGCGTGACCAAACAATCTTGTTACCCGTCTCCGTCTCGCAGCCCTTCTCTTTTCCTCCAAACCTCCTCTCCTTTCACATCAAGTGACCTCTCTCCTCCTCCCGATACCTGATTCTGTGTACGCCATAGTACCATGGAAGATAGGATTACCTCCGCTGAACGCCTTATTTCAGGCCTTTAAAAAGAAACTAAATTTAAAAAAAAATAAGCCCACAATTCCTTTTCAGGCCTGTTTTCCTTACAAAAAACGGTCTTCGCACCTGTTTGTGAGGCACTCTGGAAGTAAAAGAGAGAGAAATCCGAGTGGTTTGTATACAAAAAGAGGAAGCAGGTCGAGGGGATTTTCTCTGGTGTGTTATACAGCGGGGAAGAAATCAATGGATATGTTGACTTTTTCTCTCTTCTTTTTAAAGACGTGTGTGTGAATGGCTTGTGCACAGACAATTCCAGGGGTCTTCAACACTTTTCATGCCAAGGACCCCTTGAGATGAGTGTCGAATTAATTCTTAGATGTGAACATTTAAATGAACTTGAATAATGTACTATAGAGTAAGAAAGCCTTTCCAAACCATGAGACCCATAGAAGCATGAACCAATTTATGTAGCATGAGGCAGCTTGAAGTACACACACATTGCAAACCGAATCCCGCAATTCGGGCACATCGCCATTCCGACACATCACCATTCCGAGGCATCGCCATTCCGACACACCGCATTAGTTGCCCTGTCCCTAACTCTAACCGCACGCGGAAGCCACATAAAGGAATGGTGGTGTGTCAGGACATGATGCTAGTATGGACATGATGCTAGTATGGACATGATGCTAGTATGGACATGATGCTAGTATGGACATGATGCTAGTATGGACATGATGCTAGTATGGACATGATGCTAGTATGGACATGATGCTAGTATGGACATGATGCTAGTATGGACATGATGGTAGTATGGACATGATGCTAGTATGGACATGATGCTAGTATGGACATGATGCTAGTATGGACATGATGTTAGTATGGACATGATGCTAGTATGGACATGATGCTAGTATGGACATGATGCTAGTATGGACATGATGCTAGTATGGACATGATGCTAGTATGACGCAGGGACCTATTATACCCCTATCCAACCCTCACTGCACCTGTGTTCACCTGCCCAGCTGGAGCAAACAAAAGCCAAGTCTCTCTGCCTCACTGTCAGAACCACTCTCTGCCTCACTGTCTCTCTGCCTCACTGTCAGAACCACTCTCTGCCTCACTGTCAGAACCACTCTCTGCCTCACTGTCAGAACCACTCTCTGCCTCACTGTCAGAACCACTCTCTGCCTCACTGTCAGAACCACTCTCTGCCTCACTGTCAGAACCACTCTCTCTCTCTGCCTCACTGTCAGAACCACTCTCTGCCTCACTGTCAGAACCACTCTCTCTGCCTCACTGTCAGAACCACTCTCTGCCTCACTGTCAGAACCACTCTCTGCCTCACTGTCAGAACCACTCTCCGGAGGTGAGGCAAGCGAGCAACGTTGGCCAACATCGTCGGGGCACACACTATAACGTGGCAGACTAGTGCGTGCAAACCCTAAATGCATGGAGTGAAAGGCCTATGGAAGTAAGAGGACCAGAGAGTACGTACACGGACGTGGAAACGGAGTGAAACGCCTGCCTTAGTACACAGCCGTCAGGGGAGGAGTAAAACTACTCGAGTACATACTGAGTAGAACCACTTAACTTCCAAAAAGGTCCTTCTTTAAGTTGATGTTGACTGCTATAGTCATCTACCTCAGTTGAACTGCCTTATCTGAACTATAGAGAAAACCTAACGCTAAACCATACTCACCATTCTTCAGTTACTATACCTACCTGAAGACCTAAGTTTAATTATGTTACATACCTGTTGAAGTCCAGCGACGACGTCCAGCGATGACAACTCCTCTTCTTTCCTTGAAAAATAAAAGCTGTAATTTATCTTTCTGAATTCAGAAAAAAATTTAATAAATAAATGAAGAAAAGAAGAAAACATCAGTCCAGTGTAGTGGTGTGAGAACACATGACAGAAGGGGGATAATACATCATATCATGCCAGGTGAAACATGGGAGCAGTGGAACAAGCCCTCAAAACCTAAACCAAAAAGTGGACTATTAGTGAAAGGTTATGGCGAGCCTAAAGAGATGCCTATAGCACGGGTTGGGTGAGTAGCTCATCAAACCCTGTACACTCAAGACTCTGCCCCCGCTGCCACCCTTAGATCTCCATATATGAAGCTGACCTGTTCTGACATTCCATATGTTGATCTGACCTCATCAAACCCTGTACTCTCAAGACACGCTCCATATATGGCCAGTACAGAATTCATTCCATATGTTGATCTGCCCCATGCCATCTCGGTGGATGCATGCACAAGGGGTGAGGTCGCATTTTCGCCTCAGGCGTCTTACTGGTATATAATAATATACAAATGACATAGTTCAGCATTAAGTTTCACTTTTTAAATGTTGCTAACAGAGAAAGTATTGCTTTATTCGCTTACATAAACCAAGATAAACATAGAGTCATCTGTGATCTTTGACACAACACCTGTGCTGTTTGTGTAACGCTAAAACCACTTCTTTGACCTCGGACTAATTTATGACAGATTTGAGCCTCCCGGGCCTGAAATATTTATACTTCATATTTTTAGGATGCATTTCACAAAAACAGAGAGAGAGAGAGAGAGAGAGAGAGAGAGAGGACTGAAACAAGAGTCTCCACTGAATTATGAAGAAAGATCTTTTTAGCATAACTCATTATAGGCCAATGAGATATGCCCTCCAGCAAACCACACCGCACCGCACCACATGCACCACCACGCACGCACGCACACACGCACGCACAGTAAAGAGCTTTATACTAACATACAACAAACAAACAAAAAAAACATGTTTTTAAAACAACACAATAGCATAATGCCTTGTTTGTCCTGTTTTTAGGTTTTATCATGTTTTTAGATTTTATCATGTTTTTAGATTTTATCATGTTTTTATGATCATGTTTTTATTGGAGCTTATGAGCGTACGTTTTTCACATAAACCTAAACTCTGTGTGTGTGTGTGTGTGTGTGTGTGTGTGTGTGTGTGTGTGTGTGTGTGTGTGTGTGTGTGTGTGTGTGTGTGTGTGTGTGTGTGTGTGTGTGTGTACTGTATGTACCTGAATCCGTAACAATAAAGTGAATCTGAATGGAGCTGCAGTACAACAGAAGATTCAGAAATATATAGGATACTCCTATTGGTGTAACCACATCCTTATAATTCTGAAGGTGAACTTTCGGCAAAAATAGGCGATCTACAAACGCACAACACGTTGCATTGTGATGCGTTGTGAGCTTGTAGGTCTGCTATTCTCGGCGAAGATAATCAGGTGTAGAGCCCTGGGGGGGTGGGGGGATCTGGAGGTGGGTTGTAGACCATGAGGTTCTCAAACCTTTTTGGATCAGGTGTAACCTTTTCCTCCAAGGCACCACTGAATTGCATTGTTACTTTATAGATAGGACCGTACATTTGTGTCATAAAATACGTAAACATGTAAATATTTCCCCCTAAGATACAGTAATGTATTGTAAAGTTTTGGAATGAATCCCCAAAGCACTGCTTTAGCTCCAGAGACTGGTTTATTGACTTCTCTTCATAATAACACATGAAGCAACGTGCTTCACTGACAACACATACTGACACGTGGTGTTACTAGTATTCTGACATGCCAAGCGCCCCCTTGTGGATGAAAGGTTAGACTGTCAAATGGATAAACATTACATGTATGTCATGTGAAAACCTGTAAAGAGAATAGTAATTTCTATTATGACAGATTAAAAATAAATTAATATAATTGACATGTAACCACTTGAACCCCAGCATCCCTATTCTGGGGAGGAAATTCACAAAAGAAATAGCAGATCTACAAGCACACAACAAGGTAGATCTGCAAATTTGGCAAGGAGGTTTGCTTGTCCGTCTTACCAAGTATAGGGGTTTAAGTGGTTAAACTGAAGTGATATTGATGAATTCCAAATAGTTGATAATATTATTATCAAAGTGTTCTGCGGCACCCCTGGACTTGCGTCAAGTCCCGCACTTTGAGAAACCCTGGTGCAGAGCCCTGCGGGGGACTCCAGGCAACACAGTGTAAAGGGTTTAAAACACTGGTTCTCAACATGGTCCAAGTGGACAAACGCCCGTTACCATAGGGGGCGATAGTGGCCAGTGAAATGCACGAAATAGAAATAGAATAAAAGCTGTGTTATGGTATTTTGAACCGGAAGTGTTAAGCGCCCATGTTCTACATAAGGGCTGTGATATGTTGAGCAGGCAGCTCGAATTAATGTTTTATTAAGCTTCGAACATCGTACTTCATCCCATTATGAGCCATAAAAGCACGGCTTGGGGTGAGCCTGTGCGCTCACATGCCTCAGATCCTCAGATAGGGCCCTCCTAACGTCAGCATGTGAGCCTGTGCGCTCACATGCCTCAGATAGGACCCTCCTAACGTCAGCATGTGAGCCTGTGCGCTCACATGCCTCAGATAGGGCCCTCCTAACGTCAGCACGTGAGCCTGTGCGCAGCCTCAGATCCTCAGATAGGGCCCTCCTAGTTCCACCCTCAACTCACCTTGTCACACGGGGTGACCGGGCTTTTGTGAATGACACCTCCTTTATATGGGAATGTAATGCAACATGGGCAGAAATGGGATGACAGGGGTTCACAGGATTAACACTTACAAATCTGGTCAGGAAATCAAGCAGTCTTTTCCCGTAAGCAGTGGAGTCCTCTGTTCTATTACTGATGTTATCAGCACAGACTCCACAAACCACTTTTTGTGCTAATCAGCGCTGATTGGATAGATGTGGGTCACTGTCCAATGTCCACACAGCTATATTTGATTTGTGCACCTCTCATAGGAGATTTAGCTTTTGCATCATTACATGATTGACATTGACATGACTCACATGCTCCAAAATGAGTAAATAAATCATATAGTGTGTAGAAAAATACCTACTTTTGTGCATATTTAGTTGTTTATGTTCTATAACTTAGCCATTAAGTTCTCACAGATGTGTACCCAGATATTGTAGTAACTTTCATTGCCTGAAAAGCAACGGTATTGGACATATAGAAGGTTTCCACCTGACATTGATGGTATCGTTGATGTCGGGCGGAAACCTCATATCTCTATATTTTAACTTTTTGTGTTTTTTCATAATTATTAACGGCCTACTTGATTATACTACAGCAGCACGCAAAATAATCAAAAGTAGCAGATGTACAAGCTGGAAACCTGGCGCGAAGCGACACATTTTGAGCTTGCATGTCTGCTACTTTTGCTCTATCGAGCGGAAACTCTATCGGTTTCCACCCGATAGAGACAATGTAAGAGTTCATTTCACCGTGTCTTGTCTGGCCTGTGTGAATTAAGGTGGAAAAATGTATCGAGTTGATTTTACAGTCGCTCAATGGAAAAACCCTGGCAGTTCGTTGCCTTGTGGCTTACGACCAATTTACGGTTAGAATCAAAAGTGAAATGAAAGAATATAAGTTTCCATGAGATGATGAAAGACAAAAGAATGGTTTCAATGGAAGTTGACTTTGTACTTTTTTTTGGTACATAACTTGCTAAAATAAAGAGTATATGGAACTGGCACTGTGCTATTTTACAACTGCGGTCAGCATGGAATAGCAATAATAATGAATCGGGGTGTGTGTGTGTGTGTGTGTGTGTGTGTGTGTGTGTGTGTGTGTGTGTGCGCGCGTGCGTGTGTGTGTGTGTGTGTGTGTGTGTGTGTGTGTGTGTGTGTGCGCGTGCGTGCGTGTGTGTCTTCGGGGCTTATCCATTATTCACATCTGAGAGCAAGGAAATACAGGAGTAATACAAGAGTTAGTGGAGTGTGATCGTGCGCACACACACACACACACACACACACACACAGTAAAGGTACAGTAAGGTGTGTTTCATCAGGGATGCCGAGGTGGTCATTGTAAATGTAATATACTGAACAGAACCATCTACCCTAAAGCCCTCGTCCGTCCGTCCGTCTGTCTGTCTGTCTAAATAAAAATACAATACAATAGGTTTTACCACTTGAATCTCTGCAGCAGCATTCATATCACGAGGGCAAAAATAGCCAATCTGCATCGTGCCACATTGTGAGTTGCGACACATTGTGAGTTTGTAGATCGACTATTGTTGGTGAAGTAATTTAGTGTAGACAGAAAAGGGGAATAGTGGGCCTGAGGCCAATTGTACAAATACCTTCTAAATCAATAGTTCCATACCCCAAATAATATGGATTTGGCCGCGGACCCGCATCTGAAAATGCTTTGTACCAGGGGACCCCAGAAGAGAAGATTTGTGTTGAAAAACTTTTTTAAACAATTTCAAGATGGAGAAAAAAAAGAAAAATTAGCATATGTACAAGCTGAGAGCGTGCTGAGAGCTTGTATCTGCTATTTTTGAGAACCACTGTTCTAAATGTTAAGAGTTATATATATATGTATATATCATACTATAATTCTAACAATGTCACACATACATACACACAACGGTATATACTGTAGCTAAAATCCTGCTTTCTCGGTTTGAAGTGGTTAAGATAAGGGAATCAGCACGCCATGATACTCCAGTTGAACAGAAAACCTTCCAGGTCAATAAGTCTGATCCACATGACGGTTTCACACGCAGAAAATAGCAGATATACAAGCTCACAACGCACTGCGATGTGACACGTTGTGAGCTCGTGTATCTGCTATTTTCGGCATGAACTGAGTGGGCCTTACTTACACAGGTTTTGTAGCGTCCAACCAGCATCATCATGGTCATTGGTCAGGCATCATTATGACCCTGGAGTTGATATGTTCAGATCTCCCACATGTAGACAAAACAGGAAAGGGCGCACACCAGTGTTGGTGAGGTGCTGGCCTATAGGCAGTAAATAAGTAAAAATGAGAAAAAGGCTGCACACTCGTAGCCAAGATGCTGTATATTTATTATGACCCTGAAGAAGGCCGAAAGGTCGAAACGTTGGATAATAATAAATATACAGCATCGTGGCTACGAGTGTGCAGCCCTTTTCTCATTTTTACAGATCTCCCACATGGCCATGCTTATAAGTCTCCTCTGACAGAACTTTTCTCATCATGTACTTTAGACCGAAAGTGAGAAACTTTTGAAAGAAAACACCCCAGAAACATCCCTGAAAGCTTCCCTCCAGCAGCATATAATATGAAAGACTGTTCTGGGACACAGGTGTTGCTTTCTGATCCCAGAGTCCAGAGAAGGAAATGTGGAGAAAGCAAAGCAAAGCAAAAAAAAGCAAAACATGAAAAAAAAAGAAAGGAAAAAAAAAGAAAAGCAGCTACCCAGTCATCAAATTAAATCTTTGTATGTAAGGCACCAAGCTCCCATCAGGAGCAGTTAGCAGTTAAGCGACTGTCTGCAAAGGGGACTGAAGCCTTTTTTATTGAAAACTACGGACCTTAGGGGTTTTTTAAATGTTTGTTTTTTTGTGGCTTTTGCCTTTATTTTATTTTATTTTTTTATGGACAGTAGGCTGACAGGAGATGGGGGGAAGACATGCAGTAAAGGCTGTCGGGATCGGTAGTCGAACCCACGGCACACTGCCAGACTGGATTGCCAGCCAAGGTGCCTGGACCACTGAGCCATGGCCCAGGCAGACCTTAGGGGTTTTTAAACACTGGATGCAGGTCGACCTGACAAGTGGGGCATATACATGAACTGATGTTATTATGTGTACAATATGAGCCAACAGAAAGTGACATGTATTGATGCAGTGACATGTTCCAATTAAACCAACTTTATATTTGACTTGTTTTCAGTATTTATTTTTTGGGAAATATTAAACCTGTTAATTTTATAGGCTAATCTGGAATTCAGTGGTGCTCTGATTGGTCTTTTTTATTATTCTTTCTCACATGGAACTTCCATCCTTGCTTTTTTATCTTTGATATTTGAAAGATTACATTTTTATTTCATAATAGAAGTCCATGGCAGTGATATAGGAATGATACCTTGCACAGATAGGCCCAGGCCAGCCTAGCGGTCCGGGCACCTACCCTAACTGGGAACCATCCGGCTGTTCAACTGGATACCCTTGAGACATTGCCCCTGTGCGTGCGTGCGTGAGGTCACAGTCCTAACTTGGGTCAGCGAACAATGGGAGATGAATCAGCAAGTAACAAAATATTGTGTGGGCTGGTAGTCTAGTGGGCTACAGTATGTCTTCACAAAGAAATCACCTGAGAACCATGGAATACATTAAAAAAAACAGAGTCCATGCAATTGACTGCCTGTATCTGTTTTACATGCAGCTTTAGGAGAAGGAGACCAGAAGTAGGTTGTGAGTATTCATTCCGATGGGAGAAGTGAATGTGAACACAGATTATAAACCATTATTTTGCCCCATGGTCACCAGGGATGTAGTAGTGGAAGGGGAGCACAGTGGAACAGTATACACTCCCCCACTTCTAAAATTGGGATTTTGGGTCAATTAGTTTGTTTTCATGTTGCATTTGACAATGACTTGCTGTCACCACAACAGAGTCTTCCTGAAGTGGACGTGGATAGAGCTAGAGCCTCATGCCGAATGGTCATGATATCACCCTGACAACCAACGACAACCAATAAAACCTGTGCACGGCACATAGACTAATGCTCATCTATATACGCTCTCCTGGATATGGGATTCAACGATCACACCCATATGAAGGGGCGCTAATATTAAAGTCTAACTCATGTTGATTAGGTGGCGTAATGGTGATATAAAAATAACGGTGCCAAGTTGCCAACACAAACATTCAATTATCTTTATTGTTAATGGCATTTAATGTTTGTGTTAGGGACGAGATGACGTACATTTTCCCTTCATTGTCAATGGCATTTTTAAATCATTGAACTAAAAACTAGTGCCCCTCAAAAACCAGAGTCACAACAAAACAGTGGGGGCTCCCCGTGACGAATTTGGAGGGAAAATGGGGTAAAACGAATATATATATATATATATATATATATATATATATATATATATATATATATATAATATTTATTTTAAATTCAGAGACTCATAGATCGTCGACTCCGGCAGGCCCTTCTGTTCCAGATGCTTGGACCAAAAAGGCTGCAAGCTGCGTTTTCGGGAATAGTTCAGCGAGCCAGTGAGTATAGTGTCTAGAGGACTTAATACTCTATGGGCATGCACACACACGCACATGCACACGCACATGCACACACACACACACACACACACACACACACACAGTGGTGTCAGAGGACTTAAAGCTCGGTGGGCCTTTTAGACTCTTTCATTAGAAACCAGTCGGGCTGTTTTTAGTAGGGAGACATTAATGGAGCAGAGCCACCGTATGTCCCCTGTCCCCCTCTGTGGCCCTGGTGACGGTCCCCCTGCATGCCGCACGCACACACACACACACACACACCGTATGTCCCCTGTCCCCCTCTGTGGCCCTGGTGACGGTCCCCCTGCACACACACACACCGTATGTCCCCTGTCCCCCTCTGTGGCCCTGGTGACGGTCCCCCTGCACACACACACACCGTATGTCCCCTGTCCCCCTCTGTGGCCCTGGTGACGGTCCCCCTGCACACACACACACCGTATGTCCCCTGTCCCCCTCTGTGGCCCTGGTGACGGTCCCCCTGCACACACACACACCGTATGTCCCCTGTCCCCCTCTGTGGCCCTGGTGACGGTCCCCCTGCACACACACACACCGTATGTCCCCTGTCCCCCTCTGTGGCCCTGGTGACGGTCCCCCTGCACACACACACACCGTATGTCCCCTGTCCCCCTCTGTGGCCCTGGTGACGGTCCCCCTGCACACACACACACCGTATGTCCCCTGTCCCCCTCTGTGGCCCTGGTGACGGTCCCCCTGCATGCCGCACGCACGCATACACACACACACACACACACACACACACACACACACACACACACACACACACACACACACACACACACACACACACACACACACACACACACACACACACACACACACACACACACACACACAGCTTTGTCACCTTCAGGTGGAAGGAGTACTTGGATATCTTTCTTTTTTGTATTGAAGTAAACGAGTCAATAATAAAATGTGGGGGAAGAAATACGTCGGCTATTTGCGACAAAATTAAATGGTTTTATATAATTATGTGCTGTTTTATATGTTTTGTATTAATACATTCTATCTACTGAAGTTTTAAATTATGGATGTATGGATACTCAGTTATAGGCAAATCACGATATGTCTCGAATCATAGGTTCACAATACAAAATGGCATGATTTTTTAAACACAATTTTATTTTCCAGACAAATTACTATTTTTATATAGATTATTACTCCTACACAAATCCAGTATTTTCTTCTCTCCCTCTCTCTCTCTCTCTCTCTCTCTCTCTTTTTTGCAATTTATTTTGTGGAAATTTTGCATCCACATACAATTTTTATAAAATCGATTTACATTGTCAGTTTGAATTGATTTGAATCAATTTACTCTTTGCATGCCTATACTCAGTTATATTTAAAGCACCTCCAAATTGTACTTAGAGTAGTTACTTGCCCGCCGTGGTCCCTTGTCCCCAGGGCACCCAGGACACTGGCCCCGGTCCCTGCACAGACATCAGGGACCTCTCTGTCACCTTCAGTTGCTACAGCGTTTCGGCGGTTGGGGCTTTGGTGTAATTAATGTGACACAAGCATTACTATTCTGGTGCTAAAACAACAGGGACAGCAGCAGCTGTTCACGATGAAACACACCATGCATGAATCTAATTTCAAACTACAAGTTAAAACTGACCCCAAAAAACCCATTGAAAATAGCCAATCTACAAGGTGTAGACCCACCAGTTTTGGAGATATGGCTTATAGAGTAACTAGAATTTCGCCCCCCTTCGGGGGGCTCAATCCTAGTGTCGTTGCAGCGCAATATGGGAAGAAGGAAATTGCGGGAGTTGACAGACTCAGAACCGAATAGTTCTGATGATCCTCATGGGGGCTACCCGCAGCCCCGCCTCCCCGCAGCCCCCCACAGCGGTGGAAAAAAATAAGTTGATGTTTTCACTGGTACTTTGGGTAGGCTACAGCAGTGATACTCAACCTCAGGCCCGCGGGCCACATCAGGCCCGCGGGACCATTATGACTGGCCCACCAATGAAAATCTAAAAAAAATAAAAAATAAATCTGGAAAATGAAATAAAAATAAATAAATCTGAATGAAGTTATCTTTAATTACATTATTATAAGTAATACTATTAGAGTTGTACTATTACTCGAACGAAAATAAAAGTTTGGGGCGGGGGGGGAGATGCAATGCAAATGAAAGACATATACTGTGTATCCCTATTCCCTGACATAATTTTATAGCTAAACGGACAGAATTCTATTTTATTTGAATGATGAAACCCAGCTGCCATTAATAGTTCTTCACTTATAGCTATCTATTTTCAGGTAGATTGTTTTATTTTACTCAGTCAGCCATATCACTACTACATTTTTTTCATGAAAAAGGTCATAGCTGGGTAATCTATTTTCAGGCAAATTGTGTTTATTGTATTTTATTTTACTCAGCCATAACAATGTATTTTCTGTTAACCAACTTGCTGGCTGGCAGGCAGGCAGACAGCTACTCATAGACAGGCAGACAGACAGCTACTCATGGATAATTGGACAGGCAGGCAGTCAGACAGCTACTCATAGACAGGCAGACAGACAGCTACTCATGGAGAATTGGACAGGCAGGCAGACAGCTACTCATAGACAGGCAGACAGACAGCTACTCATGGAGAATTGGACAGGCAGGCAGGCAGACAGCTACTCATAGACAGGCAGACAGACAGCTACTCATGGAGAATTGGACAGGCAGGCAGGCAGACAGCTACTCATAGACAGGCAGACAGACAGCTACTCATGGACAATTGGACAGGCAGGCATGAAGGCAGACAGCTACTCATAGACAGACAGACAGCTACTCATGGACAATTGGACAGGCAGGAAGGCAGACAGCTACTCATAGACAGACAGACAGCTACTCATGGACAATTGGACAGGCAGGCAGGCAGACAGCTACTCATAGACAGACAGACAGCTACTCATGGACAATTGGACAGGCAGGAAGGCAGACAGCTACTCATAGACAGGCAGACAGACAGCTACTCATGGACAATTAGGCAGGCAGGCAGGCAGACAGCTACTCATAGACAGGCAGACAGACAGCTACTCATGGACAATTAGGCAGGCAGGCAGACAGCTACTCAGACAGGCAGACAGACAGCTACTCATGGACAATTGGACAGACAGGCAGGCAGGCAGACAGCTACTCATAGACAGGCAGGCAGACAGCTACTCATAGACAGGCAGACAGTAAGACAGCTACTCATTGACAGACAGACAAATAACTACTCATGGACAGACAGACAGGCAGGCAGGCAAAGAGCTACTCATGTTATGTTATTATGTTATTATAACAGCTACTCATGTTATGTGCAATAATTTGTGCAGTTATGGAAACAGCTCTTTGTGTTTATGCAAGAAAATGTAACACATTTATTTATTTACATATTGTGTGCATGCACATTGTACTTTCCGCCGCGGATTTATTTATTTCCCAAATGGTCTAAAATTGAGTTATTTAGCATACTTTTACCAATGAATTAGCCTATACACAGACAACGACTGATTAGCCTATTTTGGACGATATGGGTCTTTTCTCGAGTCACTCCGCTGAAAGTGTCAGTGTTGCTGCCTTACACACCCGCCGCCTATGGGCACTGTACTGTAGGCATATAATACCTGGCTAGGTGAAAACAAAAGAAACCCGATTAGCATTTGAGTACTTTTAACACCTCTGAACAGCCGGCGGAATTCCAGAGCATGTGTAAATACGCTAGTATGCAGTCTGTGACAGAGTCACAGAGTGTCAATAATTCCCAGAAAATCTGTAATGTTAATATAAAATGTCCACGAAAATCCTCATGGGGGCTAAAAGGGGCTATTTAATTCTTCATATAGCCCCCACAGACTCGACGTCGTTGGACAGACTCCACTTCATGTTTCAGCTGTGTTTTTAAACTCAGTAGTGTGCCCTGCACACAGCGCACACTCGCAATTGCAGCTGGAGGGCGACGCGACACACACACCCCCCCCCACACACACACACACACACACACACACACACGCACACTTTTTTTCGCTCGAAATTCTTATTCACAATGACATCGAGTTGAGGTGTTTGTTTTAAGGGTAATTGTTGCATAAGCGCTATTTCGCACTATTTCTCCCTCCCCTCCCCTGTGTCTGAAGCAGCTAGCATGGAAGCTATATGGATTATGGAAGCTTTCCCTCCGATTGCACACAGCCATGCCGTTATCCACGCGTCCATCCGATTGCTTTTAATGTAAATGTCCCATCCACTGAGCAAAAGCGATATAAGCGCCTTATTCATTCATTCGATTCATTTGGGTGTGGGGCTGTGCAGTGGTGTGGGCAGCCTTTCTGACGGAGGCTCGGAGCTGCTGCTGCTGACGCTGTTCGAGTCGCATGGAGCAGTATAGAGTAGGCGTGGCGCAGCATTAGAAGGGCGCAGCAAATGCACGACATTGAGGGGTAGAAACCATCCCGGTCGCGTGGTTCATCTAACGCGTGTGTCACTGTGAAGGACTGGCCCCATTAAGTGAACGTAGTTGAGCCCAATATTGGCGTTACGCATTTCACTTGAATAATGTTGTGTGCGCACGTGCGCACGCTGAGAAAGACAGTTATTTAATGAAACTGAAAATTATAATGTGCTGCACTGCTGTCTCGCCGCCGTATAGCCATTCCTGTGTGTGTGTGTGTGTGTGTGTGTGTGTGCAGGCGTGTGTAGTCGGCATTGGCTGGCAGGCGAAAATAGCAAAAGCTATACGTGTAATGTAAATATTTCGGCACAATCCAAGTAGTGACAATGAACAATGTTGATTTAACTAAGGGATTCGCTGAGTGTTTTATTTTGTAAATACAGGGATTTAGAAGTGATATGCAAAATAGTGAGCCAATAATTTCTCCCCTTCCTTCTTTCTGTTATCCTGCGAGGGCCCTAAAAAGCAAGATGGCTGATTGTGAGACTGAAAGAAGTAGTGTGGGGGCGGGCCTGGTGGGCCTATGAGAACACAGAGCAGTGTTGCCAGGTTTGCGAATTGTAAGCGAGTTGTAGTGTGTGCAAGTAGCCTGGTTAAAAGGCCTTGTTTCTGCCCCTGTGGGGCAACAGCAGGTTCTGTCGACCAGTTTCTGTCCACCGCTTTTGGCACGTGACCAACTTAACAAATGTTAAAATAGATGGCTTGCAGAAAACAGGCTTGAAAGGTTCACTTCTGTGGACTCTAACATTACACCTATAGCTACATGTTTAATTATCTCTTTTTCAATGCAACAACCTTCAACATTAAACCAAACAATGTGTATCAGTTATTATTGGCATGCTGCTGCTTTGACAACACCAACCATCAACCAACCAACCATACAAAGAGAGAGAGAGAGAGAGACAGACAGACAGACAGACAGACAGATAAGCTGCCCTGCAAATTGAAGAGGAGTTTGTGATGACAGACAGACATGCTGTTGAAGCAGAGAGACACCTAGACAGAATATTAAACAGTAGGACCAGGGAAGGTATATACAGGTCCGTGTGTGTGCATAATCTCACACAATTTAGCATGTCGACAAAAGAAAATAGCTAACTTTTCTCATCTTTTTGGAAGCCGTTGCCCGCACCAAAAGAGCAGCTAGGGTAGACAATATTGTGAAACACAAAACTAACAAAGATGATTTGAACAGACTACGTTGAACATAACCTGTACTCTTAAGTAAAAGTATCAATACGGCAATACTCTGTACTATATTTAACCAAACTCATTGACTGCCATTGGCGTATTCTGACACATGTCAAGCCGAAACGCACACAACCTGTTTTCAGTGTTTACGCTAGAGGGCGCTCTTCGCCAACCTATGAGTAATCCTTTGACTTCCAGAGAAGCATCAGAGGGTCGACGGTGACACATTGTTTTTCTGTTTAGGTTTTTCATGAAAGTGGAGAGACTCTGTCTTTTGGGACACTATAGGTGGGTCCATCGTACTCAAGCTAAATATTCTGTGGCTCTTGAAAAGTTAGTAAAAATGTGCCTACTCACAAACGCTGGCAAGGGACTGATGTATGTATTCATTTACTCTGGCACTATAGTTAAAAAAAGAAGCACTGATCGAGAAGGAAGTTCTTTCGATTTCGTTTTAAAATAACGTGCACTTTAAGAAAACCCTTGTGATATCCTTTGATATTTCGAAGTGTCCTTGGGCAAGACACTGAACCCCACCTTGCCACCATTGGTGTGACAATGTGGGAAGTGAGGACGCTGGCGTTGACTGTTCGCCGCTTCACCTCCCAATGTATGAATGAATGGACCATTGTAAAGTGCTTTGAGTAGGCACGTAGTGCAGAGAAAAGCGCTATAAAAATGCAATCCATTATAGTCCCGCACCATCCCGCAATTGTATCGTTTCGTCCCGCTAAACCAGCTATATTTCCATTGGGATCGGAAGGAAATACATTTACCCAAACAGTTGCTGAGATTGAGCATTGACTGCGTGGGGAAAAGGAACTCGATCCACGCATGCACTTCTCAGAGTGATTAGCCTACTAATGATTGACAGGTGCGGCCGCTTTGGGAGCGTGCCTGATGATGTCTGTTGGAGAGAGTGAGACTGCCCACTGTTTCTTACTTGACCCCCCTTCCCGTTGCAGCCCTCTAGTTCATGGTTCCAGGTTAATTGAAATGTCTGTTCTTGTGATGATGATTCTATTTCTATGGTTCTAGTTCTGCTTTTGTATTTCTAGAGGGTGAGAGAGAGAGAGAGAGAGAGAGAGAGAGAGAGAGAGAGAGTGGGGGGGGGATCATGCATAATGCAGGATGAGTGTTTTATAGAACTTAATGGTACAGTGTTTATGGTTTTTAATATGTCGTCTCTCCCCCGCAATCACTTTGCATGCTTATGACCTCACTGCTTTACATCACACACACACCCACACATGCGCATGCACGCACGCACACACACAGGCGGGGGGGCACAATATTGTTGGTGACACTAATGATATAGAGAAGTATTTCCAGTAATCCATGCAATATGCATGCCTGGAGAGCACTGCACGCACACACGCACGCACAGGGAGAGAGCAGTACAAGAGAATAGGATTGCATTAACAATATGACGGAACTGTCTCATTGTAGCTCTTTTTCCCTGGGGACGCCAATGTTTCG
>NC_137864.1:10828409-10865909 GCF_963924005.1 Protomyctophum bolini | reverse complement strand
AAGAGGGATATGACTGTAAATGACTGTATGACTGAAGAGGGATATGACTGTATATGACTGTATGACTGAAGAGGGATATGACTGTATATGACTGTATGACTGAAGAGGGATATGACTGTATTGTATGACTGAAGAGGGATATGACTGTATATGACTGTATGACTGAAGAGGGATATGACTGTATTGTATGACTGAAGAGGGATATGACTGTATTGTATGGGATATGACTGTATATGACTGTATGACTGAAGAAGGATATGACTGTATTGTATGACTGAAGAGGGATATGACTGTATATGACTGGGGGTGGCAGTGGCTCAGGGGTAGAGTGACCAGATGGGAAACACAAGGTTGTCAGTTCAAACCTGGGCTCCCCCCAGAGTTAGTGTCGAAGTGTCCTTGAGCAATTGCTCCCGAAACCCGATGTGCAGGTTTTGTGCCTTGCATGGTTTTCTCCTGCATTATGTCTGTGAATGGGTGAATGCAATGCACAATCTCTGTAAAGAACCTTGGATAAAGGCACTATAGATAAATGCACCATTTAGCCGGTAAGTCAGCGATGCACGTTGGATAAAGGTGCTACTGTATATAAACGCATCAATTGACATCATTGACCTTTCATTTAGCATTTAATAATGCCTTGTGTTCAGATGGAGCTCAAGGCTAAATGTTCTAAATATCCACACTGCTACAGTCAAGTCTCTCTTCAAACTGCAGTGTGATAAAATGCTGCCCGTCTGCAGAGAACAAAGTAAGTTCCATCCTGTGAGCATATCCATTTAAAAACTGTATGTGATGCAAGGCACAGACCTGCTCATCAGGACTCAGGGACAGGTTGGGGTTGCCTGCCTGCCTGTGTGCGTGCGTGCGTGCCTGCCTGTCTGCCTGCGTGCCTGCCTGCCTGCGTGCCTGCCTGCGTCTCTGAATCAATACAGCAGACAGTGAAGGTAGTTGAGGAGTTTTTTGTCTATTTTCCCATTTCCCAATGCTGCTTGTACTCCTATTGGCTTTCCATTACTGCTGTGTGTGTGTGTGTGTGTGTGTGTGTGTGTGTGTGTGTGTGTGTGTCTCTCTCATTCACCAGATTTGACCTCCCACCAGCACACACGCACGCACACACACACACACACACACACACACACACACACACACACACACACACACACACACACACACACACACACACACACACAGGTAGGTAGTTATAGGTTGTTTTTTGCTTTGATTGCTCTGCTTAAAGATCCCTTGTAATTTACCCTGGTTTTACAATGTAAAACATTTATTTTGATTTGTATTGTATTGTAACGTCGGCTACATTGAACATGAGGGCTTGCCCTCAATTGTACTCCAGAGTATTAAATAAATAAATATTAAATAAATACATTATAATATAAATAAAGGTGATGATGATGATGATGATGATGAGGTATAGGTACTTATAGGTAGGTACTAATTAGTTATTTATCTACCCGAGGTGAAATTAAGGTCTCTCATAGAGACATAAAGTCTATAGTTAAAATAGCAGACCTGCATGCTCACAGTGATTGGCTATATTATTTACGAAACGAATAAGGAATAGAAATATGGAGATACAAGGTTTCTGTTCGACTGTGATGATGTGATTTCCATCATTCTCGAGCCCCTTGCTGCTGGTCAGAGACATTTCAACTCAATCTCCAGCACACACGCACGCACGCACGCACGCACGCACGTACGCACGCACACACAGAAGCTGCAGGACATCGTTGTGGGCGACATATCAGAGGAGAAATAATGTTGAAATTACGTGTGTGTGTGTGTGTGTGTGTGTGTGTGTGTGTGTGTGTGTGTGTGTGTGTGTGTGCAGATGGTTCCTTTATGACACATCATAAAACAACAGTGTAAAAACATAAGACTGGAGCAGTAACCACCCAAGGGTGGTCATTTGGCTGGACAGGGTCAGCAGTCATACACACCCACGCACACACACACACACACACACACACACACACACACACACACACACACACACACACACACACACACACACACACACACACACACACACACACACACACACAGTGAGATGAATACTAGTCTCTGAATAGTCTTGTTATTTCTTCCAAATGTTGTTTTTCAGGTCATCGGTCAATAGGAGACTCAGTAGGATGCTATGGGGGATATATAGGGGGATGCATGCCTATTGCCTACTGTGTGTCGTAGGCTCAGTATGTCAGTTTGTCACCTCCTCCTTCACATTCAATAGATCCCCTGATCTTTTGTGGCCAGATGTAATTTCCTGGGGTCTAGTATATGACTATTGTAAATAATAGTAAATAAATAGACATTATAATGAGCAGACTTGGCAACCTGACTGTAGATAGTAACAGTACAGTAAAGAACTTGGCGGTCATTATTGATTCTGAATTGAATTTTAATTCACACATTAATCATGTTACCAAGATTGTCTTTTTTCACCTTAGAAATATTGCACGAATCAGAGCCTATTTGTCATTGGACGATGCAAAAACGCTAATCCACGCCTTTTTTTTTTCTCGGCTTGATTACTGCGATGCACTTTTTTCTGGACTGCCTAAGAAAACAACTGACAGATTACAACTTGTCCAAAATGCAGCAGCCAGAGTTTTAACTATAGAACTAAGATGAGAGAACATATTACTCCAGTTTTGGCTTCACTGCACTGGCTTCCGGTTGTTTTTAGGATTGATATTAAAATTATTTAGCTTGTGTATAAAGCTCTCAATGGTCTCGCACCTTCCTACCTGCATGACTGCCTGCCTAAATATGTCCCAAACCGCCCCCTAAGGTCTTCCACTGCTGGCCTGCTCGCTTTGCCTAGAAAAATGGCAACTAAAAAATACGGGGAAGCAGCTTTTTGCTTCTACGGGCCGACGGCATGGAACAAACTCCCACTGTACCTTCGACAAGCAGCCTCTGTAGAAATATTTAAAGCACAGCTCAAGACCCACTTCTACACCCTTGCTTTTAATTGATATTTTATTTTTTGTTATTTATGTCCTCACTGTATTGCATTACTGCTTGTTTTTTTTATGTTTATGCCTTGGTTTTCTTTTCTTTTTTCTCCATTGCTCTGTAAAGCACTTGCATTTCACTGAGCTGCATTTCATGTCATGAAAGGTGCAAAATAAAGTTTTATTATTATTTATAAAATGTTGTAAAAAGATACATAGAAAATCTACACTATATCTGAATATAGGAGGGGCTAGCGCCCCTCAAAAATAAATATTAATAAAATAACACCCATCTTTTGCTTAATCTATAATAGAACATGAACCTTGGTTGAAGTCCTGTAATGTGGGACGTCCTCGTGGCTGATTCCTACAGCACTAATTTGCTCCGAGGTGAAATAAAGGTTACGATGATGATGAATGTATGGGTGGACAGGCACAGACTCTATAATAAACAACACGGTACAGTAAGTTGAGGACTCAAGTCTAACTTGATACACTTTACAGTACACTTCGCATCGCAACCTGCAAGTGCACTCTTTCTGGCACGCTACGAGCTTGTAGGTCTGCTATTTCTTTTAAATCAAAGAACGACTGACATAGAAACATAGCTTTTTCCGAAAACTGTCAGGATGTAGAAGACATTTTTAGAATCTGATCTCAGGTCAAAATGGGTGAGATGAATGTATGCAGATATGTGCACGGCAATGGCTTGCGTTGTGTTGTGTGTTACAGCCAACAATTCAAAGTCCTAAAATGTTCATGATCCTCACAAGTATAGTAAAACAAACGTGTGTGTGTGTGTGTGTGTGTGTGTGTGTGTCTGTGCTTAATGACCACTTTAGTAGTGTAGAGGCGCTAACCTTGTTTGCCTTCGAGATGTGAGGCGTGTAAGTCGATCCCCACTGGCAAATGACTCAGGATGTGTGTGTGTGTGTGTGTGTGTGTGTGTGTGTGTGTGTGTGTGTGTGTGTGTGTGTGTGTGTGTGTGTGTGCGCATGTGCGTGCACGCCTAGTTTATTTTTGTTCATCTGTGTATGCGTGCGTGTGTGCGTGCGTAACCACATGCGTGCGGGTGCATGTACGGTATGTATATATATAGATGTATGTGTGCATGTGTGTATGTGCGTGCATATGTGCGTGCGTGCGTGCCTGCGTGCATGTGTGTAGCCAGCTGCTCTATAGCAGAGTTGTGTGTAAATTGCAGTCAGATGAAATTATGTGGTGATTTAAAAACAATTTATCAACAGGCAGGTTGGTGTCACCCCCTCTGGAGCCATTAGGACCCGCCTGGTCCATCCCACTAGACTAGACTGACACATGTTAGCTCTGGACAGCAGAGAGAGAGAGAGAGAGAGAGAGAGAGAGAGAGAGAGAGAGAGAGAGAGAGAGAGGATGAGTGAGCGGAAGGCGGAGAGATGGGAGTGAAGAGGAGAGAGAGAAAGGGGAGAAAAAGGTAAAGATGGGAGAGTGAAAACCTCTCTCTCTCTCTGTGTCTCTGTCTCTCTCTCTGTGTCTCTGTCTCTCTCTCTGTGTCTCTGTCTCTCTCTCTGTGTCTCCGTCTGTCTCTCAGTACACAAATACTCAGTTCAAGCCAGAGTTTTAATTCAATCAATACTCAACACCTTTTCCCCCCATTTCAAATGATTCTGCAGAGTTGGTAGCTTCCTCTTGGCAGTGTTGTTAAAGGCCTGACGTGTCGCACATCGGAAACAACCGATACATAAGCTCTTGGCGCATCGCACTGTGCAGCTTGTAGATCTGCTATTATGTGTAACACTAAATACAAGTCACTCAAAAGACAGTATGTGAGTTGAGCAGAGAGAACGCAGGGAGGCACTTACTTATCGATCTAGAATTGCATTTCTATGATTGAGCCGAGTTGACAAATTCCTACTAAAGCGTGCGTGCATTCGTGCTCGCTCGAGCTATGAGACAAAATAAACAGAGAGCTCCGTGAAATCTTAAATAAAAAGACCACATGACAAGAGACATCTCTTCAGCCCTGAACAAAATTCTATTGGATGTAGATTCCAACAGAGATAGCCTACACACCTCTGTTTATGCAGCCACCATGCACACTGTTTGTTGTGTGTGTGTGTGTGCGTGCATGCGTGTGTGTGTGTGTGTGTGTGTGTGTGTGTGTGTGTGTGTGTGTGTGTGTGTGTGTGTGTGTGTGTGTGTGTGTGTGTGTGTGTGTGTGTGTGTGTTTGTGTGTGTGTGTGTGTGTGTGTTTGTGCTCAATGTGTGTAAGCTGCATATTGGCTGGATTTGTCGAGGCATTGTGAAGAATCATAAAGTGAAGCTTAGAATTTCCAACACCGTCATCAACCTGGGCTGAGATGTGTGTCTGTGTGTTCGAAATCTCCATTCCCAAAAAATCCCCCCCCGCCCCCCCTGTGTCAAAGACATACAGATTAAAATACCGTTTCAATTCCAGTCAATGAACTACATGTATTCGCAAGCACCAAAAAAAACTGCCAATTTACAAGCTCACACGCCGCATAGCGTGTAAATCTTGCTATTCTCTTCACCCGACACGGCCTCGCCACCAAGTGCAAGTCAGGCCGAAGTGTCCTTGAGCAAAGTCGGCGAGTTCCAAGAAGAATGTGTGCTGCTTATAGCGTTTGCTATAGAGCCACGCGTGTCTTCAGGGGGTCCTCACCCCTGAAGACAGCTTTTCCACAAAGCTTTCCTATACTCATGAAGTGTCTACAGTGTGTTGGGGCTGTGTGTGCCATCCAAGGTCCTCAAAGAGTCCTGGCTCCTTTCTGTATACTGCAGGTTTATATTTATGCTAAGCCAGGTGTCCTGGCAGCTGGCACCGAGGTCTGACTCAGGATTTCTAAGTGAGGTTGCCAGTGGGCGACAGTCATAAAGGATAGGAAAACGAGTGTGCGTGCGTGACTGTGTGTGTGAGTGAGTGCGTGCATGTGTGTGTTACTGTTGGTCTGATGTGTATCGTGCTGCCTATACTTTTTAAACTTTCATTTTAACTTCATCTTCATCTTGATTCCTCTCATATGTCTGGATGAATAAACCATACTGGTCGTCGATTCTCTGTACGGGCGTGCAAAAAGAGACTTCTTGATGATGTAAGTGGGCTTTAAAGTAGTGTAAGCTTTTCTCTAGTAGCTCATGTTATAGACTATACAAGGTCTTCCTATTGAAGCTCACAGCTTCACAGGTAAACACTGCTTCAGTGGGAGTCAACAGAGGATTGGTAGAGGTGTTTACACTTTCCTTTAGCAGCCCAACCTTCATAAAAACTCAATCTCTGCACTTTACTGAGCAGCCCACCATTGATAAAAAAACTGATTTATCTGAAACCTTCAAGTCAGTGGCGGTTGGAGTGTTCCACGGGCCCTGAGGCGAGATTGACAGCCCCCCCCCCCCCCTTTCATGCGACTTCACTCACCTCCAGTGAATGTGGATGGAGCTGCTGCTGCTGTGTTTGTATTCCAGCTTTACTCCATCTATCTTGCCCTCTTTTGCCTGTGGTAATTGTATGTCTTGTTTTGACTGTTCAAAGAATCAAAACTCAACTTTATCAGGCGATTGCAGAGCAGGGCTAACAACTGTATATACAGCCACAGCGGACAGACCAGAGCAAATCCATCTACACCAACGTGCAGCCAAGCAGCCCATCTCTGCGCCTGCTTCAAGTTATGAGAGGTTAGAGACCTCGCGGCACACATACTGTACAAACACAGCATGTGGACACCTCATACTGTACACACACTGAATACTTCTTCAAGCTCCACGGAAACCCAGGCATGTCTCTTTGTATCGTGTGACACAGAACAAGAACAAGAACGAGAAACAAGCCAACTTTGAGAGAACAACACAAAGCACAACAACAAAGCGCACTCTCCAGTTTGCTCTGCAAGGTCAGCAGTTTTTATTTGTATTTTTTTTTTTACCCACAGTACCAAAGTCACAAAGGTCTGGAGAACAACAGAACGTATAATATTATAGCCAACAGATATAGTGATTCCATATAATATATGCTCATTGTAACTGCGGGCAGAGAGCTGTTATTTGTTTATCTTCCATGGCTATATATAGGATCAGGAGTTGTACAGCAGTACAGCCTATCAGGGATCTATACTAACATGGTGAATGCTCCTGCATAGAGGCAGTGCATAATGATGTGGCGTTGTTGGTGCGAGCAGCGCAGGCCCATATCCCAGCACATCTCCCCACTGCCTGCACCCTGCATCAACCCGTAAGCCCCCCCGTAATCTCTTTACATGGACGTGCATCACCGTTTGCCAAGCAAGAACCTTAGGATTAAAGTTGTAGTCGGGACGGGATGCGAGTTGCATGCGCTTTGTCTCCTGTGCACACGCACGCACATACACAACCACGCAACCACATACTCTCACATAATGTATACAGTTGTATCACAATATTTATGATAACTTATGGCTTTGTTTTACCTTTGTTCGTTTGTTTCTTGGGCCATTTTTCAACCAAGCCCTGAAGACTAATGTTTTGCTTAGTTAACTTGCGTGCCAGACTGCCAGTGTCCTGCACCCAAAATGGCACATCAATAAGTTAACACAGCATTGCAGTGTGACCCGTTGTGAGCTTTTAGATCGGCAGGAATAACTCTAACCCTGACCAACAGACGGACGGACGGACGAACGGACGCACGCATGCACACACACAGAGTAATGTGTGTGACCTATGATGCTAGCTAACGGCAGTGGGAACATTACTGCTTCAGATTGAAACAAATTAAGACAGCTCCTCATTTACTCACAGTCCGGACACGCACGCACGCACGCACGCACGCACGCACGCCAATAATAACAAAGAAGAAGAAGAAGAAGAAAGAGATGTTCTGACCAGCTGGACTAGTATGGATACCGTGATAGGTCAGAAGTTGGTCAAACATTGAAGCTGAGCATGATCTATTTAATGTTGTTTGTGCATTCAGCCCAGCTTCACAGGGTACCGAGGTCGTGCCACATCATTAACGATTCAAGGGCGACCATCCCGAAGGCCATCTAAAGGAGCACACGCAGGCATCTCATATCATATAGTACTGTACGTACAGTCAGTCCCTCTGATGCAGTATAGTAGACAATCATCATGCCATGGTTATCAATATGCTTATGCAGCAATACCACTATAGGGGATGAAGGGAGTCGAATCATTTCTGTCACACTAAAGTCCAGCAGTACAAGGATGTGTGTGAATGTGTGTGTGTGTGTGTGTCAAAATAGACATCCCAATTAAAACCTGGCTTAAAATACTGGACTCGGTGATAGAACCAATTTCCCTCTATGGTTGCGAGATCTGGGGACCATTAGCAAACCATGACCTGGAAAAATGGGATAAACACCAAACCGAGACCCTACACACAGAATTCTGCAAATCCATTCTCCGTACCCAGCGAAAAACACCAAATAATGCATGCAGGGCAGAATTAGGACGATACCCACTCATAATCAAAATAAAAAAGAGAGCACTTAAGTTCTACAACCACCTAAAAGAAACTGACCTAGATGCACTCCATAACAAGGCACTCACACACAGTGAAACTCTAGAGAGATGCCCCCTCAGCCAGCTGGCCCTGGAACTCCGGGCACAAACACAAACAGAGCCACGAGATAGAAAACCCATTGGACTAAACCAAATTATAAAACAGCAAAGGGAAAACTATCTGACACATTGGAAAGAAGCAACACAAAAGCAGAGTGAACTAGAATGCACAGTGGCAGAATACCTGAGCACCGTGACCGACCCAAAACAAAGAAAAATCTTACTAGGTACAGACTCAGTGAGCACAGTCTCGCGATCGAGAAAGGCCGTCATAGGCAGACCTGTATCCCGAGAGAAGACAGACTATGCACCCACTGCACACTAAACGAAGTGGAAACCGAGCTACACTTCCTAACCATCTGTCCATTGTACCAAGACATCAGAGACACATACTTCCCACAGATTACAACCACACACGGAGATTTTGAAAACATGACCAATGACAAAAAACTCCCATATCTGCTGGGCGAAGTACAACAATGTGCAAACACAGCAGCAAGATTTGTGAGTTGCTGTGATAGGAGAAGGATATCAAATGGAACACAACCACCCTAAAGACTAATCATTGTGTATATTCCTGCACTATACCTGCATCGAGTTATCTTGGTACACAGAAGTTGATCTATTGAAGATTCTGATCTTCAAAGTACATAATTTTTGTTTTGATTGTATTGCTGTATTGTTGTATTGTTCTTTCTGCTTTGGCAATGTAAACGTATGTTTTCTCATGCCAATAAAGCCCTTTGAATTGAATTGAATTGTGTGTGTGTGTGTTAAGGACGTGTAATCTATGTTGTAGGATGTTGTGCGTTTGCGTGCTCAGGGGTTACACACTAAAGTCCTCGCAAGTATAGCGGAATGTGTGTGTTGTGTGTGTGTGTGTGTGTGTGGCTGTGTGCACTCGCGTGTGGGTGGGTGTGTGTGGGTCGGTGTGTGGGTGGGTGTTCAGGGGTTATGTACGGGTGCTGCAGTTTATAATATGTGTTGCTGGATGTTGGGACCAGAGAGAGAGAGAGAGGCTTGAGGGCCTTCCTGCCTTCCTGATGAGAGACCTGTGAATTAAAAACTGACAAGAGAAAAGTCTTACCCAAGACAAATGCTTCTTCTGCCACTCTCATTATTATGGGGATTACTGTCATCTGTGTGTGTGCGTGCACGTGTGCGAGCGCGCGCGCGTGTGCGGGTGTGTGTGTGCGTGTGTGTGTGCGCGCGTGTGTGTGTGTGTCCGTGCGTTCCCCGTGCGTCTGACGCACGCGCTAAGTGTTTTGCTGTTATTAAAATAACCCTATTAGCGGTGATGTATGATGTTTCGCTGATTAAGTTTTACAGAGCGTCTCCAAACCTGTCTTTTCACCAGTCAGGACCATTTTTTAAGCTGCTAGAGAGAGAGAGAGAGAGAGAGAGAGGGACTGAGAAGAAGGCAGAGAGGAGGGTAGAATGAGAAGGAACAGAATGGGAATGGGGACGCCCTGTGTGTTCATGAGTATCAGGTCAGGTCGTGCAGCTGTTTCAGTTAATGTATGGCGCTTAGAGCTCGGGTGCCGACACTTTTTGGACTTGAGAGCTGCTTCCAAGATGACCAGCTCAACAAGATCTACCCATCCAGAAAGTTCTTATCTCAATACAGAAACAGGTTTAAAAATGTACCTGAGGGGACTTTGGAATTACGGAGCTGGCGTTGCATGTAAGACAATACCACTTGGAATGGAAATAGAGACATTTTCTGAAATAAATATTTTCACGATTAAAAAAAAATAGCAGACCTACAAGCTCGTGGCGCGTCTCTCAGTGGCACGCTATGAGCTTGTAGATCTGCTATTTTTCAATAGCTAAATTATAACATAATGTTTAAAACACAAAAAGGGGTTCCCACCCAAAATGGGTTAACTATGGAATCATGCATTTCACGACAGTGTGTTGTTTGGTCACATGATGACATTGTGTGACATCATCACGGGTGGAGATCCCTGAGGTCATCAATATTGGCCAGCAACTCTACATCTGACCTCAAACCCTTAGATCTCCATATATGGAGCTGACCTGTTCTGACATTCCAAATGTTGATCTGACCTCATCAAACCCTGTATACACTCAAGACACGCTGGCCAGTACAGAATAATTTCATATGTTGATCTCACCCCCCCCCCCCCCCCCCCATGCCAAAGCGTCCAAAGTGAACCTTTGTCCAAATGAGGGAAGCAAAATATATCCTTTAAACCCCGTCCCAAAACGTGTTCTTAGCGAGTGAGCGATAGGCACGCCATCATCACTCGCAAGACAGAGAGAGAGAGAGAGAGAGAGAGAGAGAGAGAGAGAGAGAGAGAGAGAGAGAGAGAGAGAGAGAGAGAGAGAGAGAGAGAGAGAGGGAGAGAGAGAGAGAGAGAGAGGCCACAGGAGACCATTTTCTTAGCGGTTGAGCGGTACGGTAAGGTAAGGTGTGTATTTGGGGGCCTGTTTTGCTCAAACCTGCAGCTGGAAAGTTAAAGCCACAGATGAATAAATGGATTATGGTTTACGGTGGAGGAACGTCCAGGGACTTCATCAAACAGAAGACCAGAGATGATTGACACGGCATATCTGAGAGGTGGATTAACGTGCGGCGTGTTAGCAGTGAACGGTATAGGCCAGTGGAGAGCCCGAGATGTTTATTGGATGTGAGATGTGAGGAGTGTTTGATTAATCGATGTGTTTGGTGGAGAAAGGGATGAGAGAGGAGTTCTGGGAGAGAGCATGGAGGTGGGAAGAGAAGACAGCTGTGTTTACTCTGTTATGGTCTCTGTCGGGTGGAAACCTCACGTAGCCAAATAAAACTATTACCTTTCAAATTCAAAAGTAGAAAAAGCATCAAAAGTATAGCGAACCTACAAGCTCAGAGCGCGTGCGGATCTGCTGCTTTTGATGCCCTTGTGTGACACTGTAGTATGATCAAGTATATTAAAGTAAAGTATCGTTACTTTATGGGGAAATACAACAGGTTAATGTTTGGAGATAAGAGGTTTTTCTGCCTGGCAGCAACAATATGTTCATTTACTGAAGTTGGCGTATACCCTCCCTGCAGCGTTTACACTGACACTTGTTTTCAACAGGTTTGGTTATTTATGGGCAGCAGCACAAGGACTGGGCTTCATGCAACAAAAAAGGAAAAAGAAAAGTAAAAAAAAGCTAAAATGGACTTTGAGTGCAATTATTTTTGTTTCAATTACTGGTCTTCTCCATATTATATACTAGAGGGTGGATGAGGAGAGACAGCCATGCTAGTAATTTCAATGGAAGTTGCTCAGTGGCGTTTTGAAGGGCCCGGGAGGAACGACTTCCAGGTAGTATCCCCAGAGCGTCGATGTGATTGGTTGGCTCCTATGACACTATCACACTGCTCTTGTGGTACCTCTACGTCATGTCACCTCACGCGTTCGTGCATGTATTTTGCCCCGAACTGCAGTGCCAGCTTTGACCAGTAGGGCCAGCCATTCTGTGGGCTTGGTCTTCTCCAACTATGCCATCTGTTTATCTTTAGGCTTTCTCTATACTAGAGGGTCACACAAAAGCATCAAAAGTAGCAGATAAGCAAGGATATGAATCCTATAACCACTTTGGACAGAATGAGGTTTCACCTGACAGAGACAAATATGGAAACTGGGAGCAAAATGCTTTTGTGTGTTATGTACCATTGGTATTGTGGGATACATTGCAGAATTCAGTGAATTAAGTTCCACAAATCACTGGTTCTCAACCTGTGGAGCCGTGGGCACATTGGTGGGGCGTGACAATATTGCAAGTGGCAGTGTTTTCTAATCGGTCAGGTCACAAAACCTGACTCGATCTTTAACTCGTTTAACCTCTCTCCTTTTCTACAGACTTAAAGGTAAATGTTGCCCTGACCTCTCTCCTCTTCTACAGACTGAAAGGTAAATGTTGCCCTGACCTCTCTCCTCTTCTACAGACTTAAAGGGGATGTTGCCCTGACCTCTCTCCTCTTCTACAGACTTAAAGGGGATGTTGCCCTGACCTCTCTCCTCTTCTACAGACTTAAAGGGGATGTTACCCTGACCTCTCTCCTCTTCTACAGACTTAAAGGGGATGTTGCCCTGACCTCTCTCCTCTTCTACAGACTTAAAGGGGATGTTGCCCTGACCTCTCTCCTCTTCTACAGACTTAAAGGGGATGTTGCCCTGACCTCTCTCCTCTTCTACAGACTTAAAGGGGATGTTGCCCTGACCTCTCTCCTCTTCTACAGACTTAAAGGGGATGTTGCCCTGACCTCTCTCCTCTTCTACAGACTTAAAGGGGATGTTGCCCTGACCTCTCTCCTCTTCTACAGACTTAAAGGGGATGTTGCCCTGACCTCTCTCCTCTTCTACAGACTTAAAGGGGATGTTACCCTGACCTCTCTCCTTTTCTACAGACTTAAAGGGGATGTTGCCCTGATCTCTCTCCTCTTCTACAGACTTAAAGGGGATGTTGCCCTGACCTCTCTCCTCTTCTACAGACTTAAAGGGGATGTTGCCCTGACCTCTCTCCTCTTCTACAGACTTAAAGGGGATGTTGCCCTGACCTCTCTCCTCTTCTACAGACTTAAAGGGGATGTTGCCCTGACCTCTCTCCTCAGGTTGTTTAGGGAAGCGATACGTTTTGAGCTTGCAGATCTGCTACTTTTGACGCTTTTGAATTTGAATCCCAGAATGTTTGGACCCGACAGAGACGGAATGTGTTTTGTGACTGATGCACAGCTACTATTTTTTCTCTTTTAACCACAAGCGAGTGTTTGCAATACAGAGAGAGACATGGAGACAGATAGACAAGAGGAGAGAAGAGGAGAGGAGAGGAGAGGAGGAGGGCTGTTTGTGGCCAGTGTCAAATGTCAGAAACTGACTTGGTCTCAGCTCACTGCCTCAGGCTAACAACTAGGGATGCACGATAATTATCGTCCCGATAAATTGCGACCCGATATTAGCAATTATGACGTCATCCCGATAAATTCGATAACGTTATAATAGCGCCGATAATATACTTTATATGGGCTCGAAATTGCGATCATTTTGGACGCAAATGCGCCTGAAATTTTATCTGTGCGATATAAAAATATAGTTGGTAGCAACTATGGGACTACCAATCATTTCTGTGGTGCGCCCAAACGCTCCCCGAGTCGCCAATCTCTCCGGAGGAACGGCTGAGACGAGCGAGAGAGAGACGCTTTTCTCCACTCTGTCTGTTGCAGTGTGTAGTTCCATAGCAGGCTAATAGCCCCGCCTGCTTCTCCTCTCTATCTCCTCTCTCATTTCACTCACTGACTCGCATACGAACGGTGACTGCTCAGCAGCTGACGAGCGCGTATTGGTGCTCGTTCATTCATCGCGCTGTTGAATGCGTGTCACTCGTTACCGGTTGTAGTTTATTAATTTGCTCCAGTTGTGTAGCATTGTGAAACGCGACGCGACCGCTTTGGTTGAGAAATGTAGAAGTAGTAGCTGTTTGGCTACATGATGCTACAGACCATGCTAATGACTTATATGCTAACAACAACGTCTATCACTGGAACTTGGATAGTGTTGTATTTGTGTTTACACACGCACACACACAGACAATAGTGGTTCTCAAAGTGGGATCCGGGGAGTCAGAGTTTACAAATGGAACGAAATTGACCCTTACAGGTCCATTTGGTTCCATTTGTACCCTCTCAGAGTTGACATTGATTTTACGATATAAATAAAAAATTATAAATTGAGGTCCCTTATGTAAATGGCATTAAATGGGGGGTCAGTAGCCTAATGCATGTCAAACTGGGTGTCCTTGAAATAAAAATGATGAGAATCACTGCAGAGCCCTGGCATATATTTTCAAATGGGTGTCTGTGGGCTAACAATTTGGGGTCCTTGCTCCTTGACATGGAAAAGTTTTGAGGCCAACTGACCGGACACACACAGACATTCACAGACATTATATTGTTGTTTTTATTCATTTAAAAAAATTCACACCTGTGTGAAGTGAGGGGCACTCTTATCATCATACGTCATCTGGCCAATCACAATTTGCTCTGGGACTCCCAATTTATATTATTTTTACTCTGAGAGTATACAACTGGAAATGTTCCATTTGTACACTCAGAGTTACAGACCCATAAGGGTCCATTTGGTTCCTAACTATATAATTTAGCTGGGGACCCCCTGGAACTCCCTCAGGTACCCCTGGGGCCGGGGGTCCCCGAACCCCACTTTGGGAACCACTGATATAGCCTACTATACTAAAATTGCTTAGGTCAAAGCTGTGTTACATGTACCGTTACTCACTAGTATGTATTTTTTATTCATGTCTATATATTTTTATTATCGGTTATCGTATCGGTATCGGTCTTGAGGAGCGGTAAATATATCGGTTATCGTATCGGTTTCAAAAAATCAATATCGTGCACCACTACTAACAACCATGCACACACACACACACACACACACACACACACACACACACACACACACACACACACACACACACACACACACACACACACACATTCATGACTATAATCCGTATGCATACAGTACGAGAACAACTGTATGTGTTTTTTGTGTCCGTGTGTGTGTGTGTATGTGTGCGTGCGTGCAGGCGTACGTTTAGCAAATTGACAACACGCGTGTGCATTCTTTCTAGTCACACACACACCCACACACACACACACACACACACACACACACACACACATTGATATGCGATTAAATTGTGATACATTTTGATGAATTAATTGCAATGCCTCAAATTAATCGGATATTTGAGTCCCAGCTCTTAATATATTTATAATATAATAACATTATATATTTCTAAATATAGGTCATATGGTAGTAATATAGAAAGGTGTGATGCATCACGATGCATCGTAGAATCGAATCATTACCTGGTGAATCGCAATCCAAAATGTACTTGACTAAAAGTACACAAGTATTGGCATCAAAACACACTTAAAGCAGAAAGTAGTCATTGTGCAGAATGTCACAATTCTTTTAATGTATAAAATTATTTTGAAAATAGCTGATCTACAAGCTCACAACGCATTGCTATATAGGGCTAAAGTGGTTAATGTAGGCTATGTTCTGTAATAAAGATTCAAAACTACCAAGTAACTAGAGTAACTAAACTTCTCAAATAATTGTAGTAAATAATTGTCTTGTAATAGAGTAGAAAGACATAAAAATACAAAAAAAGAAAGAAAACTAAAATCAAAATTGTAAAGTAGTTCATACACCGCTGAGCAAAATGGATGCCGTTCCGGATCATTGGCTCCAGATGTAATCCCTGGAGGTGTTGTGTAGTGCTGCTGTGTTTAGGAGCAGACACACTGGGCACAATACCCCGCGCTGACGTGAATGCATTGCTGTGTGAATGAATGGGTCCGTAGCAGTGGCTCCGTTCCATTCAGCACGGTGAATGAAGCGGGCACGGTGAGGTGTACTTCATTGAGTTGAAAACACACAAAAGAAACCATTTGAATGTCATGCAGCCGCTCAGCCATTAAACCACTGCTTCTCAACGTTAGGTCCGGGGACCACCTGTGGTCCAAACAGGCCCTGGTATGGCATACCTGGGAAACAGGAGACTCCTGGACATGTTTACCCCGTCTCCTTCTCGGCTCCTGAGTCCTGACTTTATCCAGAATCTCTACAGGTTTTGGGGCAATCACACTCCCTGTTAAAATGTACACCAGTACACAGGAAATTGCATCTATTGTGTGACAACGTTTCTAGAGGAGGACCCCCAAACACGCAGCCAAACACGTCCCACTAACATTCATCCAACGTTACAACGTTCATTGTCTGGGTATCAGAACCTTAGTCTTTACTAATTAAAACCAACCTTTTACCGTCACATTTTTACAAATGTGTTTGTTTTCTTGCACTTCATAGTTTGTTCTATAGTTCTGGTTTTATTTTAGCAATTATATACATATTGTCACACGGTGAACTGAGGCACAATGTACAAGTTACATTGTAGGCATTTAGCAGTGACACTCTTAATCCAGGTCGTTTTAAGCAAGGTAAATATAAGGTATCTGCATTTAACCCATCCTGAGTAACAGGAGCAGAGGGTGCTACCCTAGGGGGTCAAGCACCTTGGGGAGCAGTTCAGTGCCTTGCTCAGGGACACTTCGAACACAAAGCTGAAGCCTCGGAATTGAACCCGGTACATGTTGGTTCCCCAGGCAGGCAGGCGGGGGTCGCTCTCTAACCATTCGGCTATAGCGGCCAGCCAGCCAGCCCGTTTGGTTCCGTTTGAGTGCTCTCAGAGTTACAGACCCATAAAGGTCAATGTGGTTCCGTCTGAACACTCTTACTTACAGAACCGTAAGGATCCATTTGATGGACCCCCTGGTGGCCCCCAGGGCCCACGTTGAGAACCAGGGCATTAACGTGTATGAATGAAGCATGCAGGCCACAGTGAACTGTAGTCTTTGTAACCCACACACAAAGACAGCGCTTGGATCGGAGGGCAAAGCCATGTGTGATTTCCAACGCTATAGAGGGTGAGACTCTCTGCTAGGCAGGCTGTAAACTGTGACTAATGTGAAGTGATGGGTCATCTAATCCACTTTAATTCATCAACACACACACACACACACACACACACACACACACACACACACACACACACACACACACACACACACACGTTTAGCTGCTCTTTAGGATGTGTAACTGAGCGAACAAGCGAGCAATGTCGAGCATGCTCATGTGCGAGTCCACAAGTAGAGTAACATTTTAGAAATATACATTGTGAGGGATTAGTTTATAGGTGCAAGGCTTAGTGATGATTTATGTAGTTTACTATAACATACTTCTACAAGGATTTCTTAGGACTTTTAGTATGTTGTTCTGGACACCTCGTAGTTTGCCTGGACTCAAATGCAGTTGGTGTCCATTGTACATCATTGGGACTGTTCATATGGAACTATTCATGTGTGTAAGAGGGATGTGATTCAATAGAACAGAGGCAGAGGTGAGGTACCTTATGGAGAGAAAAGACATGCAGTACTCCTCCTGCCCATTCACACACTGACCAAGTTCTAACTCACTGCTTCTCAAACCTTTAATGTCAAGGACCCCCAAATTAATATTCAATTGGTCACAGACGTCCATCTGAAAATAGTTTGTGCCAGGGAGCAGGGACCCCCTTCCCCCCACGCCGCACACAGATAATATGTGTGTTGTAAAAGTGTGTTTCATACTGTATGAGTGAAGCTTCCTCAGAAAGTGGTTGAAGGTCATGCATGATTCACAACTAGTGAACTACGCTTGCTAGATGGCTGATATGGTCCTCAACCGGGTGGCCCTATTTTGGCATCAATCAATCAATCAATCAATTAATCAATACAAAATCCTAACATTTGCAAACATTTCCAAAACGATAGCACTTTGTTATAGCAAAAATTGCAGATCTACAAGCTCACAACACGTTATGATGTGATGCGGTGTGAAGCTTGGAGATCGGCTACTTCCGCTATTTCTGCTATTTTCCCGTTTTCTCGCGACACCATCATAAAACAGGGCGCGAGAGGTTAGCGGCTGTTGTCGAGGTGGCGATGTGTTGAAAAGGAGACGAGAGGGGCGCCCGCTGGCCTAGCGGTGCAGGCGCATATAGACATATAGGCGCATGCCTGGCTGGCAGCATGCCAGGCTGGTTCGAATCCCGATCCCGACCACCATTGCTGCGTGTCATTCCCAGTCTCTCTCGCCCTGTTTTCTGTCTCTCTCCCCACTGTGTCCTATGAATAAAGGCATCAAAGAAAAGGGAATGAGAACTCTTCCATGCTCCTCATGAGGATGATACTGAAGGTATTGAGAATTAAGAAATCCAAAAGAAACAAACAAACATACGGTATTGTTGCTGTCGGACAAAACTATTTCATCTGCATGCTTAGTTTTTTTTTCATAAATTAACACCATACTGCATCATACATTATACTACAGTGTCACACAAAAGCATCAAAAGCAGCAGATCTGCAGCAATTTAAACTCAAAATGAGGTGTGAAGCAACACATTTTGAGCTTGTAGATCTGCTACTTTTGCTATTTTTTTATTTGAAAGCTGAAAAAATAACAGTTTGGAGGTTTCCACCCACAGACGATAGTCTGTAGTTCTGATACAACTTTTGACTTGCATTTCTTGCCAGCTATACAGCCTACCAGTAAAAACAAGGAACACGGATGCAATGTCTTGCATACTGTACACATATTGCTTCAATGTTGCACTTGACTATACCTTTGATTGTCTGTGGAAATGAACATGGAAGTGACATTTTGTACGTTTCTTAACACCCAAAGCTGATTTTTTTTGTATCCAAACTCCACCAATTCCACTCCCCCCACGTTTGCCAACTTTCAGGAAAAAAAGTACTCTCACTTCTAGCGCAGAGCTGACCTGTTGAGGATCTTACACGTGCACACACACACGCACATGCACACGTGCACAAACGCACACACACACACACACCTGCACCACGCATCTCTCGGGGGGAGGGGGTGGAGTGAACAGCGCTACAAGTAGGTCAAAGGGAGCTAGGCAGTGCAGTCCATCTGTGGTAACGCTCCCATGTGGGGAGCACATCAGTGGGGTAATACTGGCCATCAATTACCCCTCCCCAGTGGTCCGTTATGGGGGGCTCCCGATGGGGGTCCGCAACGCAACACTCCCCCCAGGCCAGCGGTGCTCTGGTACAAGAACCATACCTTCTAGGAGAGGTGGGAAGCGAGGAGCTACATTTACTCAGTTACCATTTACTTAAACACTTCCTTCACCCCCCCGAAAAACTATGCTTTACCCCCTATGAATTACTTACCCCATGAAGCTTTGAATTCATGGAGATGTTTTTTGTTTCTGTCACATTCCAGAGCTAATAATCCAATATTTGACTAAAAGGAGACCAATCGTAACAAGAGCAAAACCATGTTTAAAAGAGTCTCTTTTAACCCGACTCGTCAGTGATTAACACTGTGAGAGTTGTTTTCAATTATTATTGGATTTCAATTATTTTCAGTTTAAATTATTATTGTATAGTTGTTGCATTGTTCTCCCATCGCAGCCGACACTGCAATTATTGACTTATTGGCTCAGGAACGAGCCTAAAAAAATTAATCCAAGGCTTTATGGGGCGAGCAATTGATAGTATTATTTTAGGTAACTTTATGGATACATTTTGTAGGTCTATTTGTAAGCAGTTGCGGACAACAAAGAACTCAAACACTCAACCTTGAGTCAAAGTAGGCCTATAGTCGTGGTCAAATAATACTCAACTTCAAAGTGAAAGTTGACACTTAGGTCGCAATAAACACTCAACAGTCATCTTCATCTAGCAATAATTACTATCTCAATATTGTTTGCCAAAACACATTTTGTTTTAACCAAACAATATCACATTCACTTACACCACTAGTTCTAAAAGTGGGGTTCGGGGATCCCCATGAGGGGTTACAAGGGGCTCCCCAGAAAAGTTACCTAACAGCATCAACATTACACTTTAAGCCTATATAAATATAGGGCACTAGAATGATTAGATATTTAAGCATAGCTCCTGTACAAGCTCACAATGCATCACGTGGTAGATTAGCAATTTGCTACACAATTGTGAGAAACTAAAGTGAGAGAACTACTGATTTAGAAAGCATTTTGTAGAATTATAGTAACAATACTTTTACTCAGGTACAGTGTGTGGCTCTGCTACCTTTCTCTCCGCAGCGCCTCGCGTCCCATCGGGGACTCACCGTGCTCTTGCTGCGAGCCACGGAGCGACAGGAGGTTTCAAGAGCATTTCGAGGGTAGTCGTTCAGGGACAGAGGAGCGGCTTTATGCCTCATTTACCCTGACAACCTTTTATTTTTATATATACTTCAGCTAATTTTATGATTATTTAGAGGTGCACTGCCCCGATTGTGTCCGGCTGCAAAATGACAGCAGGGTTTTGTAAGTATACCGAAGAACTCTGTCTTGGAGTGTGCGGAGGGGAGACCCCGTTTTCTTGCCCCAAATTAAGTGGAATTAAGTGAATCCTTAACAGCTCCTTTTTTAAATAAAAGGGGGAACATTGGCTAACGTCATGCGGAAAAAGCAGATCTACAAGTTTACAACGTCCCATGAGGATAACCACGTTGTATGTACAGTGTATGTACAGTGCACACCCATTGTCCATTTGGAGCCCTGGTGGGGCCCATACTAGTCCTATACTGTACAGTGTACATGCTGACAACAAAGTGCTTCTGATTCAGTGCAGGTGTGAGTCAAGTAACCTCATTGGTTGTTTAGTACGTAGTGTTGGAATCCGATGAGGTCTGAACAGAAACACGTCACATAGATTGAGGTTTTCACACATTCGACATGAGCCTCATAGCCCTCATTCATTCAGAGGTGGTTTCAAATGGGATTCAAATATTGAATTCAAAAAGTGACAATAGAAAAAGTAAATGAGTCAGAACGACGTCAGCGAAAGTTTCTCGAGGAGTGGACTGTGGCGTTTCCATGGCTGCTACTACAGCACCGTCCTCCTCTGAGTGTCATTCAACACTCATCTCAGGCTGATACCTGGATGTGTGAAAGTGGAACCTCCAGTAATGAGGTGTCCTCCCAATGGAAGAACTATGAAGAGAGCTACCTCTAATGTTAAAATAAACCTCGTATTGTTCAAATAAAATATAGTATTTACATAACTTGATTGTTTACTGTAGTGTGTAGCCTATTGTGACTGTGACTTTAAAAAAAACATAGTTTTAAAAGTTTTCAACTGGGAAAGGAAACGTTTCAAGCATGCAAGTAAAAACATATGTTAAAATAAACAGTAATGCAAAATGTAGGCCTACAATATATTTTGGGGGGCAAGTGGAACATGACCTTTACTTTACTTGCACACTGTGAGAGTGTTGAAATGGAACCAAATTGACATTTTGTTGTGATGTGATGCATTATACACATGCACTCATGTACACACAATGCACGCCTGCACGCACGCGCACTCAAGACAGTATAGAACAGAAGGATTAAAGTATTGATTTACACAAACTAACCTTTAGGATTGAAGGAGCACAAGTAATTGCTGTGTGTGTGTGTGTGTGTGTGTGTGTGTGTGTGTGTGTGTGTGTGTGTGCGACTGTGTGTGCGACTGTGTGTGCGTGCGTGCGTGCGTGCGTGCATTTTCTATCAATACACACAGCATGAAGCCTTGAATTCATGCACATTGTCTTTGGTTTGGTCACATTCCTGAGCCATTCATGTTATACCACATATATTAGTTATATTGCTATGTATTTTTTGGAATCATATACAGGCTTTTAAAGAACCATTTAAAGGAGCAGTTCATCCAATAAATGACTTTAACATTTACCTACCCAGTAGTGTCTGTCAGTTACAGATAATCTTCCTTTATAAAACATTCCTTAATGGCGGTGATTAAAAAATCCCAAAAATGAAGCGGGAAAAAAGGATGAATGGAATTAATCTGTGATCCAAATTAAACAACAGCAAAACTATATAAAAGAATGTGTCCATAAAGTAAAGTCACAAAACACCTCTCTATCATGCAGCATGCACGCACACACACACACACACACACACACACACACACACACACACACACACACACACACACACACACACACAGAGGAGAAAGCAGAGTTTGAATTTGTACTAAACCACACACGTGCACACGCACAATAGCTATCAATATCTTTATTGTATATCTTCTATAACAAAATACACTGAAAGAAGTTTTGAAATGATGGGAAAGTACGGGATTTGCTTTGAATCCAGTGCCCGATGAAAGTGCCATGTAGTGCCTTTCCACCAGGGGGCGGTATTATGAAAATGCCTGAGGATTCAGAGAGACCCAAGTTCTCTCTCTCTCTCTCTCTCTCTCTCTCACACACACACACACACGAGCAAGTAATACAATGTGTTATTGTGATTATTAAACTGGGGGTCCTCACAATAAAATAAACTAAATAAACTAAGTCAGTATTATTGTGTTGTGTGGGCTGATTGTTTTGTGTCTGGGTGGTTTTAATTGGACAAACTTTGATTAAAGACATACAGCTCTCCTTAATCAGGTACCAGCACAAAGGTCACGCACACGCGCACACACACACACACACACACACACACACACACACACACACACACACACACACACACACACACTGGCTGCAAATAGATCCCTTCAATCCTAAAGGTTAGCTCACGCATTCGATCGATAATACTTTAATCCTTCACATTTGTGTGAGTGTGTGTGTGTGTGTGTGTGTGTGTGTGTGTGTGTGTGTGTGTGTGTGTGAGAGCAGGCGGGCGACACCACATGTGCATGTGGTCACAATTAGTGAGCCGGTTTCCATAAAGGTGTTAATTACAACCAATCATTGTGAGTCATTAACCCATTTTGGGGCGGGAACCCCTTTTGGTGTATTAAACATTATGTTATAATTTAGCTATTGAAAAATAGCAGATCTACAAGCTTGTTGTTGTTGAGCTTGTTTTTGAAAAATCGTGAAAATATTCATTTCAGAAAACTGGAGGATTTAGAAGATTTTTTTTAAAATTTTGAGGTCAGGCCTAAATGGGTTAAATGTACACGTAGGGTGTTGTGGATCATTGGGAATCCTCCGTTATGTAAAGACCAGGCGGCAAGAAGGGACACCTCCATTTGAAGCTCACACGGTATTTCTACTTTGTATCTAGCCCATTAAGAGTTAAAAACATTTGAAAGAATATATATTCAAAGATTTGTGTCACATTTTCACGATTTTTCAAAAATAGCAGACCTACAAGCTCGTAGCTATGAGCTTGTAGATCTGCTATTTTTCAATAGCTAAATTATAACATAATGTTTAAAACACCAAAAGGGGTTAATGATAGAAAAAAATTAAAAACAACTCTGGAGTACTTCTTCCACCACCTCTGCTTTATAGTAACACAATGTCCACCACAGCGTTTTTATCATCACTCTCTACCACCATATAACATCTCACATTCAAGCTTCAAAATACGATATAATGTCTCATCTAAATTGGGTTTTTCATGACTCAATATAGGATCATTATGCCATTGGCATCCATGAGAAGACAAACAATGAGAAATTCAGAGTCTTAATTTTGAAGATGACACTTCGTTTCTGTGCACAGGAGCTGCATTGACAGCTGAATGAATATGGCAGAGTGCACACACACACACACACTCACACACACTATACACACTCTGTGATGAATGCAGAGTTTGACTGAGTACTATACACGCACGCACTCACTATAGCTCTTCTTTCTTTCTTTCTCTCCCCCCCCCTTTCTCTCTCTGAATGTGTACTGGATGAGAGGTTTAGTCCTGTAGAAGACTATATGGTTGTTATTGTTACACTAATAAAGGATTTTTGACACATGTACCTTCCAGATGGAGCTGCCATAGTTTTTTACCTTCCGTTTGGTACTTTGCAGATATTGTATCGGCTATTTCCACTAATAGGCTAATTTTCAACACAGGGATGATCATGATGATTATGCGAATAATTATTGGGATTATGTAATAATTGTGACCCATCTACTGTAGGTGTGTTTGTGTGTGTGTGTGTGTGTGTGTGTGTGTGTGTGTGTGTGTGTGTGTGTGTGTGTGTGTGTGTGTGTGTGTGTGTGTGTGATATCGTATTTATTATACTTGTGAGGGCCAAATGTCCTCGTACGTATATCATTTGAGAAATAGACAACATTGCTTGGATAATTTTCCTGATCCTCAACAAGGATTTTTATTTTCTTTAACTTTTTCGCTGCCATTAAACGTGCCATAAACGTAGCTAGGCTAACGGTGTACCTACTGGTGCTATCTAGGCGTATGTTCGTAGACAACCGTATACTATTATATATGAAAGCGCCGAGCGTTTATTTACCTTTTAGCATTGCTCCGGTTAATATGGAGAGCCTCAGGGCTATGAGCGCTCATAACAAAGGCCTCCACCTTCCTGAATAACTCGGAAAGGAAACAAGCACCGTGGAGTGAGAGCGGACGGGTGACATTCCTTAGGTGTGCGGCTGACTGTGCGCATGCTGACACTAGATGGCGCTAAAGAAAGGTTTGAGTAAGAGTTACATTTTACAATTAGGTTGGGTTTATATAGGATTAGTGTTAAGAGCTTATAGGTTTAGGTTGATGTCCTCACAAGTATACTGTAGCAATACAAATACAAAATAATAGTACATACAACTTTTACTGTATGTGTGCGTGCGTGCGTGCGTGTCTAAGATGTCTGCTGAAAATCAATAACTAGCCTGGAGAAACGTGTAATGTTGTAGACTCTGTAGAGACATGTACACGTGTGTGTGTGTGTGTGTGTGTGTGTGTGTGTGTGTGTGTGTATAGGTGTCATGTCCTGTTGTGTTCCAGTATTGGTCATATTTCATCATGCTGGGTCCCTGTGCTGGTGACCTCACCATGAATAAGATATGGACCACCTCACACTCTCTCTCTCTCTCTCTCTGATATTTCTTTATTTGCACTTCCCTGTTCAATATGAGATGCAACACAAGAGTGCTACGCATATACATAAGTAAGTGGCTTGCCATGCCATGTGGACCATGGGGTCATGGAGCCGTAGCGTGCGTGAGGCACATGATGCTGCGTGTCACAGGGTCTTACCCCCAATACAACCCTTGATGCTATAAGTGCCAAGCAGGGAGGCCACTGTTGTCAGAGAAAAGGAAAACGACAAACACAGAACTTTTGTGTTGTGGTTTTATAAATATTGAACCAATGCTTGTGACTAAATGATAACTACATTGGATCCATTGGAACACTGGCTTTATATACTGTATATATACTGCATATATACTGTGTGTATATATAAACAATAAATACACTTTTTCTTTCTTTCTTTCCAAAAATATTTTGTTTGTTTGTTGCCCCATTATATACTTTGGCTAGTATACAACGTGTCCTAGCCAAAGCTGCTGTTGTGAGCTTGTAGCTATTTCTGATATCACACTTCAATGGTTAAAGTCCTACACCAATAGAGTCCAATCCAATGAAATACAATAATAAAATAAAATGATTACAGCATACAGTATACACCATCGTCAACAAGCCATAAGTAAATCCCGGTTCCTCCCCTGAGTGGCATGTGGCATAATGACCAACCAAGTGCATTCATCATCACAGCTGCAGTGATATTGGATGAAACCAATCGGTATAGAATCCTTTTCCCTGGCAGCAGCTGGGCTATATCTGCGTGCGTGTGTGTGTGTGTGTGTGTGTGTGTGTGTGTGTGTGTGTGTGTGTGTGTGTGTGTGTGCGTGCATGCATGTGTGGTGCCTGGACAAAGCTGTGTGCTGTGGGGTAAGTGAAAGTGATGCCACCAGGGACAGCAGGCATGATGTGTGAGATGTCAGAGCTACTCTACAACCATCTCTACCACAACCAACCGCGTGCCGCCGGCTACAGGCCTCAGGGCCGATCAAACTCCAGCATATACGCACCGAGACGCTGTGTGTTGTACACATGTGTCTACAGAGAGGAGGTTGTTGATGGAATACCAGTAAAGTAAACTTCAGCCTTAGGAGCAGAGATGTACAGATATTTATAGGCCTATGTATTTATCTTTGTATCGGTAGTGGTGCAGTTATGAAGGTCCTTGAAATTAAAGTTTGAGAACCACTGATCTATAGGAATACATACACATTCCATTAATAATTCTTCAAGTGCAGCTACTGTACAAGCTAGTAAAATAATAATTTAAATAGTACAGAAAGAGTATAAAACAGTAGTACAATACCAACAGAAGCATTCAAAATACAAAACAATATGACTGTAAATGACATATCACACTGTACTGTACATTACGTGATCGGAATGGCAATACTCGGCAATACTGATACCAGCAATTTTGGCAGTATCGGCAGCGTTTCCAATACTGGCATCGGCAGCGGAACAACTATATTGCCGCATTTTGTAAAACAAAAAAAAAGTAATTCTATTCCTAATTAAAAATAGTGATGGGCCTTAAGGTCAGAGGTTAAAAGTCAGAGCAGGAAAGTTGTCCGGCATGTTTTTTTTTGCACCACGTTTGGAGATTGTGGATCTGTTACTTCAAGTATAAGGAATCTGTTTACAAAAAAAAGACCAAAAAAAACACACAAGGTTTCTGCCCAACAGCGACGATATTATGCTCGTTGGGGAGGCCTTAATTACCATCATGAATCATGTCCAACTCCCACATGGATTGGACGTTTATGTGTGAATCATTTGGAACTAAGGCACTTGAACGGCATAACAAGCTACTTGTGCATTATGTGCACATTGTTATAATGCCAAATCACAAGTAGTCGTCCCAAGACACTTTGCCCACAGTAGAACAGAGACTGTTTCCTCCCCTCAGTGAAGATTCGGTGACAGTGAGGAGGAGGAAAAACTGTTCTGGAATCTAAAATGTGAAGAAAAGCTCGAAAAGCTCTATAGGGTGGCCGGCCATGCATCTGCCTCCCCCTCCAGTGTCAGGGGGGATAGAGTATAACAGCAATGTTATTATAATAACATATAGTATAATATAATGAGTATCGTTAACTGCAACAAATGGCTCCAAAACACATACAAATTGTCTTCTCTTCTTGTAAAACCATGATGTGATTATGAAGCTGCTTCTGAACATATTTTGATTGAGTTTTTGTTGTTATTTATCTTCCGCAATTTAATTGTATTTGTCATGTTCTACTTCTTTTGTGAAATGTGATATACACAAATCAGTTAAACTTGCAAAAGCAAAAGATTATTCAACAAATAGCTCAACCATAAACTTATGAGAAAGACCAACACAACAGGAACGATGCCACCCGCCATGATTCACCCGCCATGGTGTTTGGTTTTGGCCTTTAATTTACAGTTCTTTATTTTGTCATCGCTACACACCGTTTACCGTATGTGATCTGACATTTCTTTGACTTTTAATGATGTGCCTTGTGGCCAAGATTGCCACACACACAAGAAGCAAGCCGTGAGCACACATAAACGAACGAACACACACACACACACACACACACATACACACACACACACACACACACCCTCTCTCTCTAACCGATGGTGGGGGAAACCATGAAAACTATGAGCCAGTGAAAGCGGGGGAATCGAAGACAGACAGACAGACAGACAGACAGACAGACAGACAGACAGACAGACAGACAGACAGACAGACAGACAGACAGACAGACAGACAGACAGACAGACAGACAGACAGACAGACAGACAGACAGACAGACAGACAGACAGACAGACAGACAGACAGACAGACAGACAGACAGACAGACAGACAGACAGACAGACAGACAGACAGACAGACAGACAGACAGACAGACAGACAGACAGACAGACAGACAGACAGACAGACAGACAGACAGACAGACAGACAGACAGACAGACAGACAGACAGACAGACAGACAGACAGACAGACAGACAGACAGACAGACAGACAGACAGACAGACAGACAGACAGACAGACAGACAGACAGACAGACAGACAGACAGACAGACAGACAGACAGACAGACAGACAGACAGACAGACAGACAGACAGACAGACAGACAGACAGACAGACAGACAGACAGACAGACAGACAGACAGACAGACAGACAGACAGACAGACAGACAGACAGACAGACAGACAGACAGACAGACAGACAGACAGACAGACAGACAGACAGACAGACAGACAGACAGACAGACAGACAGACAGACAGACAGAGAGACAGACATACAGACAGACATACAGACAGACAGACAGACAGACAGACAGACAGACAGACAGACAGACAGACTCCCTTCTCTTCATTTGAGACATTTTGATTCCTCATCTAGACACAGGATCTGATATGAATTTTGACCTGATGGTCAAGATTCAATAATTCCCCTGAGCAAGCAGTCAGGCTCTATTAGCTCAATGGAAAAAGGTAGGTATGGTAACAAAATAAATCATATAAAAGTGGACTTAACGTCCGATCTGGACATCTGGACCATGGACTGGTCAGGTTTAATTGTATAAAATGTTAAATGGAAATAGAGGCATAGGGCATTGTGTGCATTCTATCACACAAACAAGACTAAACACATGGCGCTCAGTGCCAAGGACATCTTTTGGCGTCTTTTGTTTTGTTTGTTTCTTGATTTTACACTCACACTCTTCACCACTGTATGAATAGCTCTGGGACTGACCGGTTGGTTGAGCACAGAACAGTGCTTTGCTTCTCAAACTATAGTCAAGGACGCTCACATAGCCACAGATTTAGTACCATGAACTCCCATGAGAGAAAAAAGTCCTATGTACATTCTTTCTTCTTTTTATACCAGTATAAATACCCTCATTTGTCATACGACGGTGTCACACAAAAGTAGCAATAATAGCTGATCTACAAGCTTGTTTTGTGTCACATTGTGTTACATTGTGAGCTTGTAGATCATGTGAATACTGCACCAATGAAAAGTATTAACAAGAGCTTGTGACTAAATAATAACTACACTGGCTCCATTGGAAAACTTTTTTCTCATTTTCTTAATTTCCTGAAAAGTAACAGTTTTGGACATACAAGGTTTCCACCCGACAGGCAACGATAAGCACAAGGATAGCTATTTCCATAAGACTCTCTCTCTCTCTCTCTCTCTCTCTCTCTCTCTCTCTCTCTCTCTCTCCTCGGCGGTGTGTCAAGAGCCTTCATGACTCCGGGGCACGCGGTCCACGATCCCTTATAAAAAAGGAAATGAATATGATAGCACTCCCACATTTATATTAATAACTTTATCAGTATTCACAAATCATGCCAGCCATCTCTCATTTATTCACTGTGTCATTTACACCACGCCACCACATTGCGCACGCGCGTGTGTGTGTGTGTGTGTGTGTGTGTGTGCGCGTTAAGTTAATGTCGGATGGAAACCTCATAATATATTCAAAACTATTACTTTAAGGCTCAAACTCAAAGATAGCTGATCTGCAAGCTCAAAATGTGTCGCTTCGCGCCACATTGCAAGCTTGTAGATCTGCTACTTTTGATGCTTTTGTGTGACACTGTAGGATGATCAAGTAGGGCGTTAATTTACAACAAAACACAAAAAGTAAAAATAAGGAGATAAGAGTTTTCTGCCCGACAGCAACGATAATGCAAATGACGCTTCATAGAATTTTCTCATTTTTCAAATTCAGCTCAAAATACAGCATTTACTCTCACACATACACTCACACATGTGCATGGCTGCGCGCGCACACTTGCGTACGCACACACACACACACACACACACACACACACACACACACACACACACACACACACACACACAGTGTGGAGGAAAATAACATATTTGTTGTTGCATGTTGAAAAGCGTCTAACTGGGTTCAGTGCAGTTTATTCCACCGCTAGCTCTACAGTCACTACTCTATTGTGTTCCTATAATTGCCGCGACCCTCAGGGCTTATTCAGTAAAACCAAGACCCTGCACTTCCTAATAATAATAACACTAACAATAATAATAATAACACATGAACGAGCACGCACCCACGCACCCACGCACACACACACACACACACACGCGCGCACACACACACAGTTGTCAATCACCAAAATTAAGATGTGTCAGTGGTCATATTACTTCATAACAAACTGATTATTCAATCCACCTCTGAAAAGACCTTCACAATTATTTGATCAAGATATATATATATATATATATATATATATATATATATATACAGTATATGCAAATAAACAATTTGCAATGTACATTTCTTCATATTAATTCCCTTGTATACATTACTTTATACATCGTTTTGTTCCACATTTGCTTTGCCAATGTAAATGTATGTTTTCTCATGCCAATAGAGCCCCTTTGAATTGTATTTAATTGAGAGCAAGAGAGAGAGTGAGAGAGAGAGAGAGAGAGAGAGAGAGAGAGAGAGAGAGCTGAGATATGTCTGCAGAAAGCACCCTGATGTGAAATCAATAGACCTCTGCCGATCATAACATTTTCATTCTTTCTTTTTCTCTCACACAAAGGCCTACTGTACAGAGCCTCGTATACGGACATGTTATAACGGACAAGAACAACGGCTAAATAAATATTTAAAAGGGCCACACAGTATATCAACAGAGATCAAACACATATAAACAATATATATATAAGCTGTTGCCTGAAGGCCTTTCGACACGGATAACAGAGAGAGAGAGAGAGAGAGAGAGAGAGAAAGAGAGAGAGAGAGAGAGAGAAAGAGAGAGAGAGAGAGAGAGAGAGATTTTTTGTATTATTTTCTTTTTCAGACAGCCAGCAATGGTTAAAACGCTCCCAAAAAATGTAGTTTCTGTGACACATCTATAGGGGCCGCAATCGGCATTCAAAGATTTTCCTAGAAGCTTGCCTGTCTACTTCCTGATTGGGTAGTCATTTCGACCAGATATTTTTCGACCAATGACAAAGCTTCTAGGAACATCTTTGAATGCAGATTGTGGCCCCTAGACGTGTCACAGTCTCACAGATATATTTTTACTTATTGCTGGCAGTCTGAATACAAAAAAAGGGTCATAAGAATGTTGACATATTATTGCTTATAGTTACTTTAACGCTATGTTTAAAGGCAAAGCACTATCAAAGTGTAACTCTTGAAATCATATCACGTTTGTAACTTCAAACTAATGCGCTAGAATCATTAAAAACACCCCAAAAAAACACGGCTCAACTCACACATTTGAAGGACAATATCAGTCACTAGAAGCAATTCTAGTGACTGATATTGTCCTTCGAATGCGTGAGGGGAGCTTTTATTTCATAATTTATTTTGTATTTATATGCTTTATATTTATATTTATGTTCAAACTGTACTACATTGTTGAAAACTACTACCAATAAACATTTTTTTTTTTTTTTTTAAGTACAAACAATAATGTTCCATTTGTATTCTCTCAGAATTTCCTCTGTGTATGCTGGCCTGGCGGCTGGCAGTCTTCCCAGCTCCCCCCCCCCCCCCCCCCCCCAAAAAAAAGAACAATTCATAGCCTAATTATGCAGACATTATTAGAAGTGTATATAAAAAATAATACCAACAGAGTTTGCTTATCAAGTTAGGAGCTAAACCAGTGGTTCTCAAACTTTTTCATTACAAGGACCCCCAAAATAATTTGGCCGTGGACGTCCATCTGCAAATGCAGTGTGCCAGAAAATGTTTTTTTTGTGATTAGTATTTTATTGGATTTTCTTTTTCAGACAACACAACACCCACAATACCAGTCAACAGTAACAACAATACAGAGCAAACAAACGAAGGGAAAAAAAGGGTTTGAGTGACACAAAGCCACATAAAAGAAAAAGAAAAAGAAACACAACTAGGAGGGATGAAGGGGAGAGAGGCTGTGTTATTCTCGATAAAGACATATGTCAGCAGGCAAAGATCTACTTTGAGATTTTCAGAGCACTAGTAGTGCTAACTTTCTCCAGCAACATGGAGTAGTAGAGCGATGCTTCGTGACCTCTACCATAGCTGGTAATAATAGAAGACCATTCTGAGGGACCAAGGAGCTTCTAGAATGTATTCTCAACAAGCTTTGAAGTTGGACATAGTGCCAGTATTGTTGTCTATTTAGGTTAAATTCTGCCTGTAGGTCATTAAATGATTTGAGTTCCTGTGAAAATGTTGATTTAAAAATAAAGTGATCCCCTGTGAGCTTGTAGATCTGCTTTTATTTTAATTTTATATCCAACATATAAAATGGTTGTGATGCTATGTTTATTGTGAAACCATTTTAGCTGGGTGGACCCCCTCGCACCCCCGCTCCAAGGGCCTGTGGGGGTCCCTGGACCCCACTTTGAGGACCACTATATTGGACTACGTAATTCCCCCTGTAATATTGCGGTTGTTCTTGTGTCCGTGACTCCTGTCGGAACATTGCGTGACCTACATTCGGCGTGGGTGAGAAACTATTGTAGGAAGAGTTCCCTCTGCCTTGGTATAGTTGGTTGCTAGCCTTTGGGGTAGGTCTGCCTGCTGCACAAACTATTTATGGGTTTAAAATATGCCTCAAGAGTCATGGCTCAGGCTTTAGCTTGGCCATTATTATTTTCAAAATCCCAAAACGTGAGCCTTAATCACTGAAAGTCAATGTAAAAAGAAAAAAGTGAAAATAGGCAAGCTCACAAAATTTCCACTACTCCCTCACTTTCTCTGGTGTTTTCATATGGATGTGACTCAATTCATAGTTGTGTGTCCTCCTAAAAAAGATCCCCCCCCCCCCCTTCCCGATACCGATCCCTGCCTTGCGCATCAGTCGTTAGTACCGATCTGATATACCAGTTTAAACAAAGTGAAATTTAAACAAATCTAGGACAGTGGTTCTGAAAGTGGTGTCCAGGGACCACCTGGGTCAACTAAATGAAATCCCAGCGTGGCCCAGGGGAGATGTTGAGCTCATGAGCTTCAGGCAGTATACTTACTACAACCAGAGTCAAGATGTCTCAATGGAAAAACAGGGAGACCACCTCCAACCTGTAGATGTACTAGTTAAATTGTATTAACATACTGTACCATAGTACAGATACTAATTATATTGTATTAACATACTGTACAGATACAAGTTGTATTGTATTAACATACTCCTTCCAGATTGATTAAAACTCATGTTTTATTCATTCAAAATGAGTTCCAGATCGCAGCTTTTAACATTATACTTGGCTAAAGTAGAGTGTCTAATCATGAAATCACAAACACGGATAGGAGAGATCCGTATTAGCATTATTTCTCTGCAATGTTCTGTGTAACAGTGGTGGGACTATTATTACCTCATGTCTGTGATTATGGTGGTTGAGTGTACAATGCTCAATGACCCTTGGGAGTCCCCGCCCTATTTTGAGAACCACTGATTTAGATATCAGTGTGGACAGACAGGAAGCTGAGCGATGGAGGCTGAAAGATGTGGCAAAACATGGCTGTGTCAAACATGACATTTCTTACCACCATGTGGTCAGTGGTGTGATATACATTTTCACCCTCCGGTGACAGAGCCACGACCCGCTTGTAGCACTGGCTGCTCGCTATAAGGAATGTGACATTTGCATAACACACGGGTCACTTTTTCATGGAATGGATGAAAGCTAAATGAAATATCACAGCTCGAAAAAATGTGTGCTATTATGCGATCTGCCAAACAGTGAGAGGAGCCCTCCCACACCAGCACCAGTTCCCTAAACAAACAACTAACACAATATGTAAAATGATGATGTTTTAGTAAACAATATTACTAAAGCATCACACTATATTGCCAACCAGGTGAAGAAATCACAGAGTGAAATTTAACCCTTTGCTCATATGAAATATCCGAGACCATTAGGGTTATATGGTAGGGAATCATATAGGGTTATAGAGAGCTTGTAGTTTAGCTGGGCAACATGCTTCAGAAGACTTCCGATGCTGGCTTCTATGGAATCCAAATGACTGAACGTTAGAACTTTAATCCATGGATACAAACTCTCAAAATGTCCCCAAAGACATTAAAAAAAAAATAATAATAATAATTATATACTGTATGTATATATATATATATATATCCCATTTTGGGCGGGAAGTGGGAACCCCTTTTGGTGTTTTAAACATTATGTTATAATTTAGCTATTACTCTACGAGCTTGTAGGTCTGCTTTTTTATCGTGAAAATATTTATTTCAGAAAGCTGGAGGATTTTGAGGTCAGGCCTAAATGGGATACACTGTATATGATTTCCCTTGAGATAGGTCTCTTTAAAATGCCAGCCCTCGCACTTCTCTCAAAACCAAAAAGATTTCTCTCAAAAACCCAAAACAGCCAATCCACAAGCTCCTTCGATCGATGGGTTTCACACGCAACACATCAGACACATGATATAAATCCGATTTGAGGAAAGCAATACCATTCAGAGAGACACACCAATTAGTGTGAAAGCACGGCTTAGTGGTCCAGGCACCGGGGCAGCTTAGCGGTCCAGGCACCTTGGCTGGTAATCCAGCATGACAGTGTGTCGCGCGGGTTCGAGTCCCGGTCCCGACAAACTTTGCTGTGTGTCTTCCCTCCATTTCTCTCTCCCCGTTTGCTGTCAAGCTACTGTATATCTATCAATAAAAAGGCAAAAAATCCCCAAAAATATATTTTTAAAAAAGTGTGAAAGCGTCCCTGCCAAGCCATCGCTGCCTTTACTTTCCAGGATTCTGTCACTCTCGGTCACAGTATTTCAAACACGTTGTGCCAAACTGCCATCAGACTTGCATGAGAACTCTCACTTTGTATCCACAAGTCCAAAAAAAGAAAAAGAAAACGAAAAAAAAAAGAAAGGTTTTGTGTTTGTGTTTTTGTGTGAATGTCTCCCTTTGTATTCTGTCCCATTGTGGATTGGTAAAAAAATAAATCAACTCTGAAATGTGGTTCTGTATGGGCGTTGCTCGTGTGGGATTGTGACCATGTGTCTGATCTGATGATGTGTGTGGATGTTGTTTGTGTTTAGGAGAGTATGTGTGTGTAAGGCTATGAAGGTGTCTTGAGTATTGTTTATTTGTATTGTCTTGAATATTTATATTTTATCACATGCTGTTGTAACACCTCAATGTCCCCTCGGGGATCAATAAAGTAAATCTTGATTCTTGTCTCATTATCTCAAAGTTAAGCTCTAAAGTTGCCAGAAAAAAACACTGACTTTCTGATATATTGCTGAATACATAAAAAAAAATCATTTTGTTATTATATTTTTTACATTTTAACTATACGAGTTGTTGCTATACTTTACATTGAACAAATTATGAACAACCATGATAAACAATCAGTGAAAATAATGCAGACGATCACGCAAACATACCGTGGTCATTTCATGTTCTTTGTTTTGTTTCTTTCTTTTTCTTAAAAAAAATAATAATTATACAGTAGTACTGCATGTTAGTTAGACGATGCTAGGCTAATTTAAACTGGTCAATGTACTGATATTGTTTTTATAGTAGATTGATTCTAGGTTCTTTGTTTATCTGTGATCCTAGTTTACTGAGGCACTACACTGTCTCTCTGCATTGCATGCATGTACTGTATGCGTTTACCTGGCTTACTGTAAGTCATCTGGATAAGAGTGTCTGCAAAATGCCTAAATTGTGATTTGAATAGCTTTAACTTAAGTGAAATAATGAATCAACGATGACTGAATGATTTATGTCGACTACTCATTCAATTATAATTCAACAATTTAGTGAACCATCTCATTGATGGTTTAATGAATACAATTATACCTCAACCAGGCCTATTTTCCCATATTAACTGGAGTGTACAGTATGATGTCACATTGCATTATTGTTAATGAAGTTGAATGATCAGAGTGCGGCGCTAGATAGTTACTGTCAGGCAGAAACCTTGTATCTCCAAATTTCAGGTTTCATTTTTGTTTTCACATGAATGAAAACAATTCATAAACGTAGTAAATAATAGTAGCTATAGCAAAGCTAAAGGCTCTACAAGTGTTGTGAGCTTGTAGATCTATAGCGAAAAGTAGCAGATCCACAACGCAACACTTCACACGTTGCCTTGTTCTAAGCTTGTGGAGTTTCTACTTTTGGCACTTTTGTGTGAGGCTAGTGGTATAGGGCGTTAATTTATGAAAACACACAACACGTTAAAATTGAGATAAAAGGTTTCTTCCTGACAGCAACAATATCCTAATTGGTGCACATGTGGTGTCTCTCAGCCAGTCAGGCTACAGCTATACTCCACTATAGTCGTACTATTGCTTCATTGTTTACCTGCTATCCTACAGTATATATACCGTAGTTTATTTGAGGCACTATACATTGTTCTCTCAAGCAACTTATGAGACAATTAGCCTTTCTGTTTGATGAATAGGGTCCCCGCTTACACACATAGGCCAAGGCACTCTGGAGAGTGTCTGCAAAATGCCTAAATGAATTACTAATTGATAGTCATATTAGTAATGGGATCATAGCTAAACCAATTACCTATCATCAGCCTAAACAAGCCAGGTTCAACACATGTACTGTACCTGCAATCTGTCCACATAACATGCTGCAACATGTAGGCCTATACCTGTAGTAGTAGTAGCAGCCTAGTAGTAGTAGTAGTAGTATAGTAGTAGGAGCATTCCTTTGTCCCTCTGTCAATCACACTCCTTAACCGAGTCTGTGTTCAAGTTTTGATGAATTGAACATGGTGGACCCTCTTGTAAACAAGTGTAATGCTCAATTGGGTCGTCCACTCACAGTTAACAGTCTTTGTATTGAGTTTGTGCTTGAAATGTACTGTAATTCTGCAAACTGTTAATAAAAATTTCAATCAATCAATCAATCAATCAATCAATCAAAAAGGGCAGACAAGGTATAGGCCGTAGAAGGTTTTGAGGTGATGCTAAAGTGCTGCTCCCTTTTTTTTTGCGCTAGGTATGTTGGCGTGTGTGTTATTTAAATGTTGTACAAGTCACTGTGTACCTCTATTGTCTTGAATTGTAATGTATTCTACTGTATTTTATTGTATTTATGTATGCTGCAGTGCAGGTCTTTGTGTCGAAGACAAATTTCTCCCTCGGGAGACAAAATAAAGTAACCTTGAACCTTGAGTAGGAGTAGTAGGCTATAGTGCAATAGGCTTTTAGCAGACACGCTTAATCCAGATCGATTTACAGTAAGGAGTAAGGAGAACACAAGGTAATACATCAAATGCACATACATAGTAATCTAGGATCATAGATAAACCCAGAACCCATCATCAGTCTAAACATGATCTCAAAAACCCAATAATATGTACTTTGAAACTAAACACTAAACACTATAGGATGCAAGGTCAACAGTCACAGATAACCTTGCATCTGTCTAAGTAACATGCTATCTAAAGTAGTAGTAGTAGTAGTAGTAGTAGTATTACTGGTGGGACATAGGTCTGGCTCTTCCATTAAACTGCTGAAAGGGGGGCCAAAATTATGGACTCTGCATGCAAGTGTCAGCT
>NC_137864.1:10820909-10825909 GCF_963924005.1 Protomyctophum bolini | reverse complement strand
ATACAAAGGCGTTTACAATGTGCGCTAAATTCACCTATTCACACACACACACACACACACACACACACACACACACACACACACACACACACACACACACACCCCTCCCCCCCGACGGAGGCATCAGTAGCAGGTGTCTTGTCTATCACCCAATGACCATATAATAGCACTGTATAATGGATAATATGTGTGATTGTAACACATTATATGTAGGGTGTGTTTACCATTATACATGCACGGTTCAGTTTTAACACCATACCTCGCGCTTCTGGCTCTCACATGCCATTTTAGGAATAGAGTTTTCAAAATTTTACAAACTATGTACGTTAAATGTACCTATTCTCAACTCACACAAACCAACAGCAGAGTAGACTATGCAATTGGGTGCAAGTGTCTTGTATTGTAATAGTGATTGTGATGCATTATAGGTAGAATGTGTTTATAGCATTATAAGATATAGGCTTCCATAGATGGTGTTACATGTGGTCAGTTGTTTCAAACACTTGTTGTGGGGGATGCAATTATACGCAAACATTTTCAAATAATTTATTTTGCTATAGAAACCATGCAACGCATGCTGTAAGCTTGTAGATCTGCGTGTAGCCTGTTGATCTGCCACTTTCACCCCTGATTTGTTATAAGATAAGTTATGGAAACCTCATAGTGTCCAAAACTGTTTCAAATAAAAAATCACACCCGTGTGAACTAAGTGTTGCAACCCCCCCCCCCCCCCCCCCCCACACCTCTCTCTCTCTCTCATTAGCAGGAAACAGTGCAGCACTATTCCTCTCTCTGTTTCTGGCACAACAGCGCCCCTACTGGTACTCATAGTCATATGCTGGTGCTCATTAACCAACACATAGGCGGACACATATAGGCACATAGGTGAACACGGACATTGCTGTTCCTTGGAGTGGTTGCACCACTCAAAGAAAGCAAAAATAGCTGACCATCAAGCTCAAAACACATCTTGTAGATCTGCTACTTTTGGTACTTTTCTGTGACGCTGTAGTAATATGACAATAGTAATATCCGTTAATTTATAGAAAATAATAAGGAGATGAGAGGTTTCTGCACGACAGCAACAATATATGGCTTAAGTGGTTAAATGTCTGGGTCAACAAGGCCACTTATAATAGCACTATAATGCATTGCAATAGTTTTTGTAATAGGCCTACATTATAAGTATGTTTATGATGCATTATAATGCATTAAAATGCACACAGGTTTCATATAAAATTGTTACCACAGTCAAACCTCTATTTATTTTTTTCCAAACATTCAAAAACATAATAGCTAAAATAGAAATAAATCTACAAGCTTACAGGGCATCGCGTTGCGTCAGACGGCAAAGTATATAGGATTGAAGTGGTCAAGTGTCTTGCTCAAGGACACTTCACAGGAGGAGCAGGGGATTGAACCGCTGAACATCCACTCAACCTCCTGACCCCACTGCCATACTTGACAGACCTGATTAAACATGGCCCCCGGCCCTCCTATATTAAAAGACGGATATAATATTTCATGTCATGTAATATAAAATATGTATTTACAATAAGTAACATATACATAAGTAATATATCTCATAAACCCTGCATGATCAAATGTCTAAAAGTTATCTTATTACAAGGCCCAAGGGTCTCTGTGAGTTTGAACCCGTCCCTGACTATGACACGCTGCTAACAGGGAGCATGAGAAATCAAACCTTGAACAGCCACTTTACCTCCTGAGCCGCACCGCCATACTTCACGTAACCTAGAGTCACCACTTTACCCCCTGAGCCACGGCCATACTTCACGTAACCTAGAGTCACTGTGGAGGAAAGCCTGGTTTTAGCCGTGTTATCCAGTTTAGGAAAAAGGCCTGCATGGTTTTAGCCGTGTTATCCAGTTTATAGAAAAAAGCCTGGTTTTGGCCATGTGATCCAGTTTATAGAAAAACATTTTTGTATTGTGTTCCAGTGGTTTGGCTTCGCATCATTTTTGTTCCCCTGCACACAATGCGAATGAATTTATTTAGTCTTGCTAGAGGCGCTACGAGTTAGAATAAAAGATAGACATACCAAACGATAATTATACCAAAAGAAACAAAACGGATATGCCAAAGCATAGACACACCTATTCTAAAGACAGACAGGCAAGTACAGCCACTGTATACTGTACTGTACTGGCTGTATACAGACATCAAGGCAGGATACGGTAGTCAAGTCTATCCATGTTTGGCATTTAAATTAACTGGTTCTTATCAGTGCAGTCAGTGCTTTTATTGCACATTACATGAACACAATAAGAACTTTATAGTCTTGCGAGCCAGACTCCATTTGACAATTGGTCATACAGTCTGGAGCAACGGAAGCTTTGACAGTTAGTCATACAGTCTGGAGCAACGGAAGCTTTGAAAATGATCCCAGGATAAAGTGGATGTGAAGCCTCCTCCGCGCTTCAGTTTCGGCTTTCGTGTATAAATAAAAAATGATTGAGCATCTATAGCTTGCAGCTTATCAGAAATGGAATGTAAAATCTAAAATAAAATGTATAATGAACAAGATATTTAAAAAATATTCCCGTGAATAGAAACAACAAACAGATGACAGCTTCCGTTCTTGGCTTTCGGGAGGTGTATAGTTCCAGACTGGCTATTTCTTATATTATTTTCTATTATGTACATGGACACGTCCAACGGACAATTTTTTTCTGTGTGCGGACCAACTTTGAAGACCCCTGCTCCTGACATATGTCTGTCTAGTACAATGTTGACTGCCATATTTCACCATACGGAATGAAGGACATTTTTAGGCCTTATAGCGTGGCGGTGGTGGAGATATACTGGTTTAATAATGAGAGGTGTGCCGTGTAGATCGGTATATAATATAGATAATGGATTAATAATGAGCGGTGTGCTGTAGATCTGTGGCAGGAATTCCATGCAGTCAGGAAGTTGATCCTGAAGTGTCCTTCAACTAGGCAGTCCATGACAACACTGCTCCAGGGGAAAGGAGCGCACACCTGCCAGACCACTATAAATGATCTAAAAGGCCATGCGTGTGCGTGTGCGTGTGCGTGCGCGCGCGTGTGTGTGTGTGTGAGTGTTCAATAAATTCCTCTTACTGTATATCTGGTGTTAACAGTGCAAGCATTTAAAAAATAAACATAAATGTTGCTGTTGGGTAGATATGTCCATAATTAACTATTGTGTTTTTTCAAAAATGTATGTCCTACTAAGACGCAAACGTAGCCGATGTACAAGCTTGAAAAGCAGTGTGAAGCTATACGTGCTTGGAGCTTGTAGGCCTGCAATCTTTGACAGGCTATTTCTGAATTTGAATCCTGAAGAGTAACAATTTTGGACACCCGACAAGAGCCAAATACAAAATTGTGTCACTTTCCACTAACACAAACTTTCCCAATTTTCTAATCATTTATTGCTGCTACAATGTTGTGAAAGCAAAAAATAAAAAAATCTCTCATGTAGGCCTACTCGTCTGAGTCATCTAATAATAAGACATCTTGAATCTTTCCCTTTACCACATTTTGGTCTCTTGTCTCATATAACAACATCCAGAGTACATACATAACATTTAAATGAAAATTGCCCGACACAGCTAGGCCATATAGGCCTACAGTAAACATATAGATCACCAGCAGCCTTTATACATTGTTTTACTTTCTTACATTTCTTAAATATGTTAATGAATGTAAATTAGCCCACTGGGGCTTTTTATGTTTTTATGTTAGCATAACGTTTGACTGTACTTGATTTAATTTTGTATTTATTTAAACAATATTAGACATGCATTCAATTTATATTTCTGTTGAAAATGTCCCCCCCTCAGCAAATATCACTCTGGAGTGATCATTTAATAAGATGTCAACAGTAATTCAAATTAAAATCATTGTGATTCAGACAAATTCAACTGGCAATAACAATATTAACAGCCCTTTCTGTCTCTGCCTGCCTGGTTCATTGTCATCACAAAAACAGAAGAAATGCAAACCGTGCATGGCTGAATATCACCCCAGGGATTTGGAGGTGATATAATTTGACAGAAACTTGCATATCATTGCTTTCGGGCTGGAATCTTTGCATTTCCATATTTCATAATGTTCCATTTTATTTTATTTTATTATATATACGTATATAGCGAAATAGCGAATGTGCGATGTTATGGTATATTGTTGGAAAATAAGTTTGAAAGTGAAAGAGAAAAAATTAAGACCTAAGGCTGATTCTACAGATGCCTTCTAAATTAGTATATCACACTTTTTCTGTAATTCAAAAGTATTCACTTATTAACTTGTAGGCCTGTAGGCCTATATGTTATTTTTGAATGGCCAATGCAGAAATGACACATAATTCTTTCCCGGTTTTAATGGTTTAAGTGAGTCTGAGGGGATTTATTAATATTGAACCAGTTGAAAGTGTTAAATAAAATGGTACATGGTGGATTTATACAGCGCTATTATCCAACTCACTTTACATATAGTAGATTGTGCATATATTCACACATTCACACACCAATGGCAGAGGAATCCATGCAAGGCACCGACCGGCACATGGGGAGCAATCAGGGGTTCAGAGTCTTTCTCAAGTGGGGGAACCCCGGATGGACCTGGGAGCCTCACGGTTCCCATCCGGTTCCTTCCCTGAGCCACTGGGAGCCTTGCAGTTCCCATCCGGTTCCTTCCCTGAGCCCCTGCCGCTCAGTTAACAAAGCTTGTGACTGAAATAATAACTACACTGGATCCAATGAAACATACGGTAGGCCCTATAGCTTTGTTTTTTCTCTCTCCCCCCGCCCGCCTTTCGTCCCGCCCGGCAACTGGAAATTTCACCCTGGACGAGGATTTTGGGAGGTCAAATTTGACAAGACATGCAAACGTATCTTGCTTGGAGACATAATATTACTGTCGGGCAGAAACCTCTGCCCCATCTCCATATTTTATTTATTTATTTTTCTTGTTTTTTCATTATTAATGCTCTTAAAAGATGGTTGAACATGT
>NC_137864.1:10803409-10815909 GCF_963924005.1 Protomyctophum bolini | reverse complement strand
AACTTAATATAAAATCCCCACCTTTAATAATAAAGTGTTACCTTATCCTGTTAAAGTTAAATCCACCAAAAAGCCACAGAAGTACATTTTCACGAAAGAGTATGAATTCACATTTTACCTGGATTTCATCACACCTCCTCATCCATATCTCTCTCTGTCTCTCTGTGTCTCTCAATCTCTCTCTCTGCATGTCATTTTATTATGTCCTTAGGCTGTATATCTGTCATTGTTGAAATGTCTTAGTAAGTATCCTGTCATTTCTAATTAATTTGTCAGAAATGTTTCACCATGACACATTCTCTACACATTCATAACTCTCAGAGTTAAATTAAAGTTGCTGTATATCTTTTGGTTAAACTATTTTATTCAAACAAATGATACTATGTTTAGAAAGTAATCATTGCTATAAAGTGTTTGTTCAATACAGGGGCCCACCTGTCTCTCCAGCTCTCTAATAAACAGATTAGTATTTCATCCAATCAGGAAAGATACTTATTCAATACTAATGCTATTCTAATTATATTCTTGTTTATTGTGTAATTAATTCAATTTAGTCCGTTTATGCTTCATCAGTTCTCTCTCCCAAATCACAAAGATTGATATCCTTTACTAGAGCTTGGCAGCCCCGCCCCCTCCCGAGGACCAGAAGTGAATTCCCCGTTCATTTTCCTCAGGTATTTATAAAGTATAAAGACGTTTACACCACAGACAAAGACAACTCGAGTTGTGACAAATCATGACAGTAAACACAATGTTTTGAGCCGATCAAATCCTTTGTAAGAAGAAAAACATGGCAGGATACAACACTTTTTGTTTAGTTTTTCATCAGCGAAAAACATTGTGTTTACAATACACGACAAGACGTCTTCCCTTGGGATTATTTTTTTCATGCATATTTTGAAGATTTCTCTAATCTGGTGTACAGGTGATGACATGCACATTACATGCATAATAGAATTACAAATGATTTCTTTCTTTATAATGGGAGAATTGGCACTCAAAGCCTAAACTGGTGACTACCAGGTGGCGCTGAAAGTTAAATGGTTCTCAAATGTTTTCATGACCCTCATCTGGAAATATTGGTGCCAGGGACAATATTTTTGTGGTTGTTCAAGTGGCCGAGCTGAGGGGCCCCTGGAAACCCTTCAAGGACCCCTGGGGGTCTATAGCAATGATACTAGAGCTATTTACTGTTACTGAAAAAACACTGTAGTCAATGATTACTATCACAATATAGAACTATTTAACACTGTTACTGAACAAACACTAGGCTATAGCAATGTTTACTATCACAATATAGAACTATATTAACACTGTTACTGAACAAACACTAGGCTATAGCAATGTTTACTATCACAATATAGAACTATTTAACACTGTTACTGAACAAACACCCTATAGCAATGTTTACTATCACAATCTAGAGCTATTTAACAAGTCTACACAACTAGAGAATGTAGAAGAATTGTTATTTAGATCAACGTTTGCCTGTTATCTCTCCAACATCAATACAGCATGAAATTGTGGACAAAGTCTTAACCAACGGCAAAGAAATATTCAAAGTTTTGGGTCTGAGAGGCTAAATGTCATCAGGGTGGTCCGTGGCTCAAATGCTGAATAAATAATGGCCCTTGATATGAAAAGGGTTGAAAACCACTTTTATAGTCTATGCTTTTTCCTTAATGTCTAACTATAGTGATTGTATAATAATATATTAGCGCTGGATAGGACCAGGGAGGAGGACAACCTTCTCGTAACTAACTATGGTGTAATTATTTATTTCAATTGACTGATAACTAAACAAAACACATGACATCTTGATGAATAGAATGTGAGCAGCAGGTCCTCAATGCCAGAGAAGACCGACGCACACTCCCTCAGCCATAACAAACCACTGTACATGAATATGACTATAGGGATGAGAAGCACGTGTCACGACAAAAATATTATTATTGCGATAATATAATTATTTAAAATGCCACTTTTGTTAAACCACTTGAACCCCCGGGCCCAGCATCCCTATTCCGGGGGGGGGGGGACGTTCACCAACAATTGCCGATCTACAAGCTCACAAGGCGTTACAATCGATTTGTGTATAGAGTGAAATGAAAGCGTACCAATTGTACAGTCAGTTTAGTCAAGCATAGGGTTTAAGTGGAACTGAATTTGAAGAAATAAGAGACACAGCAGACAGCTACAGTGAGGGGTTGCCCGTGGCAAGTAAATAAAAGGTCCGGGCAAGTGGAGTTTGCTTTCAGGTGTGTTTTTGAGTGGCGAAGCAACCGTCTTCATTCAATATTATTGGCCATTCATGCAGAACAATGCTACTAAGTATAGCAGTTGAGCTCATTCAAAGAGACTGTAATATGGAATGGTTGATTAGTTAGTCTCAGCTGCTGCACTGCATTTAACTTTTACTTTATCCTGTAGGATTCACTACACAAAGTGCAAGCCTACACTCAGCAATATGTCAAGACAGTCAAGTTAGCATAATTTGACTAAGGGTCTCATAACTATGGATTTATTCCCTCTCTCACTTCATAGTTAAGGTGAAAGGCAATGATTTGTAAGTCTAAACTGTATGTTTAAGTGTGTATGTATGGGGCGCAGAGAGACAGAGCCACACAAGAGTGGAGAGAAGATGTGGAGAGAGAAAAAAGGAGAGAGGGGGAAAGAGAGAGAGTAGATGTTTGTTAAATGGGCTATTATTTCCTGACACAGTGTTTGTGGTACAATTAGGTGTGAAAGGTGTCTGCTCACTGTGTGTGCGCGCGTGCTTGCAAGTCAGAGAGAAATGCTTATATTAGCTAAACCAGTCATTATATCATGACACCTTATCTCTGTGCAATTAGGTGAGATGTACAGCAGACTGTCTTTGGCACAGAATCAGTGCAGTTACAGAGAAGTGTGGGGCTGAAAAGGAAGTATTTAAACTACAAAATATAATGAAAATAGCAGATCTACAAGCTCACAATGTTTGACGATGCAACACATGTGTGATTGTAGATCTTCAATTTTCAATATGTTATAATAAAGAGACAACTCAATGGAGACGTATAAGTCAATAAGGTTAAAATAGTAAAAAAGTGCTCCTGGATCAGTCCGGATAAAACATCAGTTATAAAAAAGGGAAAATACTTCATTAAACCAACATGTTTCGACCTGTAACGGTCTTCATCAGGGCTGATTGTTAGAAATAGGGTTTAAGTGCTCAAGTTCACAATATAGTTTACTATCGTCTCACAAATAACATGAATCTCCCACTCGTCTCGGTTGTGATTCCAACAGGACTACAGTTCCGTCTGCACACGAAACGGGGAGAGAGAGAGATGGTGGAAGACTAAATCTTCAGCAATGAAGATTGTAATTTAAATCTTCAGCTATGTAGATTGTTAACGTGTAATGTAATGTTGTAAATGTTTGAACACACCATGACTGTGGATGTCACAACATGGTGGGACTGATGGTGGAGTTTTGTTTAGTTCTTTTACTTTATCCATCCAGCCATCCAAGCTTAAAATCAGCTGTTAATTAACTGTATGTAATGTGTTTGTTTTTTTTTGGGGGGGGGGGGGGGGGGGGGTTGTTATTATTTAAAAAAAAATAATTTGTTCTGTATTTATGAACATTGCCTGATGTTTCTTCAAAGATTGTGTTTGTATTTGTGCTGCCATGGGGATGTGGGGGGAAAATATATGTAAATAATTGTTTTGAAATTACTTTCTTGTAATGAAAAAGAAATAAACATATGTTTAAAAAAAAGGCTGTTAAACAATGAATGAATGCATGAATGAATGTTGTTTACTTGTTTATTACTTATACTTGCTTTACTATGTATTTATGAGTACTTAAACAAAGAATTAAAGTGTAATAATGTGGTCCAACAATTGTGTTTATAAAACAAACAATACAAATATGTTCTCTTCACACATATTATTGTCACAGTGTCAATGTTGAGGAATTTGGTTCAGTGTTTGCATACACGTACTGTACGCACGCACGCACACGCACGCAAACACGCTTGCATACACACGCATGCATGAATGCACACATGCACATATCCATAGAACAATCACTATTTTAACTCCTAGTCCGATTTGACACATTATTGCTATTTCTGCAAAATAAAACTTTCTCGTGAACTTCTATGGCGTCTATACAGTATGTACAGTATGGCACTCTCACAACAATAGAAGAGTCTGCGGCAAAATACACACACACACACACACACACACACACACACAAGCCGATTGGTTCCCGATTTTAGACTCAGCAGCCACTCACCAGCTTGCTGGTGACCTGACCAATAATCTTGAGCTTCCTTCCATCCAATCCCAAATCAGATGTGTGTTTTGGTTACCGGGGCAGACTTGACAATTGGCGCACACACACACACAGAAAAAAGTTGACCACCACAGCACTGGTGAAGTTTTGGTGGGACCAGTAAGAAAGCGAGAGTCTCTCTCTCTCTCTCTCTCTCTCTCTCTCTCTCTCTCTCTCTCTCTCTCTCTCTCTCTCTCTCTGACGAGCCTGTCTGGGTTGTCAACATAGATGCAGGACAGTTCACCCTGAAAAGTAAATTATTTATTGAGATCTCTCTCTCTCTCTCTCTCTCTCTCTCTCTCTCTCTCTCTCTCTCTCTCTCTCTCTCTCTCTGAAGTGGTTATTGTAGATTTTGTGATAATAATCAAAATATACAAAGTAACTAATAACTTAAGAATATACATAATCTCAAACGTTGTCACACAGTAAATCTCAAGTGTCAATTTGGTTACATGAGCGTGTGTAATGTGTATGCTGCGCACACACACACACACACACACACACACACACACACACACACACACGCACATGCACATGCACATGCACATGCACACGTTAAATTAACAATTAAACGAATTACAGTGCACTTACTGTCTTGACAAGGGTTGTTTTGTGCTCAGAGTTCAACTAACACGTTGAATGTTGCCCCTGTCAGGTGAAAACCTCATTATGTCCAAAACTGTTCTTTTTCTGGATTCAAATAAAATAAAATAGCAAAAGTAGCAGATCTGCAAGCTCAACGCATATCGCTTCACGCCACGTTTCGAGCTTGCAGATCTGCCATTTTTCATGCTTTTGTGTGACGCTGTAGTGTGATCAATTATGGCGTTAATTTAAGATAAAAACACACAAAGTTAAAATATGGAGTGGTTTCTGCCAGACAACGATATGACAGTGTACTAAGTGTAGGGAAGGGATGCATGAATCAATCGTTATCAGGCAGTTCATTAGTGTTTGTGAAGAACATTTGTCTGGAAAATATAAATAATATTTTAGAAACATTGAAAATAGGGATTAGATGCAGTTGGTGTAGATGGAAAGATAACTTCAAGTACAGTGCAAGTCAAGTCCGTTTAAACGTATAGGCTCGAATAAGTGCTTACCATCCTACTGTATCACCATTACCATGTATTTTTTTTTAACGGAATTTCACACTTTCTCAGCTCAAAATTAATTCTGACAAAATAAATGAATAGGCCTATAGAGTCATCCTAACTCTGTGCCTAGAATGATTATTTTTTTTGTAACTTTTACCCCAAGTATTTATAATAAACATGCTCCACCAACATTTAAATACAAGTAACAATTATTTTATTTTGTGTTGATATTCTTTGTATGGGGCCCGGGAGTGCTAGGGGGCCCTAGGCAGTTGCCTACAGTATGTGCCTAAGGGTAAAGTTAAGCCAATTGTTTTAGTGAGTGAATGGACCTCTCCCTGGACTGTGAACAACTGTGATTATATTATCTCTTAAGTTTGAGAACTACAGGCTTCCTCCAGTCACTTACAGTTTCACAGTGATTCACCAATGAGTCTGCCTGGAGGGGGGGCAAAAAGAAAGGCTGCAGAGTGCAGACACAAGAGAGAGAGAGAGAGAGAGAGAGAGAGAGACACGATTTTGTAACCCATTTTTCACCCCTGTGTCAATTATCTAATGTGATCCTGGGCTCTACACACCCTCCGCCAACCTGGGGAGAGCAACGGACCTGAACTCATGCTTCCTTCATGCATGAGTGTCCAAGTCGCTCCTTTACACCTGACAGGGGGGGGGAGTTCCCCTGGTTGGACGTAGCGCGTGGAAGGAACACGTTATTCCAACCAGTTCCTTTCCCCATCCATCCATTACTGCATGTTTTTTGTGAGGGTACCTAACTACCTACCCTATAGGGGACACGGGGAGAACATGCAAACTCCACACAGATATAACTATCTCTGACAGAAGATCATTTTTATAAAGATTTATATCAAAATAAAATCACATCACACAAACATGTGCACTGTAGTAACTCTCAGAGGAGCTCTATAGGTGTCCCCTATAGCTGGTAAGACCCAATGCCCAAAGACCCAATGCCCTGTGGAATCCAGCCGCTCACAGCCACCAACTGAACAGGAATGGAATCCAGTACTCTACACTGTGCAGCGCAATATGTCAACTGTTTCACCAAAGAAACACAAGCCTATGTCTGCCTGCCTTTGGGGGGAAAATAATCATAATCCAAAGCAGACTGTCCTCTATCAACTGAACAACAGATTCTCTCTCCATGTTTGTTCATGTTACTGTATAATGCTTTAATGGTAAATTGAAATCTCATGAGCAGACAAATAATATTAACTTCATTATACATAAGATCGCTCCCATATCTTGACTCAACGGAACTCTTGATACGGTAGTAAAGGTTAAGAATAACCATGCAGAGGTGCCATGCTGTCAGAGAAAAGATCCATATCATCACTGTCGGATGGAAACCTTGCATGTCCAAAACCATCACTTTTCAGGAAGTAGAAATAAATAAACTGTGCTCCAATGGATCCAATATACTTATTATTTAGTCACAAGCTCTTGATAAAAGGTATGGCAGGTGGCAGTGAAATACAGTATGGAGATGCAAGGTTTCTGTTCAACAATGATGATTATTAGGAAAAGAGAAAGCTGTATAGCTAACTGTGATGGAAGCCAACGCAGGTTTTGTAATAAAGTTGTGAAATATTGGTCTTCCATACTGTATGTGACACTTTGGTCATGATAGTATATGACTGTGTACAGATAAAGCCAGTCAAAGGTTATTGGCCTCCACTCTCGCCAGGTGCGGCCTGATTTTAATACTGATACATCTACTGTACAGAACTAATAATAAATGTTATTAGCCCTGTGGTGTGCGCGTGTGCGTGCGTGCACTCGTGCGTCCGTGCGTGCGAGTGTGTGTGTGTGTGCATGGTTTTTAATGCCTTTTTTTTAGAACATACGGGCCAATAAATGCTGGTCTGTGTGTCTGTCTGTCTGTCTGTCTGTCTGTCTGTCTGTCTGTGTGTCTGTCTGTCTGTCTGTCTGTCTGTCTGTGTGTCTGTCTGTCTGCCCGCCCGCCCGCCCGCCCGGAAGATTTTACTGGTTAAATAAAGGTTAAATAAAATAAATAAAAAAATAAAATAATGTAGAATAGAATCACACTTACATTCACACATTCACACACATTCACACACAGATGGCGGAGGAAACCATGCAAGGCACCAACCTGCACATCGGGAGAAATCAGGGGTTCAGAGTCTTGCTCAAGGACACTTCAACACTTACTCGTGGGAGCCTGGGTTCGAACTGGGAAACGTGCGTTTCCACTCTACCCCTGAGCCAGCCGTCCCTGTATTATAATCCCTAGGGAAGATACGGAAGCTTTTCACCTTCTCAGGACCATTATCACTCCACTCAGCCAGGGCAAATAAAGGATAAGTGTATGGATGGGAAAACAAGTGTAATTCTCCTTCAGGTCTGGGTGAAATGCACTGTGGGTAAGCTTATATAAAAATCCATATGAACACCATTATCTCGTCTCAAATCCAACACTCACTCTGTAAGATATGTGTGTTACAGTAGCTATACCATTTAACCCTCTGGTAAAAAAATCTCTCATATTGTCACATTTGACAACTCAAGGTGTACTGTGCTGTACAGAATCTGTGCTCATCCAATAAAAAAGGAATATACTTCTTCTTGAATTAATTTGTCAATTTGGTGTTATCTTTTAACCATGATACAATGTTTTAAAAACCCTCATATTTTCACCATGATCATGTAAGATGACAACTGAATGTATGTGATATGCACATTACACATAGCACATATATATATATATATATATATATATATATATATATATATATATATATATATACTGTATATGATGTAAATTCTCCATTCATTGCCAATGGCATTTAATGTTTGCGTTGCCACCACAAAAAGACGATTTAATCAGACACTGACGTAAATTCTCCATTAATTCTCAATGAATGGAGTGTAGGACCAAAATAGCCGATTTGCTCGTCCACACCAATAGCTGAATATAGGAACATAGGAATCCTTAAAAACCAGGATACAAAAATTTAAAAATAGCCAAAGTATCAGATTTAAAAGTACCACTTCAGCCCTTTTTGGCTATTTGAAAATAGCCGATCTACAAGCTCGCAATGCGGCAATGCTTGTAGACCTATTTTCAAAGGCGTTTAATACATTTGGAAACTTTGGGTATATTTTGATGCCAATGCTTGTACTTGTAACAGAGTGCGTCTACATTGTGGTATCAGCGCTCATGAGGGATGTAGAGAGGGGAATGAGAGGAGGCCAGAGGCAGATGGGTACATGGGAACATGGAGGGGCACACAGGTGGTCAGGGTGGGCAGAGGAGATGAAGAGCACCACGAGAGACGTGTAGATGTGTTGAGAGAGAAGGGAGCCAAAGAGAGAGCCGCACAGAGACACACAGAGAGAGAGAGAGAGAGAGAGTATTAAAGGTCCAGGGCCTTTCCCTGCTTGTGAATCCACTTTCATTCAGTGATTTATTCATGATGTGTTTTTCTTCTCTTTTCCTTCCTTTTTTTCATTCAGTGTAAGACATTGACCTCCACCGATTGTCCTATAAATAATACAATAGCACTGGAGAGACACAGTGTATATATGTGTGTCTGTACTGTATATACTGTACATGTGTATGTACTATTGTACTGTATGTTGGGTTGGGATCCGGAACCGGGGGAATCGGATCCAACATTGAGGAACCAGTAATCTGTTCCGTCACATTTGGAACTGTTTCAGGAACCGGTTCCATCACACTGTCAGAGCTGGTTATATGGACTTCACATCTGCTATGGAATTATACCAATGGTTCTAAAACATTATTTTATTATTTTTTATTATTTTTACAAGGACCACCATAACTCTGAGAGTATACAAATGGAACCAAATGGACCCCTACAGGAATGGTTAAATGGAACTGTTAAAGAATGGGACCGTTAAAATCCTAAAGAATTCCAACCCTAACTTTATCTGTGTATACATGTGTGTATATGCACAGTGTACTGTATACAGTATGTGTGTGTTTATGGGGAAATGAGACCCATCATGTTTGGATTTGTGGAGGCTGAATCCTAGTTGTAGAGCAGACAGACGCTATTGGAAAATGAATTGTTCTATTTTCAAATTATTTATTGGAGCTCCTTAATTGAACAAAAATAGCATACTTTTTAGTCCCACCTCTTTTACTAAATTCATTGTAGCCTACAACTGTAATACATTACCAATAATAACTCACTAATTTAAGTTGCAATTCCTAATAATAATAACAATTTGTAAAGTTATACGCTGTAGTTATAGCAGTGACTGAGACAACGGGCTTAAAAACATAAGCCATGGGTGCAGCTGTATGACAGAATGTGCACATTCATGCACGCAACTGGTCGTGGCCCTCATCAAGTCACATTTCTAAAACTACCTTTTCTAGGCCTACAGATTCCAGATGTCCTATTGTACGCTGATCAGAGCAGCAGTCACAGTCAGAGTTGTGGCCATTTGAAATGAGAGTGCCCCATACAGTATGTGGGCATTATGTGTGAGCAACGGTATGCCTGCAAGTTTTGCTACGCTTGTGACGTCCCCCGTCGGTCAGCCCGTTTGGCCATGCAGCCACTAGGCAAAGAAGAAAAGACAGAAATAGCAGGCCAGACCTTTGACCATGAGTCTACAGTCCTCAGTTTCAGCCCCAACCCCATGGGATCCCCAACAATTTAAGCTTAACTCGACAGGTCATGAACTATGCAAAAGTTAAATTAAGTTCATAAATAGATGGTGTCCGTTTTATTATTTTAAATCGTCCCTATAGGGATTAAAATGTCCTAAATCTGTCTAACTAGTTGAATATTTACGCTGCTTCTTAACTGCAATGCATTCTCCTTTTTTTATGCATTTCTCATTAATATATTGTCTCTGTCCAAAACTGTTACATTTCAGGATTCAAATTCAAAAATAGAAATAGAAGTAATGAATCTGCAAGGTGCAAACATGTCACTTTTGCTGCTTTTCTACCTTGTAGATACAGTATGCTACTTTTGGTGCTTTTGTGTGATGCTGTAGTACGATCAAGTAGGGTTGTTCATTTACTAAAAATAAAAATAAACACAGCAAGTTCAAATATGGAGATGAGAGGTTTCTGCCCAGGAAATTGTCCAGGAAATAAACAAACAAACCAAAAAATTAATAAAAATAAACTCACTTCCTGAGTGAGGGTTTTGTGTAGAAAGAAAAAAGAAGGTCTAACAGTACCAATCAATGCATCAGCACAGTGAGCCTGCATAGTGCATACAGTGTCTATTGTTCTGCCATTGTTCTGATTTAATGCTGTTCTGTAGCCTAGTTCTACAGCATTAGTAAATGTATTAGTAAATGGAATTATACCAAAAAAAAATGTGTGGCAGCACTAATGAAACGGTGAAGTAAAGAAGTATTAACACAATGTTTATAAAAGGTTTTGAAGTGATATTATTATTATTATTATTATTATTATTATTGTGTATAATAGCTCTAAATTCTACCAATTTCTAGTATAGAATCTCTCCAGCTTTTTAGTAAAAAAAAAACATTTTCAGATTCAATCTCCATTTGACTTCAGGCATATTATTATTATTATTATTATTATCGGGCAGAACCCACTTACAGTATCTCCATGTTTTAACTTTTTCCTGATTCCTGAATGCCATGTGCGGTCATACTACAGACAAAAGCATCAAAAGTAACAGATCAACCAGCTCCAAGCACTAAATGTGCTACTTTTGATACCTTTGCATTTGAAATCCTGAAAAGTAACAGTTTTGGACACACAAGGTTTCCACCCGACAGAGGCGGTATGATATACATGAAATTCCCTTCATATTTGACTTGTCTACAGTACATTTCCCAAGTAACATGTTAAGCTGAACATGTTTAAAATCATGTTAACAACAGAACCATTATTATTCTGCATAGAAATGTAAAACCCTGTGAGGGGAGGGCATGGCGAGGCGAAGCAGCCCACTGCAAACTGACTCTGCTTTCCAGGACTGCAGACGTTAACAATAGGCTGTGCAGCGTGTCATTGGTTGTCACGGTGTCCAGGTAACCAGACGGTTGTAGTTGTACAATACGACATGTTGCTGTGTCTCTACGACAGTGGTGGGAGAAGTTTGTTTTCTTTATACTCAAGTACAAATATCCTATATATAACACTAAGTAGAAGTCTTGTATTACATGAGTAAAAGTACAAAGGTTTTGGCATTGAGATATATGGAAAGCTAATTCATCACTTTAAGCCCAATATTATAATTGGGCTTTTCAAAAATCCACAAGCTGCTACTGCTATTGTTTTAACAAATATATATGGTTTGTGTGCCTGTTGCGGGGTAAAAATGATCATCATCATTTCATTTCGGTATAAGTATAATATTGACAAATGGAAATACGCAAGTAAAGTGTGTTACATGGTTACATCTGCTGACAGTGTGTCTGTGTGGATAGATACGGACACTTAACGTGAGCGGCTCCCACACACACACACACACACACACATCACTGTCTTTGTAACCATCAGCCTGAGACAAATCCTATTGTTTCTTACATGTTTGTGTGCGCATGTTTGCGGTATGGCCTCCATCTCTCATTGTGTGCACAAGTGTGCATGTGTGTGTGTGTGTGTGTGTGTGTGTGTGTGTGTGTGTGTGCCCCCCAGGAAAATAATTTGTGAAATGAGACATTGTGTGGACAATATCGTTCCAGGTCCTCACAGCAGAAATTGTTGTTTTAATGAAGGTTTCGCTGATGAAAAGTTGAAGAAGAAAATAAAGATAAATAAAGATGCGAATCACACACTTTTTTAAATTATTAACACCACCTCTAAGATATATTAATGACATATTAAAATGTTGAAAATGAGAAAAATCTTGAAAGGTGTTCGTGACCTACACATCTGACAGTCCTTAATGATCAATGGATCGATTGGCTTCCGGCTTGTATCAATGGAACCAACGTTGTATGTGTACAGTATGTAGCCTACCTATTTATGGCAGGGGTTCTCAACGTTTTTGGCTGGGGACCCCCGGAAATGGCTCGCGACCCCCGCTCTGCCCCCCTCCCCACGACCAATACAAACTGACTGCCAAAATAACC
>NC_137864.1:10793409-10795909 GCF_963924005.1 Protomyctophum bolini | reverse complement strand
AAGCTGAATATCCCTGAGGACAATAAAGAGGTAAAACTATTATTATGTGGGTGTGGGTGTGAGCACTATTAACAGCTTGTTGTGCTCAAGACGTCTCCACGCGTCTTTAAAATTACACCCGCAGAGAGCCCAGGACGTGTGGGGACGTCTTAGGGTCTTTTTTAATTATATAAAACCGGATCGCTAAAATCAATTTATGACAGGGCCATTGATCAGAACGGCAATGTTCTGTCCTCATTTCTGACTTAACCAAGCATCTCGTTTGGAATATAAACGCTTCAGATCAGAGAGATTAGATGTGATAGCGTGAGGTAGTTGTTTTAAATTGCAAATGGTACATTCATATAGTGCTTTTCTCCAATGTGCATTACATCCATCTATTCACACAGGCATTAATTTCAAACCGACTGCAGTACTATGCAGTTAGGGGTTCAGTGTCTTGCTCAAGGACATTTAACACTAACTCACTCAGGGGGAGTCAGGGATCGAACCGAGCTGCTCTATACCTCCTGAGCCTCTGCAGTGGATTATAAGGGCATCGAGACACAGGCCGGCTTTACAAAGTGATAAAGAACTTCAACATTTTGGATTTTCACAGAAACAGAAATGGCACAACGCGCTGGTCCCAGACTGGGCCATTACTGCAGATGAACACGAATACGAGGACAACAAACCCTCACCATTCCGATATCAACTGGCACTCGTCAGTTTTAGAGGACAACAAGCCACTCACTCGGCACAGACACTCGCTCGGCTAGGACCTCGCCCGGTCATGCATCAAGGGCCACAAGTCTGCCTTTCTCTAACGTCTAACCCATTAAGACCTGGCTGAGACCTACAACAAATGTCTTCTAAAGCCTAGCCTGTTAGGATTGTTGGAAGATTTCCACAAATACTTTCAAGGTTTTTCAAAAAGAGAGCTTGTAGATCTGCTATTTTTGAACATTTTGGAAAAGTCTTGAAAGTGTTTGACATATCATTTAGTTTAGAAGGCATTGTAGAATTGGCTTCAGGTATTAATGTTTTTCTTTTTCTTAAAGTCAACATATTTACAGTACTTGGGTCACGACAAGGTCTGCGACACAGAAATGTGTCCCGGGCCACTGTTTAGGAACCCCTGATCAAACAAGCAGATTACAGGATGAACTCTACTGATGTACTTCACAGAAAACTGCCTCTACTGCATAATATTCAACACATATTTACCATTATATTATTTATTTAGCCCAGTGTTTTACCTATCACAGCATCTCTAAATCATCCAGAAGGATTTGCTTTATTTCCCCCTTTTCTCTTTTGCAGCTCGCATCACGGAAATGTGCTGACGCTGATGTTGTTGCAAAGTGGCCATGGGGAGACGAGAGCGTGAGCTAAATGTCTAAGTTGTAAATATTTAGGGAAGCAAACTCTTCCTAAGGAAAGCCTTTATGTGGAGTGTTGCGCTGAACGGTGAATGCAGGAAAACAGACAGAGGATGGACTCAGGACATCTCATTAAAATAGCGTCCCACCAAAGTCACAAATGCATTGCCACCTGGTCATTGGGTCCTAATATGACAACCACACAGCAGCAGCTTGAATCACATTAGCACACAGTATAACAACACAAGCAGCAGCAAATACAATAAAAAGGTTCCTACCTTGAGCCACCTTCCACTCCACTTCACTTCATCATCAAGTGATGGCCAGGGTCAAACTTCTTTAGATCTGGTGGACAGAGAGCCTCGCTCTCTTTAGTTCATCCTTGGACGAGCCTTCCAGTGGTGTCTCCAGTCATCTCCATCCTCCATACATCTGGCTTTAGCTCTAGCTCCACAGTTACTTGACATCTCAAGGAAGCAAGGAGGCAAGAGAATAAGTAACCATAACTGGTCTGATTAATGTCAAAACTAAACTAAATCTTTTTATTGTTTATGTATTTGGCCGGGGACCACATTCCAAATGTTTCAAGATTGTAGAGCTGCTGTTTTCAAATACCCAAAATCTAAAATAGGGATAATATAAAGGTGGTTAAAGGGATAGTTCAGCTTGCTATTTATTTTAGGGGCGCTATAGCCCCTCCTATATACAGGTTTAATGTTTGTCTTTAGTTCAATGTTTGTTTAATAAACACCATTGACAATGAAGGGAGAACATACGTCATTTTGTCCCTAACACAAAGTCACAAACATTAAATGCCATTTAACAATAAAGAGTAATAAAAATGTAATGTTTATGTTGGCACCGTTTGTTTTACATCACAATTACATCACCTAATCAACATGAGTAGACTTGAATATATTAACGCCCCTCACTTCACACAGGTGAGATTTTTGTGTGTGTATTTATCTTATTTTTTGAGTACTACAGTGTGGTTGCCTATAGGGCAATCACACTGTAGTAAGTAATTGCCCGACTTTATTTAAAGTTTTAGTTTTTATCATGCAGCCCCTTGGGACGTCATGCCATCATCATAGTCATACATCAACAAACTGTAGCCTACTTAGTAACCACACTTGCAA
>NC_137864.1:10763409-10788409 GCF_963924005.1 Protomyctophum bolini | reverse complement strand
GGGGCGCTAATATATAACGTCTAACTCATGTTGGTAGAACAAAGCGGAGATCCGGGCACACTTCAAGGTTAAAAAGGAGGAGAACTTCATTCAACCGACATGTTTCAACCTATACGGTCTTCATCAGGGATCATCTAACTCATGTTGATTGGGTGATGTAATGGTGATATAAAACAAACGGTGCCAACACAAACATTAAACGCCATTAACAATAAAGAGACAATATGACGTAATGAGTGACATTATGACGTAAATTTGACCTTCATTGTCAATGGCGTTTACAAAACAAACATAAAGACAGACATTAAACCTGTATATAGGAGGGTCTAGAGCCCCTCAAAAATATATTTCATAGGGGGGGGGGGGGGCTATCATGGGGGGGGGGGGAGAATCGGTGAAAAATGTGCACATAATTTTTTTAATATTCCTAGAAAAAAGTTGCAAACTTCTGCTTTGGTCCAACCATTCCTAAGACATGTGAGATTGGTCCAGTGAAGAAAAAATTGAAAAAATTAAAAAGTCCATTGTGGGTGTATATATGGGATCTTTTCTCTATCACATTGTAGAAAAAAACAGGGATGTGGGCAGGGAAACAAACCTATACCTTCTATGATGTCACTGAGCATCATGAAGCTATACTGAAAGACCCACCCACCTCAGACATCAGCAACATTATGAAAATTCCAAAAATATAATCGTGAAAATCACTCATGTTTTGTGTTCTAGGGTTAGACAAATAGTGATGTATATGTCTCAGTATCCATCAAGATACCGATATCCTCTGCCTAAGAAATCATATTATGTGTTAGCCCTTCACTGTGTGTGTTCAATTTAACATCCCGGCCTCTTGATAAATCGCTCTGGATTAAATTTACACATTTTAATCAAGACATCAATCAAGACATTTGTTTTTGCAGAAGAGAGAAAAAAACCTCAATATTAAAGGCTAGTTCCGATTTTTTAACTTAGCTGCATTTGTGTCCATATCACTAACTAGCTAACAGCCTAACTAGCCTGTAAAAGTACAGAGGTACCACCACTGATGAAGCACTTTCCAATAGCTACACGTGTGTGTGTGTGTGTGTGTGTGTGTGTGTGTGTGTGTGTGTGTGTGTGTGTGTGTGTGTGTGTGTGTGTGTGTGTGTGTGTGTGTGTGTGTGTGTGTGTGTTCTTGTGTGTGCTTGTGCGTGTGCGAGGGCATGCACTGAGATGCTTGAGATCATAACAGCAAGAACCAACATTAAAAAAAGATGCCCATCGGTTATGGCAGCAGAAATATGGAGTAGTTGTGACAAAGACCAAAAAATGAAAAATGTGCAGTTCAATCTATAAAATGAAGAAAAAGCTTGCTTCAAACTCCTCTGCCCCATGGATGCGTAAAAGAAAAGCAGCCACTGAATGGATGTGGATGTCATGTGGAAATCTCGCGACGACGAATTGGTAGACACTCCCTAACCAGGCTTCAAGCGCGCTCTTTAAACCCTCCGGTAGCCACGCCCCCTCCCCCTCCACACACACACACACACACACACACAGGCTGCAAAGTAAACAAACACTTAACAGAGTGAAAATATAAACAACTTATAATGTAACTTTGCACTCCATGAAGTGGAGTAGTATGGCGTGTTAGGATGTGAAAACTGCTCAGTCACAAGTGTGTGACAGCTTGAAAGAGAAGTTATCTTCATAACAACAAACTGGTGGATTTGTTGTCATTCTGCAGGTGAGTTAGCTACATTATGCTAAGTGAGCATTAACGTGCATGGGTGCGTGCGTTCGTTCGTGTGTGTGTGTGTGTGTGTGTGTGTGTGTGTGTGTGTGTGTGTGTGTGTGTGAGAGAGAGAGAAAGAGAGATAGATAGATAAGGGGGGGGTGAAATAAACAAACAAAGGTGCTTGAAGTGCTGTGTGCACAAAGTGTTACCTGAATTGCACACAAACCTGAGTTAGCTACCTAACGCGCGCGCGTGTGTGTGTGTGTGTGTGTGTGTGTGTGTGTGTGTGTGTGTGTGTGTGTGTGTGTGTGTGCGCGCGCGCTGTGCGTGAGGGGGGACTGGAGGTTGAAATGAAATAAAAAGAAAACAGGTGCATTAAGTGCTGTATGTGTGCATATACATAAATAGAATAAATATATACAGACACAATGTTTTGTTTGGGGTGTCACAGCACCAAGTCATTCTTAACTGTTTACCAATGATGGTTTAAAGGAGAATTCCATGCTAGAAGGCTTTAATTCTTACTTTTCTTTGTAGTTGTTACGTCCCCACCAAATAGGTCCAGGTGTTATTTTCTGCAAGAGCGCATTATTGGCTATTTCCCCTACCATAAACCCCCAATGAATTGAATTGAATTGAATTGAATTGAATTGAATTGAATTGAATTGAATTGAATAGGGCATTGGGGTGTTGTGCTAATTTGCTTATTTCCATTGCTCAAAAAAATCATAATGTAAATAGTATCCCCAGCGGCACACTTTACTACTTATTTCGATGGAAATAAGCGAATTAGCACAAAAATCCAACCCCCATTGTGGGCTTATATATGGGGAAATAGCCAATAAAAGCTTATATGGTCTCTCTCTCAACCTGCTCCACAGGTACACGGGCCAGGGTGACGACCCCAGATCCCCAAGATCAGCTTCTTCTCAGCCCTGACATGCTGTGAATGCTGGACCCTATAGAGCCCTGAAATGCTGTGAATGCTGGACCCTATAGAGCCCTGACGTGCTGTGAATGCTGGACCCTATAGAGCCCTGACATGCTGTGAATGCTGGACCCTATAGAGCCCTGAAATGCTGTGAATGCTGGACCCTATAGAGCCCTGACATGCTGTGAATGCTTGACCCTATAGAGCCCTGAAATGCTGTGAATGCTGGACCCTATAGAGCCCTGACATGCTGTGAATGCTGGACCCTATAGAGCCCTGAAATGATGTGAATGCTGGACCCTATAGAGCCATAGCCCTAAACCCCTGACCACGACATGCTGTGAATGCTGGACCCTATAGAGCCTATGCCCTAAATCCCTGACCACGACATGCTGTGAATGCTGGACCCTATGGAGCCTATGCCCTAAACCCCTGAATGCTGGACCCTATAGACTGAGCCTATGCTCTAAATCCCTGACCACGACACTACAGCAGCATGCTTGTACAGTACGAAACATCCAGACCAAGGCTGAGTGAGAAGATCAGGCAGCCAGGATAATGAGGCTGGTTGGGGGCCATTGATACTGGGAGGAGAGTACTGCATGGCCAGATAGCCAGCCAGATGTATGGAGGATGGAGATGACTGGAGTCTGGAGAAGCTGCTGGAGGTCTCATCATTAACTGGAGAGAGAGCCACAGTTTTCCCCTGGCATCACTACAACTTACTTATGAATTAAGTCAAGTGGAAGAATCGACGGCTCCAGGTATGAACTTAGTTTTTTGCTTCTTGGCTGCTGCTTGTGTTTTTAATGCGTGTGTGATTCAAGCTGGTGTGCTAGTGCTGTCATTGTGGGACCCGTTGACCGGGTGGTGTAGTACTATTGCTGTCATTTTGGGACCTGTTGACCGGGTGGCAATGATACTGTTTCTGGCTCTGGAGTTGAATGCTAGTCATCATGTGAATCTAGAGTGTGTCTGTTGTGTTGTATCTGCCGTATGTGAGTTCAGTTGTTATAACAGGGAACAGTATAAATGTGTATGTGGCTCTTGATCACTTCAATAATCCCATGAGTGAATTTGCTATTTCCATTTGGTTGGAGATAGAGCTTTTGGGCTTTGACATAACAGCCATCAATTCCAATGGTTCATTTTCAATAGAAGACTGATTGACATTAGTTTATGTAGGTTGTTTCGTGGTAGCTGAGGTTTGTTGTGAGTCGTTGTGACAGGGTGGCTGTATTGGCATGGTGGCAAAGAATGTCCCTATGTAATGTAGGTCTTTTCTATCTTTCTTTCATTCTTTCTTTCTTTCTTTCTTTCTTTCTAGTCCATAAAGTAGCCACGGAGTATATACATAAATAGCAGCCAGCCACTGAGTTAGTGCATTTTTCCAGCTGTCTGTCAGACTGGCCAGCAACAGAATTAACACACTCTCCTGGGCTTTCTTTCTGTGATGAGTGAAGATGACACATCGTCAATAATCAGTACTGATGAAGACATAATAGGGACATCATGAAGATGGGGAACTCTGTTACTGCCATCTATAGTCATTCAGTTGTTTGTCCAGTGGGAATAATATTTCGTATTTAAGCGCCACCTGGCGGGGCACCAGTTTAGGCTCTGAGTGCCCATTATAAAGTAAGAAATCATTTGTAATTCTATTATGCATGTAATGTGCATGTCATCACCTGTACACCAGATTAGAGGAATTTTCAAAATATGGATAAAAAAATTAATATATATATATAAGAATAAAAAAAAAAACCTTGGCCTCGTTACGTCCTTGGCATCCATTACAAAGACGGCAATAAGACGTCTTGTCGTCCCTGGCACTTAACAACGGTCAGGCTGAATTGAATACATGCATTTAACTTTTGTCAACGTCTTATATCCAAATCGTATTCTAACATTTTGTGTGTGTGTGTTTTTGCTGTTTTTTCCCTGTAAATGAACACCCTATACTTGATCATAGTAGATACTACAGCGCCACAATACAAAGCACGGCATGATTTGAGCTTGTATAGATCTACTTGTGCTACTTTTGCTGTTTTTGAATGTTCCTGAAAAGTAACAGTTTGGGACATAATGTGGTTTCAACCCGACAGAAACCATATTAAATGCATGCATTTAACTTTTACGAAAGGTACACAGTTCCATCTGATGTCATTGAAGTACTGTGATAGTACCACAGTTTAACAAATAAACAAATTAAATTCAGTTCAATTCAATTCAGTTAACCATGTTCACCCCGCATCCACATTTGGAAAAATGTGCCAAAATGTGTTAAGATCTTCTCTCAATTAAAAATTGCAAAACAATAACTGCAGAACCTCAAGCTCTCAATGCCTTGCTGTAAATCACATGATAGAAAGTACAGCAAGTATATTCATGAAGATAAATCGTGATCATAGTTACTTGTCTAATCCCAGTCTCCAGAGGTGCACGCACGCGTCGCACGCACGCACGCACGCATGCGCGCACACACAGACACAGTTAATTAGCATCCCCTTAGCCAGTGTGTGGAATACATTGGTGTGTTTGGATGCAAAGCAGCGAATAGCATTAGCATACTTTACTGACATCTTTGAATTGTCAACAGCCTATGCACACTAGCTACTATTCACGCACAAATGCACTCACACACGCATGCATGCACGCACGCACACACACATCTCACACACACACACACACACACACACACACACACACACACACACACACACACACACACACACACACACACACACACACATACATATACACACACACACACACACACACACACACACACACACACACACACACACATAAACACCTTAAACAACTTGCATATACATCCATGAGATTTCTCTCTCTCACACTCTCTCTCACACACACACACACACACAAAACAACTTGCACAATCAATTATAGATATCCATGCAATCTCTCTCTCTCTCTCTCGCCCGCGCGCACGCAAGCACGCACGCGCACACACACACACACACACACACACACACACACACACACACACACACACACACACACACACACACACACGCACGCACACTATAAGGTATAGACATTTCAGACGGACTGTCTTGTTGATTGACACTGTCTCAGTTGTGTTCCATCCTGATAGACAGCGAGTACAGTACACTGATGCAGACACAACCGTATCGTCAAACACAATGCACAGGCCTTCTTCAATCGCTATGTGTTCATATTATTCATAACAGAAGTATTTCTAGTTGTAGATCGAGATAGAGATATAAGCCCTAGTTTATAGTTTGGATATCGAGGACTTGGACCACAAAGGGCGTAAGTGAATGCGCCGATATATCAGTCAATATCGGCAAAAGAAATGCTGGTGAAAGTGACAGGAGCTTTTACTCTAAGGTGATCACGACATATTCAAGGGCTTTGTTTTAAAACTAACACTTAGTTAACTTTCAGTTCAGCTGTGTCACAGCTGCGTCACTGTCCAGCTGATGCTCGTGGACACTCATTAATGTTCCTTAGTTGCACCAAGGCAATGTTGTGTTTCTGCAGATTCTGAACCATTATTTCCTATAATGAAGATTTAGTTGTTTCCCTGGCACAAAATGGGGAAATATACACAAAAAGTGTATATACACCAATTTAACTAAATTAACAAATATTGGTATATATCAGTTTATGCTAAATTGTTATTTTAAACATCGGTATCGGCCAATAATTTACACATCGGTGCATCCCCAAGTGAAAATCTCTGCAAACATGAATAAATAACTGTTACATCATTCCTAATCTGTATAAAAAGTAGGCCTATGGATTGCTTAAATGTTTTGTTTTTAAGTAAATAATTACAATCAATGAAATATGAATAATCGTTAATAATAATAATCTTAGTGGGTAGTGTGGGTAGTGTTAACAGTATTAACAGTATTATTAAGGATAATTTATATTTGATTAAAAAAAATTAAACAACTTGGAGGCCCATTTGCAATGTATTTTTGGCCCAGCAGTGGGCCCCAGGCCCCAAGTTGAGAACCACTGGTCTGGATCAAGTGAAACAATATATTGACCAGTTGGTGAATACATACTAGACGGGCTGTGTGTATGCACACACGCATGATGTGTACAGGTGCTTGCACGTATACGTTCACGCACGCGTGCACGTGTATTGAAAGGTGTAGGATGGCATGCAAACCCTCCTTATGATATGGATGAGGTCACTGGTTCTTATGTATGACTGCTGAGGTGCGTGCGTGCGTGCGTGCGTGCGTGCGTGCGTGCGTGCGTGCGTGCGTGCGTGCGTGCGTGCGTGTGTGTCATGTCTGTGTGCACTTGGATGCGCGTGTGTGTGTGTGTGTGTGTGTGTGTGTGTCCGTCCGGTCTCGTCCATTAAACAAAGGCCTCGGAGCATCAGGCAATGTTCTCCGGTGCAAAGAGAGCATCAATCTCACAAACGCTTGCACTCCCCCCTCCCGAACATCAGAGTAAATCTCATCTGGCCGTTTCGAGGTGCAACGCGTCGCAGGATTTGTTCCCATCTGTGTCAGTCAGAGAGGAACACTAAATGGAATATGTAAAAAAAAAAAATAGAAAGAAGAAAATAGGGCCTAATTTATATTTTGTCTTATGGCGGTGTTGCGCGCCCTCCCCCAACCAAAAGAACAGACCTACAAGCTCACAAAGCATCGCGTGCGTGAGTGCTTTGTAGGCCCGTAGGTCTTGTAAGTCTGCTCTTTGGGGAGCGAGCGCACCACCCTCGTACGACGGAGCATAAATTAGTGCTTTAAAAGCTCTGCGGATACGAGTCCTCCTCCCGGCAGCCATAATGCCATTCCACCAACACGGGGAGGAGGGGGAAAAGGGCTGAGATTTTCCTGTCCAAATGAGGAATGCTAAGCTAATATGACAGTCGTATTACCAGTAACGATCGACCAGACAAATGATGCAGCAGGCGATTCAATTTAACATCTGCATTAGGCCCCTAATGTGATTTACTGTATACTGTGCACGCACATACACACGCGTGCGTGTACACACACACACAACACACACACACACACACACACACACACACACACACACGCACACGCACACGCACGCACACGCACACATGCACATGTCCACACACATGTGCATGTTGGTACATCTCCCCAATTACATGTGCTCTCTCCCTCCTCTCTCTCTCTCTCTCTCTCTCTCTCTCAAATACTGTATTCTGGTACATATACTGTAGGCCTATACATGCAATTAGCACACATACTATCACACACTAGGTATGCTTCACCAAGCACGCACGCACACACGCATATACATGCACACACACACACACACACACACATGGATGTATATGTGCACGCAATTGCAGATGCATGCTCATACTTACTGTAGGTCTGCACGCACCCACGCACGCATGCACGCACGCACGCACGCACGCACGCACACACACACACACACACACACACACACACACACACACACACACACACACACACACACACACACACACACACACACACACACGCACACACAGGCCGTTATGAATGGGGCAGAGCAGAGCGGGATGTAACAGATAATGATAATAAATGTTGAGAGGCCAAAGATTATTTGACTACTGAGCCAATAACATCCACCCGTCCAGCTGGCAGAGTCAGCACACAGTGACGCACGCACACACGCACACACACACGCACACACACACGCACACGCGCACACACACACACACGCACACACGCACACACACACGCACGCACACACACACACGCACGCACGCACGCACACACACACGCACGCACACACGCACACTGTATCTACGCTGTGCACATTGAGAAATTGGAAAAGCAAACAAAACACAATCTGTTTTTATTTCTGTATAGGCTGGCTATTTTGCACTTCAATTAATTTCTTTATCCCACGATTTTCACCCAGTGCCAATTACCTAATGTAATCCTGCATGGCCGCTACACTTCCTCTGCCAACCTGGGGGGGGGCAGCGGACTGACCTCATGCTTCCTTCTATGCATGAGGAGTCCAAGCTGTTTCTTTTGAAGCTGTTTGAATTTCCCTGGCCGGACGTAGCGCGTGGAAGGAACACGTTATTCCGACCAGTTCCTTTCCCCTCCATCTGGCGCCCCGGCTGGCCAGAGGGAGGTATAGTTTGAGACCAGTTTTTGTGAGGGTACCTATACCCTAGGGGACACGGGGAGATGTAAACTCCACACAGAAAGGCCCTTTCGCCAACCCCACCTTGGGTATGGACACTGATGACACGGAGGAGGGAACACGCCCCCAGCGCCCACAGCGTCCCCAGTGGGAATCGAACCCAGGACCTTCTAGCTGTGAGGCGACAGCACTTCAATTTTGAACATAATATTATTATAGCGAACATAATAATCCAAAAATAATGGTTATAGTGAAAAATATAATAACAATATAAATAAAAAAAAGGTTGAACTTAGTTACTTGTTTCTGTATAGATTTTATAAATACAAAAGTATTTAAAAACTACATTGGATCCATTGTAAGTTGTAACATTCCTGAAGAGTGATTTGATTTGACCAAAATATGTAAATTCTTGGAGAGTCTGTAACCATATGCACCGCACCGCAAAAAAGCAGCACACATTAAACTATCATATGTTTTGTCATTTCCATTTACAAAATGTTACATATAGGCTATATTAACTCAACGCTTGAGTCTCGGGAGACTACAGTATAAGGTTCCACCGAACTCCACACTACAACCAAGCAACCAACGACTTAAGAAGACGAATTGTTCATATTCTTTGGTATAAGTATAACCATGCTGCTTGATCTGAAAGTCTTTGTGCACTGACTCTCTCATGCATGGTGTGGTTATATGAGTGAGACGCATGAATCTCTCCTCTCTTCTCCTCTCCGTTGCGTGTTTTCTCATCAGCGCCAGGTGTGAAGTGGTCTATACCTTTTTCCCTCTAGCCTGTCACCCTCCCCTCTCTGTCTTGTCTGGCGGTGCTATTCTTAGCGGGTATGTCTGCCACTCAGGTCCCCCCCGTCCCCACACCCCCACCCAACGACGACAGACGGGGTCCCATCTGACAAGCCAGTCTCCAGCTTAACTTTTCTTTCTCTTTTAGACGGCCGGGGACACGAGTAAATTGGTCATGGAGGAATTCTACTGCCGTTCGTCTTTAATTAACACCGGACGTGCACCGTACCATACCACAGCCCTATAGCTGTGCAATATATAAACGTACTGTATAGGCTAATCTCTCTCTCTCTATCTCTCTCTCTCTCTCTCTCTCTCTCCCTCCCGAGGCTGTTAGATGGTACAGTTGCAACTATAGAAACTGTCTGTCACATTATTCTTTTTGTCTTTTTTTTAAAACCTGGGCAAAAGCAAAAAGGAATTAAGGACTACACACAACATGCCCTGTCGAGGACTATATTTCACTTTTTCAAAACCATTTCATCCTAATCCCACAAAACTGGATGTTTAAGTGGGTCATTTTTCTGGATAAACTGCAGAGGGAGGGAAGGAGGAAGAAAGAGATCTGGCAAAGGGCTGTGTTTCTAAAGCAATACATTTAACAGTATTTGGGGGGTATTTTCTAGCCTTTGTTGACACTGTGAAAGAGGAGAGAGAGTAGGTGGTTTCGGAATCGAACCTCGTAGATCATCAGGGCATTGTTGCCCTTGAGTTATGCGCCTTAAACACTCGGTTATCAGGTCGCCCCGAGGCTGTGAAACGGTATATACTCGCCTTTTCAGTGCTTTTATCATTCGAGTCGAGCGTTCCAGCTATTTAACCACCTGTGATGAGCCCTACTTTGACCAATAGGAAGAAGAAGTAGCATGATTGACGAGCTTGCAACACATCCTACACATTCACTGTGAGCTTGAGAATTGGCCATTTTATTTCAGAAAATGTCGACATGACATCATGCCCAAAATAGAGACGGCAGGGTCAAGATCTTCACAATGGGATCGGACTCATTGTGATCCCATAAGCCTTCGCTTGATACATTCAGCACCTATACGTGATTCAGAGTGACCGTTTTAACCAATGGTTCTCAATCAGTTCAGGCCATGACCCCCCCCCCCCACACACACACACACACACACACACACACACACACACACACACACACACACACACACACACACACACACACACACACACACACACTCTCTCTCTCTCTCTCTCTCTGACAAGCACTTGGAAATTTATGAGTTGAGGCATTATAGGCTACATTTTGTTTGACTCTGTGCCACAGTTCTGTTGAATATTATTTGAGTTGTAGCCTATACTGTATCTGCTATTTTAATTTGTTTGCCTCTGTCTTTGTTAAGAATAATTTGGCCAACTGTTTTAATAAGATCTACAAGCAAACAAAGCATTGTGATCTTGTAGATCTGCTATTTATTGGCGAATGCTTCCCCCCATATACAGTATGTATGCTGGGGTTACAATGGGTTAATAAGGCGTATACAATGGTTATCACATCTAATTGCTGAATCAAGCAGCTTAAAAACTGTCTGGGGTGCTCAGAAGAGGTTAAAATAACCCCAAACATGTTGGAAAGTGAAATATCCCTTTTATATACTGTATACTGTTTTTTTATACTGTACCATTGTCAGTACACTCAATAAACCTCTGGCTGTTCCCAGTATAGCTGTACTGTACCCCGCCATGCAGAGCCTGAAAATAGCCGATCTATAAGCTCACAGCCTGAGCATGTCACACCATTTTGAGCTTATTGGAGATTTTCCGGCGCAGGACATGCACATGCGGAACGCGCATCGCAGTATGAACCAGGCTTCAGTCGCAGACCACCATGTGCTATAACTAAATCTAATATAACGAGCCCAGATTCAGGTGAATTGTGAGCCGAAACTGGCATTACTGGGTGTGTGTGTGTGTGTGTGTGTGTGTGTGTCGTCAGCCATATTCCACTGAGTTAAAAGACAAGAAACAAGGGCAATACAGAAGGGAGGAAAACACGTGAGAAAAAGAAATGGAGGCAAGAGTAGAGAGGGATAGTAGGAAAAAAAGAGAGAAAGAAGGAAGGGATAAATAAAAGAACACAGGAGAGAGGATGCAGGTACCAAACACCAAGTTGACAAACAGCACAGACTTCCCTCTGTGTGTGTGTGTGTGTGTGTGTGTGTGTGTGTGTGTGTGTGTGTGTGTGTGTGTGTGTGTGTGTGTGTGTGTGTGACTGTGTGTGTGTGTGTGTGTGTGTGTTCATGTGGATCCTTCAACGAGAGGACAGTGAACATGCAGGGTGGTGACTGGAGAGAGAGAGAGAGAGAGAGAGAGAGAGAGAGAGTCGTTACGGACACAATAACACATAAATATGCAGGCAGGCTAGTGTGCCAATCACACACGCACATGCACACGCACACGCACGCAGGCAGGCACGCACGCACGCACGCAAGCACGCACGCACGCACGCACCCCTCTGGTGAATCGCTGAGCTGAAACTGTCACTTGGAGAGAAAGAAAAAAAGAGAGAGTGTTCTGGTGGGTGCCAACTTGTGTCCCCGCGGATTAGACAAACGCTCATGGCAATGCATGGGTCCACCCACATAGATAGATACACACACACACACACACACACACACACACACAGTGTTTTTGTTGTATACCAATCTGCGAACCCATCGGCAAATAAAGGAGATACAGCGTCAACAGTATATGTCTTGAGAGACTAGTTGTATACAGACCCTGCCACCATAGTGTCAACAATGCTGACATTTGATCAAAGCTGTTACTTGACAATAAAATTGCACCACATAACTGTTGTTAACCATAGACGGTGGAGGCTACAATACCTTTGATTGATTGATTGATTGATTGATTGATTGATTCATTCATTAACAGGATTGTTAAGAGCTGTATCCGCATTCAAAATAGTCAATGGCACCATGCCATTGTTGTCGCTCTGCAGGGCTTTTGGATGTCTAACAACCTGTTGTGTCAAGATGGAACGGAAGAAATGGAGGTAGCGCTGTCACCTCACAGCTAGAAGTTCCTGGGTTGGATTAACGCTGGGGACATGGGCATGTTCTCCCTGTGTCCCCTAGGGTATAGGTACCCTCACATGTTCTCCCTGTGTCCCCTAGGGTATAGGTACCCTCACATGTTCTCCCTGTGTCCCCTAGGGTATAGGTACCCTCACATGTTCTCCCTGTGTCCCCTAGGGTATGGGGACATGGGCATGTTCTCCCTGTGTCCCCTAGGGTATAGGTACCCTCACATGTTCTCCCTGTGTCCCCTAGGGTATGGGGACATGGGCATGTTCTCCCTGTGTCCCCTAGGGTATAGGTACCCTCACATGTTCTCCCTGTGTCCCCTAGGGTATAGGTACCCTCACATGTTCTCCCTGTGTCCCCTAGGGTATGGGGACATGGGCATGTTCTCCCTGTGTCCCCTAGGGTATAGGTACCCTCACATGTTCTCCCTGTGTCCCCTAGGGTATGGGGACATGGGCATGTTCTCCCTGTGTCCCCTAGGGTATAGGTACCCTCACATGTTCTCCCTGTGTCCCCTAGGGTATGGGGACATGGGCATGTTCTCCCTGTGTCCCCTAGGGTATAGGTACCCTCACATGTTCTCCCTGTGTCCCCTAGGGTATGGGGACATGGGCATGTTCTCCCTGTGTCCCCTAGGTAGTAGGTACCCTCACAAAAAACATGCAGTAATTCATGGTCTCTAAACAAGCTCCCCCTGGCCAGCCGGGGCGCCTGATGGAGGGGAAAGGACATGGAACTGGTTGGAATAACGTGTTCCTTCCATGTGTGAAATAAAGCGGCTTGGACTCCTCATGCATAGAAGGAAGCATGAGATCAGTCCGTTGCAGTCCGAATTTTACAGAATAGTTATTTTTTCTTTTTCTGAGCTTTTCAGATTAAAATAAACATAACATTTTTAAATGTTTACTTCAGATACATGCATTGTAGCCCAATCTGTATAGACTTAGAAGTACTGATACATAACCTTTTCTAATGATTCGTGCATCTAACAGCATGTGCATTCAAATTAGTCAAAGTAGTTTAGTAGATACCTTGAGCTGGTTTCACGTTGGGTACACTGTAAGTACATTTTGATGTCAATAATTACTGTATTTCTCAAGTACAATGTTGAATGAAGGACTTTTACTGTTTTCTCCTTCTGTTGTGGCATTTTCAAATAGCCGGCTGTGCTGGCAGTATTTCTGTGAGATGAGTCTAAATGCACAATCACTCAGAGAATATTCAGTCCATTGGTTGAGAGACAAGGTTATCCAGTAGAGCTGGCTGTCATTTAGCTGAATACATAAATATAATGGGAGAGAGAGAGAGAGAGAGAGAGAGAGAGAGAGAGAGAGAGAGAGAGAGAGAGAGGATAAAAGGGGAGAGGAGACAGTGAAAGAAGAGGTTAAAGTGGACGTTCATTCTCAACATTGTGATGAAACGAGTGGAGTGAAGCCGACTGGAAAAAATGGAAGATAAGCAGTTTGGAGGTTTTAAAATGCAACACATGCAATGCATGCAGAGCCCAGACATGAAACCTTTTTTCTTTTAATGCAACACATGCAGAGCCCGGACAGGAAACCCTGCATTGTTGCACAGCACGGTAATGACACGCAAGAGTGCATGTTAGCATGTGCGCTATACACCGTATCCTGTGAAAACGCCCAGCGTGTAGGTCATGGATGCACTGTGGAATACTGGGGGACAGTGGGGGTTACTTCATGTGGAATACTGGGGGACAGTGGGGGTTACTTCATGTGGAATACTGGGGGACAGTGGGGGTTACTTCATGTGGAATACTGGGGGACAGTGGGGGTTACTTCATGTGGAATACTGGGGGACAGTGGGGGTTACTTCATGTGGAATACTGGGGGACAGTGGGGGTTACTTCATGTGGAATACTGGGGGACAGTAGGGGTTACTTCATGTGGAATACTGGGGGACAGTTGGGGTTACTTCATGTGGAATACTGGGGGACAGTGGGGGTTACTTCATGTGGAATACTGGGGGATAGTGGGGGTTACTTCATGGATGCCAATATAGCCTATATAGCTCTCTCTGAATTTCTCCTTCCAGGTTCGGAAACGGCTTTACAATTTTAATTTTAGGCATTTAGAAGACACTCTTAATCCAGAGCGATTTACAGTAAGCAAGAACAGAAAACATGGTAATACATAAAAACATAACAATAGTCATCATGAATCCTACGTAAGCTTAAAGGGGAATACCACACATTTTCAACAATTTACTATGTCATTAATATACCTTAGAGCTGTTGGAAAATAATAAAAAACGTCCCACCATTCTGTGTTTCCTAGAACTGGAGGTCTGGAAAAAAAATACATTTTGAAGTATACAATGATGATGTCATCAAGATACTTCACAATGTTAATGATTTTTGTGTGTGTGTGTGTGTGTGTGTGTGTGTGTGTGTGTGTGTGTGTGTGTGTGTGTGTGTGTGTGTGTGTGTGTGTGTGTGCGCGTGCGCGTGTGCGCCTCTGTTTGTCTTCTCCCTCACCCTCAGGTGAGACTGAGAATGGGACTTGGGGTTTTCAATCAAGGTGTAATTGGGGTCACCTAGCCAATGCTTTCGTCAACATTGATTTTTGGTTCATTTATTTTACCATCCACACATCGCTGATACTGTACCACTGATGAACACATCCTATTTTAAAATAGTGAAAATAGCCCATCTATATCGACTTACCCCCCCAGGGGAATTCAGCCCCTCCTGCTCCCTTTGTGACTGAGGTGTTCATTATCTGTTTTGTTAGAGATCCATACTGCATGGTCGAGAAATGAATAGACACAGATCAAACCAGGACAGAGACGAGAGAGAGAGAGAGAGATTTAAAAGCCATTTGTGCAGTCCTAGCCCAAAACTCCTCATTGTTGGAACAAGGCCTGCACAAAAGGCATTTATGTACAGTAGCACGTTTCTCCAAAGCGCTTAATGTATATTTCACTTTCACACACCACTGGCGGAGGAAACCATGCAAGGCTCTTCGGGAGCAGTTAGGAATTCAGTGTGTTGTTCAAGGACACTTTACCATGTGGCCAGGAGGAGCCGGGAATCAAGCCTGGAACCTTCGGATTCCAAGGCGGACGCTCTACCTCCTGAGCCAATTTAAAGTTGAGTAGAGTGATAGTCTAGTTGAGCCAGTACCACCACAGTACCAGTACCAGTACCACCACAGTACCAGTCCACCTTTCTGACACTTTGTGTGCCCATCAGAGTCAAACCTGCACATTAGTGGCCCAAGCAAAGCAAACCAAACAGGGGTGCTGGAGAGCTGAGCATGTCAGTGACATGGGGAGATGTCATCTCCTCCTGACATCTGCACCATGTTGAGAGCACTCCCTCACTGCACTCCTTCTGGCTGCTTATAATGTGCCGCACATCATTTCAATTTATATAAAATGAAGTGTTCTTCTACATAACTATACTACTCGTGAGGGCGACAGGCACGATATATACTGTAGCTATAATGTCAAACGACACAGATGCTTGGCAGGTTTTAACCAAGCCCTACCGTATGTTATACTTCATAGTGCTGTACAATGGTGTCGTCTAGCAGGGAAAAAATGTCATTGCCTCCAATGCCATGGCCAGAATTGGGAGGCCATGTTGAACTTGATAGTGGTTAAACTTGCCACTTGCAGATGACTGTGTTGAACTGTGAATTCTTCAATGTGTGAATGATAATTTCAAAAGAAAGCAGGGGCTCGCAACTCACTTTATGATGCTCCTAACTTTATTTAGCGACAGGCAGGCAAAAGATATGACGTTTCGACCTTACGGTTACGGTCTTTGTCAAATATAGTATTCCTATATAATTGACACTTGTTCACTGTTTCTACAGTTTTGGCTCAGCACCAATGGAGGAAGTGCGTTACTTTTCTTACCCTGAATGATCATTTCATCCACTTTATACTGACCATGAAATGAAGGCAGAATGTTTTACGTGGATTATAGTAGCTATAGTGTACTGTTCTCTCAGACAATGGTGATCCTATCAATCGCTGTGCTCTGAAATGTAGTGATGAAATGTATCCAAGCCATCCTCTAATGAAAACAACGCTACACACACACACACACACACACACACACACACACACACACACACCCCGCACGCACACACAAACGCACACGCACGCACGCAAGCACACCGTCCGTCTAATGATGAACAACGCATCACACAGCGCTCCCAGGAATCCATTTTGTTACATTTTAACCGCAATGAAATGACTTTTTGAACTTTCCTAATGTACAAACTCTAATGGTGGCACTCACTTCTGTGTGTGTGTGTGTGTGTGTGTGTGTGTGTGTGTGTGTGTGTGTGTGTGTGTGTGTGCATGCCATGGATGCACGTTAGTGTCAGATGGCTGCCGGCTGCAGGCATCATGTATCATTGGTCTAAATGAAGCTAGCATGCTAATTCCCGCTGAGCGCTGCGCGGGCCGTTATTACAAAAGTCAGCTCAACAGTCATTAACGAGCCAACTTTACCCATCTGACTCCCGGATGAACCCCCACACCACAGCATGCCATGAAACATGACACTGTGCTCTGCGTGTGTGTGTGTGTGTGGGTGTGTGTGTGTGACTGTGTGTGTGTGTGTGTGTGTGTGTGTGTGTGTGTGTGTGTGTGTGTGTGTGTGTGTGTGTGTGTGTGTGTGTGTGTGTGTGTGTGTGTGTGTGTGTGCCTGTATTGCTAAACGTGTTATAGGGCCAAGTACCCACAAGTATAGCAGAATGTGAGAACATTGTGAGGAGCATTTTCTCGCAGAGAATGGTCTCTCGCTGAGAGAGACATGAAGCAGGACTGCATATTTTTTTAATTGTGTTTCATTTTTAATTTCACCTCCTAGCGGTCCCAGACCCCCTGTTGAAGAATCTCTTATGGTAAAAAAATAATATTTGTGGAGTGAGGTTTACAATGAGCAAAGATGCAGGTTAGGATTATGTATTTTTATAAATTAGATTTAGGGAGTTGACGTTATATGCCTGATTTGTACTTAGTTTTACTCCATTGACACACACCAAAATTAGGTGATCTATACTGGAGATCCAATATATTTTGGCTTTAGGTAACGTCAAAAATGCAAAATAAAAATCTGAATTGGTGTACAAATCATCATGTCCTCACAAGTATAGTATAGGCTAACACTAACAGTGTGTGTGTGTGTGTGTGTGTGTGTGTGTGTGTGTGTGTGTGTGTGTGTGTGTGTGTGTGTGTGTGTGGTGGGGGGAGAGAGAAAGAGAGAAAGAGACAGAGAGAGAGAGAGAGAAAGAGAGAGAGAGAGCCTCCTAATCCAGGATTTATTGTCCATTAGTGCAGGCTGAAAGTCATTACAGTTCATTCTGCTGCCGGCATGACATTTTATTAGGATAAATACATGCTTTTTGAGGTGCTTGATGTGTGTGTGTGTGTGTGTGTGTGTGTGTGTGTGTGTGTGTGTGTGTGTGTGTGTGTGTGTGTGTGTGTGTGTGCGCGCGCGCACGTGCATGCACTTGCATATACTGTATGTGAGCTCCATGTAATGCATGCGGGATGTGCGTGCGTGCATGCATGCGTGGCGTGCGTGTGTGCGTGCGTGCCTGAGTGACATTTTATTTGGACGAATTTGTCCTTTGGGAACGAGGCCATGATCTCTGAGTGGAAGACAAGACCAAATGCATCAAGATAGGAAGAGTGGATGGATGGATGGATGGATGGAAGATGTATGGATGGATGGAAGATGGATGGAAGATGGATGGATGGATGGATGGATGGATGGAAGATGGATGGATGGATGGATGGAAGATGGATGGATGGATGGAAGATGGATGGATGGATGGATGGATGGAAGGAAGATGGATGGATGGATGGATGGATGGATGGATGGATGGATGGATGGAAGGAAGATGGATGGATGGATGGATGGATGGATGGACGGACGGACGGACAGATGGATGGACACACAGCACAATGTGATGGAATTGGAATACCCATTACCCAATGCTGACAATAATGTGAATAAAACAATCGTATAAATAAATAAGAAATTCGATTTTGCACAGATTTGAGTGTGCAGAGCCTCCCTACCTTCGTTTATTCGAATAGCCAAAGCTGAAATCATAACATTTAGAAAATTGGAAGGCCAAGTGTGGTTGTTTCATGTAACTACATTTTGAGATATCTTGCAATGATATGAATTTTGGCCCAAAGGTGCGTTCATCCCGTTTGTGATGCGTCAGGTCGAAACCGCGCCCGTTTGCGGCGCTCGCGCAACTTCTCGTCTTTGCATTGACTTTGTATGTAATCGCGCTGCTCTAACCATCCAAGTCTGAACGCACCTTTAGGGTGGCGCTATAGGGAAAGGCCATGGAGTCAATGAGAGCAGTATAATTCTTACTCTGTGAGGCATACATTTGCGGTAATCCAGCCAGTAGTTCGCGTTGCATTTCGAGCTTGCAGATGGGCAATTTTTAATGCTTTTGTGTGACGTTGTAGTATGATCAAGTATAGGGTGTTAATAGCAACGATATGCATAATAAACTTATGTCCACAGTACTACCAGTGAGTAACTGATGCCACCTTATATCAAACATAACCCAAATATCCCTTTAAGACACGTTTAATTCAACTGTGAATGTATATATAGCTGACTGCCTGACTCCTAATTAATTTAGTCCCAAACTCCTTTGGGGGATTAGTAATACTTTTTTTTTGTCCCGGCACAAACGTGAAATGTGTCCTCTACATTTAACCCATCAGCCAGGTGCCATTAATGCAGCGCTCGGGGAGCAGTTAGGGGTTCACCTTCTGTTTTCCAGACTGCATTTCTACAGAGGAAGAAGTATACATTATACTATATTGTTATTTATATCTAAATGTAACCATCACTTATCAGTACTTACAGTATAATACTTAATGATAGGATTATAGGATATGCTATTTGGTAGCCTGTATGAGTCAAGAAAATGTCTGTTTTTGTTACAGCCTATATGTGTGTTATGGTTCACCTTGTCCTTGTATACAAGGACAAGCTTCTATAGAAGCTACAGTATAACTGATATCATGTACATTAAAGCATATAACCTTCACCACTTAGAATATTGTTGTCCCCACTCCATATTGCCTCATCAATTACTGATTGATCCACACAACTAGGTTTAAATTTAATCATTTAGCAGGCACTCTTATACAGAGTGATTTTCAATAATATAAGCACATAAATACACAAACTGTATAGTGCATCAGGACACTAGAATACTATAGGTAAACAATTAATCTGGCATCTGTCTACACAATATGGTGTCTGAATAACATTGTGTGCATTTGACACTACCAGATAAACAATGAAGAGCATCTGTCTAAACAACTATTGAAACAACTCATTTACATTTGTGTTCAAGAAAGACTAAACAACGAGAGAGGGAACGAGAGACCAAGATAATGTGGCTGCAGAGTAGCCATATTATCCGTCAGTCGCTATCCACCGGGTGGCAAGCAGAAGAACAGGGACAGTGAAGTGCTTAGACACAAGTAGGACTATAGGTGCTTTATTGTCATTGCTAAAATTAATTTTGTACCAAGCAGCCATCAGGTTACAAACAGCCCAATGCTGCAGCGATGTGTCATTTGAGTGTCTGCCCTATCAACTTTCGATGGTACGCTACTGTACGTGCTTACCATGGTGACCACGGGTAACGGGGAATCAGGGTAGCCTGAGAAACGACTACTCTATAGAACACAACAGTATTAAAGTCTTATTGTTGTACATGCGATTAACGTGCAGAATGTCAGCACGTGTCGTCTTGTCGTCTTGTTATGCTGCTGATCCCAGGAAGAGCAAAAGTCTGAGACCAGCCTGACATGACGACAGGCAGTGCTCCTCATGCTTTACAGGGAGTGTGAGGTGCTGGCCATATAGTCTAGTAGTTGGTTGTTTGTTTGGGCTGTTTGTTGGCAGGAGCAAGACAGCAGCTTGTGGATTGAGACTGACATGACAGTTCACATGTGCATCTAGCCCAAGGGAAGGTTAACTGAGGCCTCTGAGACTGTTTACAATTCCACTGGAGTCCCATTTAACCCCTCTACACACAAATAAAAACACTACCATTTTGGTGGAAAAAGTACTTAAAGTTTTACTAGAGTAAAAACTAGCAATACCACAATATAGACATACTATGTTACATAAAAGTATTACGAGTTTATGTTACCTTTATCCAACCCGAAATATTTGTTGCGCAAAATTAAACGATCTAGAAGCACACAACATCTTGTATTTGTAAATATTAACCATTATATATATATGTGCGTGTGTGTGTGTGTGTGTGTGTGTGTGTGTGTGTGTGTGTGTGTGTGTGTGTGTGTGTGTGTGTGTGTGTGTGTGTGTGTGTGTGTGTGTGTGTGTGTGTGTGTCTGCGTACGCGGGTGCGTGCGCGAGAGTCCGAGAGAGACAGAATGGGTGAATGTAATGCACATGTTAAGGCACTTTGCATAAAGGCACCTTAGAAATGCACCATTTTGCCATTCCTTACAGTCCTTTACAGTTGCTATACCAATCAGAGAGACAGACCAGACAAGCCGAACGGACATAATCCCCCCTCTGCATTGAGCCAGGTCTGTGTGCTTCAAACACAGGGCATGTAAAGGCCTGCTGTGAGCTGCAGGGTGGCCAGCACTAAAGCCACTGTACCCATGCATCACTGCCAGATTGCCTTGGAGCAAGGCAGTGAATCCCAGGCTGCTGCAGGGCTCTGTCTGGTCTAGTCTCTCTGTGATGGAGAGATGGAGAGAACACATCAATATAGACCAGTGGTCTAGAGACTAGCTTACATCAGATACAATGCTATGATTGTACTTGACAATGATGTTACATGTGTCTATATGTAAACCACTTAAACCCTCACTGTAGAATAAAATGTGTGCTTGTAGGTTCTTGCAACTTGTATGAGGGGAAAAGAATAGGGATGTCAGTTACTAGGAAGTGTTAGGAAGTCAGGAGGTAAGACATTGAGGCTAAAAGTTTTTGGAACTCGTTTCAATTGTGGTCCTAGAACTCAGATTTGTTTGTGTCCCTGAACGAAACACTGAACCTCTAACTTGTCCCTTCACCATGGGTACTCATCGTCATGGCCATCTGAGCAGACATCAGCAGAATGAAATGATTTTCCTTCGCAAAGCTTGTAGATTTCGCCAAATAGTTGCCGCCCCCAGCTTATAGGGACAAACTATGGTTCAAGGGGTTAAATCCATGCAATTAAATATTAAAGGAATCTATAACATATAGGCCTATGTTATTATTTTCAGCTATGTGGGTCATTATATGCCATGGGAGGCTTGAGGTGGAAAAACAGGAATGTATACTTATGTTTTTTTAATGTAGAAGGGTGTCATTCTTTAGAACAATAGAATTACACACACACACACACACACACACACACACACACACACACACACACACACACACACACACACACACACACACACACACACACAGTATTTACCAACTTTGCCTATTAGTTGCTGTACCCCGTGGTGAGCCGAAAGTGCTCCAAGCACCAGAGTGAATATATTCCACTTTTATACATTTAATATTTCATAGCTTATACTCCTAACTTTACCAATTAAGATGGCCCTGGGGGAACCAGCCAGGAGTCTCTCTCTCTCTCTCTCTCTCTCTCTCTGTGTGTGCAGAGAGAGAGAGAGAGAGAGAGAGAGAGAGAGAGAGAGAGAGTCTGCGTGTGTGTGTGTGTGTGTGTGTGTGTGTGTGTGTGTGTGTGTGTGTGTGTGTGTGTGCTCTCCTCTCCTGTGCTTGCACGCCAAGCAGGCGCAGTGTCAATTAAAATGACATCTTGGTGTCACTGTCAGTGGCGATGAAATGATATGTTGCTCCTGAAAAGCCCTAATAGGATCACCTCTCCGCCACTCAAACCAAATCTCCGCTGTAATTGTTCCACGTGCACTTTATCAGCCATCCAGAGGTTTAAACTTTACCCCGCGCTGCATTCTATGCTCTCTCTCTCTCTCTCTCTCTCTCTCTCTCTCTTTGCTCTTTTTTTAATACCGTTGCGTGGAAACCTATATTCAGGAAAGGAATTGGAAAGGAGAACCCTTGAATTCTGTGGATCCATTGCCGTTAACAAGCTCCAGTTAACCCATTCTGGGCGGGAACCCCTATTGGTATCTTACCCCAGGCACCCATATTTGGGTTCTGTACAGTATGTACAGTATTCAAAAATGTAATTTTTTTGATGCTGCTATATAAATATTTGAAGTTTTTCAGAAACCTTAGGTCAGGATTTAGAGGCGTTTTTTAGAATCGGCCTTAGGCCTAAATGGGTTAATGATTTTTATTGGTTAAATATTTGTTGAATTTTGTGTCATTGTATTGTGAACTTGTACATGCCCCACCCAGATATTACGTCCGCGTGACCCTTTTATGCCCATGTATGGATTCTATGCAGACGTCAGAAGAATGATGTCAGAACAGGCCAGCTCCATATGGACCGTGGGCAGGGGCCCCTCTCCAGGGCCCGGGCAGAGGCCTTTTTGGGGCGTGGGTCCGACCGACTCGGCACCGGGCACTGCACTCCTTGTCGTGATGTGGAACACGTGTGTCGAATTTGAAGTTGGTGGGGCGAACGGTTCTCAAGTTACATGGATTACAATAGTACACACACACACACACACACACACACACACACACACACACACACACACACACACACACACACACACACACAGACAGATACTTGGTGCATTTATAGATAGATATTGCATTGTGAACAACCTAGGGAACTGTCCCTCCCGGGAATGGAACAAAAACATTGCATCTGGGGAAACCTCTGCTCACAATGTGGCTTCACTAAACAACACTCTTCAAAGCTCATTCACATACACCATTACACCATGCACCATATGCTTAATGTACACACCATATAACATAATGTACATTATCCTGTACTGTACAGGCTGTACATACCTACAGTATTATGCTGCTTAAATACAGTAACTTCATAATCATTTTTGCCTCTCTCATATGAGACGATTTTTAGATGACCCAGCGTTAATCTCCATAGAGAAAAACTTCTGCGCCAAAAGGGATGACGATAGGCCGGTACTCTATAGGCCGCATTATTTTTTATAATTATTTTTATAATTATAATTATTTTATATTATTTTATATATTTTATGGAGGGAGGGACAGACAGTAGGCTGACAGGAAATGGGGAGAGAGATGGGGGGAAGACATGCAGTAAAGGCCGTCGGGATTGGGAGTCGAACCCGCGGCACACTGCCAGACTGGATTACCAGCCAAGGTGCCTGGACCACTGAGCCATGGCCCAGGCCATACCTACAGTATTATGCTGGTTTAATACTGTAAGTGCCTTATAATTGCTGCCTTTCTCTCGCCTGTATATGTAATTTAGATAAACATGTATTTTTCTTCACTCTACTAGGAATCTTTTATTACCTGACCTATTTCTGTAGTGTTTTCCTCTATCTCCATTTTTTCACCTTTCCTGGAAACTAAACATGATGGAGCTTGTATGGAACATAATTGCATCCACTTGAAACTTGAAACGTTTTGCCTATAAATGACAGGTCTTAATTATTATTTTTTTGTTTGTTTGTTTCTAAGTAGAAATGGATGTACTACCTTTATGCACAATGCAGGGACACATTCCATCAGTAATCGCACAACGCTGAAGCAATGCTTCATTGAAAACATTGGGAAATGATGCAATTGTGCAGACCTGCAAACTGAATAAATTGTTAATCCGAATGATGATATTTCTATCTGCGTAGAATAAAAATGTGTCTGGCTGAATATTGTAAAACAGTGATTCTCAAACATTTTTGTGACAAATTGATAATGTATTTGGCCATCTGACAATGTTTTGTGCCAGGGACCCCCCTATAAGACGGGACTCTGCCCATTACTAACCCTATCACCTAGCCCCGTTAGTCCGAACATGTGCTACTCCCGTGCTTGGCGAGGGTTTGCATGAAAATATAGTTCAGCGACAGATATGCTGGATCACGTAACAACCCTGTGATTGATATAAACTGATTTAAGGTGTAGATTATCGTGAGATTTACTACGTGGTACAATCAGAAACCAGCCAATCAGAATCAAGTATTGGGACTAACCGTTTTAGAATAAGATTTTTTGTTATTGTTATGTTTACTTAAGTCTTTAAAATCTGAGTAGCCTACTTCTTACACTGCTGCACAAAGTATTGGTGCGTAGAGAGGCACAGGTCTCAGGTTCTGACTGAGACAGAGACTATACAGGGGGCTGAGGTGAAACTGATGGAACCTCAGTACAATCGTCCAGGTTGCAAAAGTGTGAAAGATTGTGTGATGTTGCTGTGATGTGTGTTATCCAAC
>NC_137864.1:10753409-10758409 GCF_963924005.1 Protomyctophum bolini | reverse complement strand
TAGCACACACATAAACACCCATGGACATGTGGTCATTGACAAATTGTACTCCAAACTATATCTCTCTCTCTTACGCACACACACACACACACACACACACACACACACTGGACACAGTAGAGGCCAATGTATGTCATGCAAGGTGATATTGTTGGAGACAAGGCTTGAAGTGTGTGTGTGTGTGTGTGTGTGTGTGTGTGTGTGTGTGTGTGTGTGTGTGTGTGTGTGTGTGTGTGTGTGTGTGTGTGTGTGTGTGTGTGTTACTGTAGTTTATGAAAAGAGACATAAGAAAGGAGAGAGAGAGAGAGAGAGAGAGTAGCAGAAACAACAAGGTTAAGACCTTTACGTGTACAGTATGCAGTGGCGGCCTTATATATGTTTCAATTGAAACGGGCCTCGAGCCTCCAGGGGCCTCCCCATTTTGTTGGCAAGATATAAAATTAATAAAGCCCCGACTGTCTGCAGAGTTTATTTCTCCTGCCTTCTGTGTGATTTATTTATCCTTCCAAGCCCACCATGTACTATACATCCTGTAGTTCACTTAAGAAATAAAAGTATTGTTATAAGTAGCTTTTATTTTGAAGAGGAAGAGGAAGTTGTTTCGGTTGTAGCCAGCTGCCATGACAGTCTACTCGACTAGAAGTGCCGGGTGGTAGTGGAATAATAACAACAACATGCTTTTAGCCAAAGTTCATAAAAACCGCATGCGTCTATGACTTAAACAATGTAGGCTAAACACTTTGGAATTACGTTTAACATGGTATATCCTCCGTGGCCGCGTCATTAGGTGAGTACTAGTTAATGAATTGTTAAGTTTCATATAGTATCATTCATCATCAACAACAGGCTGTTGTTGATGCCCCCCAAAATAAACAGGTTACAATACAGGCAGCCTACAGGATTCTCATTCTGTTACTGTCACTGCCTGCAAGGATGGTCGCCATTTCTTATAAACTATCTAATTCATACGTGGGTCGTCGTGGGTCCACATGGAGTTGTTGTTGTTGTTGTTCATGCGCCACGGTGCGTGGCGTGGAGAGGGCATCAGAGCGCAGAGCAACTCTCTGCACTCTCTTTCTGTCCAGTCCTACGTGTGGCTGGCGATTGTGGCGAATTATATTCGTTAATAAAGAGAGCTGTAAAGGGGATATTGTCTATGGTCAGTTCATGGTGTGTATCATTCTCGTTTTTAACCGGGCCGTGATAATGCGGCACAATGACGGTAGGCAGTAGCCCTAATACAATGTAACCAACTTGCGCAAGCATTAAAAAATTGGGTTATACCTTAAAGTAAATAATTGTTTAATCAAGCAAGCTGCTTTTGTGTATTTTCTACGTGGCTGTGTATGCTGTTCATGCTTTGAAGTCCGATAAACTGACAAAAATAAATAAATGATGACGTCATGAACGGGGCCTCCCGATCCTTAAGGCCGCCCCTGACAGTATGTCTACCTTTCTGTCCGTGTCATTCTAATACAATATATGTTGTGAGTGTGTGCGTGCGTGTGTGTGCGCGTGCACGAGCACGTGCATGTGTGTGCGTGTGTGTTTTTGTTTTGCTTTTCAGAGCTTTTTAGTAATAAATTATCTGAATGAATGGTCATGATATCCATATTTTAAATATTCCTTTGTATTTCATCATTTTCATATAGTTTGTTTTCTTTCAAACTGAAAACATTGTTAGTATTAAATTATTGTTTCTCCCCTAACCTAAACAGTTAAGGGTTCAATGGAGTAAGCGCCACTCACATCAATGTGTGCATGCATTTGTGTGCATATATGCACTTGCACGTGTGTGTGCAATTATATGTGCATTTATGTGCGCGCGTGTTCCTTTGTGCGTGCGTGCATTAGTGCTTGTGTCACAATTATGTGACACAACCACATATAGGCAGGCAGAGCACGTTCAATGATGATTTATTATGAAAGTCTCCATACACACTAGCAATAAAGCAGACACATTTGGGCAGGACACACCATGACAACGATAGAGCGTCACAGTGTGAGGAGGGCACCAGCAAATTCCCCATAGCAATTTTTTCCCATAGACGTTTCTAAAAGTATTTAGGCCTATTTAAAGACACATTTTTGGGGCCGAACAAAGAATTAGAAAGAAGTGTGTTTATTGTTATGATTTGTCAACTCGGCTGTTGGCCGAATACTTTTTGAAACGTCTATGGGGAAAATGAATGAATTATTTCCTGGTGCCTCGTCGTTCTGAAAGAGGGCGGGACTGCGACGCTCTATTATAAACTAGCAAGGGAGCACTGAACACAGGAAGGTTTAATCAGAGACTAACTAGACAGAGTTGAAATGTAACAACAACCAGTAAGACACCTAAGGACCTCGAGGTCGCGTGCACGCATCCGCCTCGTTGACGGCAGACTGCTGGGCGAGTGCTGGCGCTTTGGCATGGGGGGGTCAGATCAACATGGAATGAATTCTGTACTGGCCATATAAGGAGCATGTCTTGAGTGTCACTATCACTAAACACGGGTGAAATTCACCCAACACCTGCCTGTAGAAAAAAAGCAGGGATGTGGGCAGGGAAACAAACCTACCTTCTATGATGTCACTGAGCATCATGAAGCTATACTGAAAGACCCACCCACCTCAGACATCAGCAACATTATGAAAATTGCAAAAAATATAATCGTCCGTGTTAATCATGCATATTTGACAAAAATACAGTGATTTTTTATTTATTTTTACTTTTTTACTTTACTATTGTCTGTCAGGTGTAAACCTCATATGTGATGCTGAGTAGTATGATCGAGTAGGGCATTAAGTTAACAATATGGAGATTTCTGCCCGACAGCAGCAATGAAATCTTAGTGTTTTGCCAATTATTTACAGGTTGGGAACCACTGCTCTAATTGTTAAGTGCCCTGTAGGCCCGTTAATTCTCCACTGAGTAGCCACTGCAAAATAAGAGCAAACGATTAGCCACTACAAAATAAGAGCAGAGGGGCCACACTCTCTCCTCCTCCGACTACAATGCCATCTATTATGCATGAACGGTTACTTATTCATGTTGTTTGTTCATTGTATTTATTCAAATGTAATATTGATGGAAGGCAGAGGGGCTAAAGAAAAGGAAATGTAAAAAATAGACTCACACAAAAAGCTGTTTGTGTATTCATAGTAAAGCATTATGGTAATGAGAGGATATACTCCGGGCTGGAAAGAGAGATAGAAAAAATCAGGCACTTGTGGCTGACACACACACACACACACACACACACACACACACACACACGGTTATACTGTTATTCCCCCTAATAAACTAGGAAATGTGCCAAAATAGTAGGAATATACAAGGTTGTTTACATAATGCATGCACTAATGCAGGGCAATGCATTCTCGACAATATGGCATGGGGAAACAATGGCGGTCTGTTTTCAGCCTCCTGACAATGTTTTCTCACTTTATTGTGGGACTTTAAACCGTAAATGGTTTCCTTCCACCACTTATTTATTTATACATTCTGGGAAGTTTCCACATAAACAGCACTCAGCTTCATAGTCAATAGAACAAGCTTGTTATATCATTTGATTATATTGTTGTCAGATAGGCTACACAGTAAAGTACTCTGTGTTAATTTGACTCTAAAGCATGTACAAATGGAATATTTGAACCCTTAACAAATTGTACAATGCACAATATGTATGCCTTAAAACAGTGTGTGCCCTCTTATCCAGAGGGCACACACTGCTCAGTGTAAACATGAACTCTAGTCAATATACAGAGGTAAATAATCACTTAAATAGAGAGCAGGGAGAACAGTGTAGTGGCTGTCAGTGCCTCAAGGAAACTGTTGTCAACAGAAACTAGGACCAATGGTTTGTCAATAGACTGACACCACATAAGACAGGAACGCCCAAAAACGTCACATCCGGTTTTAGCCCGGGGTAAGAATTTTCTATGGCTGCCAATGCAACTTATTCCAATCCTTAATCACATACGGACAAACATCTATGCCGATAATATCTAACTTGCGGAGGTAACGTGCCTTGTCCACGGGCAACAGATCTTTCAACGTATGGCATTGCAAATACGTTTGATAATCGCTACTCTGCGCAATATTGTTTTGGAAATGCCGCAAATTGCATTGCAGTGAACGAGAGCAAATCACAACTTCCCCCGGGGGTGGTGACTCCGCCCTGAATACGCGCTGTGGTGTCAGTCTATAGAAAAAAGGAAACTAACTGTGACTCATTTTGATACAGAGACAGTCATGGCGGCAAGACTCCTGTTCAGGCGAGGAGAAAAACTGATTTTCTAATTGTTGTATCCAAAAGGCGTCAATAGCCTATACTATAGGCCCTATAGTATAGGGCGGCTATTAACTCATTTTGGATACAACAATTGGAAAATCTGTTTTTAGGCAGATTCTTCACGTACTAGAGCATGTCTGAAATAAATATCAGAGCTGAAATCGACCAGCAAATATGGAATACATGCTTAAACATATAGGTGTAATGTTAGAGACCACAGAAGTGAACTTTTCAAGCCTGTTTTCTCAACTCGCTGTTTTCTGCAAGACATTACTCTACTGTATGTAAGTCATATCTCCCAAACTGGTGGGTCAAACTGAACAACCAATATGTCAATTTGATATATGATTCCCTGCTTTCACATGACATGTAAAAACAAAAATTAATGAAATCAACGTTAAAACATTCTGTATAAAATAAATCACCCTCGCCCTGCTGTTGATATGTGGACATTGACAAATACAGAGGCTCCTTATTGCTTAGAACCTGCTATAATACACACGCGGCATAGCTTTTAACTTCTCTAAATGTGACTTTAATTATGTGATCTATTAAATACCACCACGGTGGAAATGCCTGGAAATGCCACTGGCCCATGCACCCCCCTCTGTCACACTTAAACAGCCATTTTGTCACCAGTAAAAAGGTCAACGATATAGGCTGTTCCCAGAACAATAAGCTGCTGTTAACTTACCGGAGAGTGTTAAACTTTATGGCTTTACC
>NC_137864.1:10735909-10748409 GCF_963924005.1 Protomyctophum bolini | reverse complement strand
AAAACAGGTTTCCCTCGCTCTTCTGGGGGAACAGTGCTTCTCATGAAAACAGGTTTCCCTCGCTCTTCTGGGGGAACAGTGCTTCTCATGAACACAGGTTTCCCTCGCTCTTCTGGGGGAACAGTGCTTCTCATGAAAACAGGTTTCCCTCGCTCTTCTGGGGGAACAGTGCTTCTCATGAAAACAGGTTTCCCTCGCTCTTCTGGGGGAACAGTGCTTCTCATGAAAACAGGTTTCCCTCGCTCTTCTGGGGGAACAGTGCTTCTCATGAAAACAGGTTTCCCTCGCTCTTCTGGGGGAACAGTGCTTCTCATGAAAACAGGTTTCCCTCGCTCTTCTGGGGGAACAGTGCTTCTCATGAAAACAGGTTTCCCTCGCTCTTCTGGGGGAACAGTGCTTCTCATGAACACAGGTTTCCCTCGCTCTTCTGGGGGAACAGTGCTTCTCATGAAAACAGGTTTCCCTCGCTCTTCTGGGGGAACAGTGCTTCTCATGAAAACAGGTTTCCCTCGCTCTTCTGGGGGAACAGTGCTTCTCATGAAAACAGGTTTCCCTCGCTCTTCTGGGGGAACAGTGCTTCTCATGAAAACAGGTTTCCCTCGCTCTTCTGGGGGAACAGTGCTTCTCATGAAAACAGGTTTCCCTCGCTCTTCTGGGGGAACAGTGCTTCTCATGAAAACAGGTTTCCCTCGCTCTTCTGGGGGAACAGTGCTTCTCATGAAAACAGGTTTCCCTCGCTCTTCTGGGGGAACAGTGCTTCTCATGAAAACAGGTTTCCCTCGCTCTTCTGGGGGAACAGTGCTTCTCATGAAAACAGGTTTCCCTCGCTCTTCTGGGGGAACAGTGCTTCTCATGAAAACAGGTTTCCCTCGCTCTTCTGGGGGAACAGTGCTTCTCATGAAAACAGGTTTCCCTCGCTCTTCTGGGGGAACAGTGCTTCTCAAACTTTCCTCAAACTAAAATATGATTTTTTTTTTTTACAATACTGCGTATTTTGTTAAAGATGGAGTGCCACGATTTTCTTCCACCCTAAAACATGATCATCAGGTATTATTACAATATAAGGGGGGAAGAACCTTTTCCAAAAAGTGTACAGTATTTGTTAAAATCATGCTTTTATGTGGACACGCCCACCAGTTCATTAAGTATGCCTGGTTTGCCTGGTGGGTGGTGATGGGTGGTGATCCACCTGAACTGAAGCCGCACCCACAGCTGTAGTTGTATGATAAAGGGGGAGGTGTTAGGGGAGGGGCTGATAGTTGGGTGTCACTATATTAATGTTTACTTCATTGGCCCGTTTGACTTTCAAGGGTTCAGTCTCCAGGAAGAAACCCTAAACACAAAGTTAATACACAATTGCACATAAAAGCGACTCCAGGGTGTCTAATGAAGTACTGTCACCTCATAGACACATGAAAAACTGGAAAAATACAAAAATTGTGTCACTCCATCTTTAACTTCCTCTTCAATGCATTTTGAGCCTGCGGATCTGCGACTTTTGCTATTTTGGAATTGAGTGATGCTTGTCAGCCTGTTTGAATCAAAGGTTTACACGACCGAAACGTTGTTGTATTGTATCAATAAACAGGTGAACGTGCAAGTATACCAGTGTATATCTCTCCAGTTGATCTCACCTACACTGTTAGCCCAGATTTTGAATCCTGTTGTATCAACTAAAATATTAAAAGTACAATGTAAATATACTATTTAAGTTTTATAAATAACTAATAAAAAAAGTGTAAAGTGTACTTTGCATTTTATAGTAATGTGATGAATAAATAATGTTTAGTTCAAATACATTACAATGTTTTAGTGTAGATTCAAATTAACTTAACATGTATTAGTTTGTCAAGAAAAGCCGCAATGCCTTATGGGAAGAAGAAGAAAGGGGGAAGAAAGAGTGGCGTGGCAGGCTGGCAGACATTAGGCATAAGTAGTACAGCAACAATAGTTAGTTTTATACATATCTTAGCCAGGTGCTAGACTATGAAACATTTGCATATCTTAGCCAGGTGCGCAGCTAGACTATATCGTTTCCAACTCGCGGGAGGATAAGTTTACAGTCGGGAGGCGGGACCGCGGGAGCTGTTTACCCGGCCGAGCATTCCGGTCCGGACTGAAGCTAAGCTGTGCATCTGCATTCTGGTGAGTACTCATTTGAAACAGGGCGACACTAAATATAACATGGTTAATCAAATAGTGTACTGGTCTACAGTAAGTTCTACTTCTGACGATATGTAAACACCGTCAGAAGTCTAGAACTGATTGGGGTAAAAAAACTAGTTTGGCTAGAGTGTGACAGAAGATTATGTAGCATACTAGGCTAACCTTTTCACTTAGCCAGTGCATTTCAGACAGGATAACAGTCACAGTTGTTCCCTTTTTAATCAATGAAGGGACGTGGCTCCACTGCCCGCGTGACTGCATTCAAATTTCCCCGGTTCGTTTGCACGCGACGGAGACGCAACGCGCCCGGTGGAGCCCCAGTGTTATAGTAGGATAACACTCACAAAAAGCCACCTCTTAATGTCATGCGATTTGAGTGGTGGAAGAAGATCTTTGTAGGCTAAATAAAGCATTTAACCCCCGCAGCTCGTCGCATCTCAGACGAACGTCTGCAGTGCTGCCTGAAAGACAAACTATTTGTTTTCTAAACGGGACAAATAGACCACGACCACCATTACAATCTCTATCGTGTGTGTGTGTGTGTGTGTGTGTGTGTGTGTGCGCGTGCGTGTGTGTGTGTGTGTGTGTGTGTGTGTGACTGCGTGCGCGCGCGTATTGTGTCTGTCTGTCAGTCTCATTGTGTGACAACTGTATTACCTAAAATACATTATTATGGCCTGTGTTAATGATGGGCAGTCTAATAATAAAGACATATGCTATTGTATTTTTACATAAGCTATTATGGTTTTACTTTACTACTTGGAGAGCCACATATATTCTGAGGTGGTAGTGTAAAACGGTTGAGAACCACTGATATATTGCATGCAATTAATTGGCATCAATTTTAAATCCCCTCATTTATTTTGTGTTGTGTTGCAGGTCACAAAGTCAGATCTGCTTTGGAATTGTAAGTATTGGCCTTGTTGTAGGCTACTCCATTAACTGTGACAAGAGAACACAGTTTTTTAAACATTATAGAGTTCAACATGGAAGTATAATGCCGAACCATTTCCTTGTTTACATCAGGAATGTCTTTTAGGAGAAAAGAAGTTGTCACAGAAAAGCCTGAAATCTACTAGACGGTAAAGCGAGGTATTTTTTCTTTTTATAAAACCTAATTTTATATATATAATTTTCGGAGTTGCCTTGCCCTGTTGCAATACACACTGTACTCTAATGTGCGTTTTGCTTGGTGTTCAGGCTGGTTCTGCGTATTGCCGCAGATGATTCCAAGGCAGTGTGCCGTCTGAGTGTGACATTTGGAGCCCTCATCATGTCGTGTCGGGGTCTGCTGGAACAGGCCAAGGAGCTGGGACTGGACGTGATGGACGTCAGCTTCCATGAGACTCCAGACCATCTCTGATGCCCGCTGTGTCTTCGACATGGAGGTGAGTAGGGCACAAGTACTATTAGGGACATGATCGTGATACATACTTGCATGGGAAATGGCATGAGATAGAATTATTTTGAATAGAACTTATATGAATCCTCTGTTGTTGTCTCTAGGATGAGCGGGGATACAACATGAGTGACCGTCCTAGACATCGATGGTAGATTCCCTGGTTCAGGCTAAACTTTGAAGAGGTACTTTGTCTATGCATCAGTAAGCATTACATAAGTTAACCCATTGGTGTTTTAAGCATTGTTATATACTCTAGCTATTGAAAAATAGCAGATCTACAAGCTCATAGCGTGGCACAGAGTGCCGTGCTACGAGCTTGTAGATCTGCTATTTTTGAAAGATAGTGAATTCAAGCCCTTTTCCTCTTTTGTCATCGACAGATCACGGCTGTAATCAACCTGGCTGTATTTCCCAGCTGACTCTGGCGTGAGGGTCATTGCTGATCCAGGCCACTACTAGAGGCATGTGCTTACACACGGGCAGACAACATCATTGCCAAGAAAGTTATCATTCAAGAGCCTGGCATTGACGGTAAGAGTGTTCATTATGGGGAAAATTCCCCTTATTCAGTCTGAAAATGTGTTATTGGTGACACTTCCTGGTGGTAACGTGGGTTATTGATGTCTTCTTCACAGAGGAAGACGATTGGACTAGTGACCGGACTCTGATGTACCATGTCAACGACGGCGTTGTTCTCCTGTTGGAGAACATGGGCGCATACACTGTGGCCGCTGCCTCTACCTTCAATGGCTTCCAGAGGCCTGACATTCACTATGTCATGTAGCGACCTGCCTGGTGAGTACAACACATCATTGGTTTGACTCCTCTGTATTCTTTATCTTCTTGGTGAAGACTTAATTATTTACCAAATAGTACTGGTGCTGGTACTGATGCATGGCACAAAAATGACAATGTATTAGCAAATCAAATGTAAATAATAGTGTGTCACAGATTTTGATTATTTGACCATGGGCTCATATGTTTGCTTTTTGTTTCAGATTTGGTGGAGACCATTTCTTGGAGTGCTTGACCAGTTATTCTCAAATCTGATTGACCTTGAAGAAAGGTGTAACTGGACAACGTCTTACTTCAGACCAAGGTGAGTTGTCTACACTACTCTACTTCCTCTCTTCCCTCGATCTCTTTACCTTTCTTATGCAAACTTCTTTCTTATGTAATTTATTCTCATATTTCCTCTATGCTTCCGATCATTCCACCTTTAATTTATTTTGATTCATCTTTATCCTTTCCACTTCTGTCTATTCATATCATCACCTTAAAATAATGTCTTAAGTAATCTTTTGAAAAAAATGATAAGTTGGCTCATAACACTGACCACCTCTGGTAAAATGGCCTAGATCCTAAACGATGTTCCTGCCCATTTTAGTATAAATGGCCTAGCATTGGTCTGTCTGTATGTCCGTCTGTCTATCCATCCATCCAGTGTTCTATCCTTTATGTTCCAGACCACAGAGCCAACAGCTGTCGGGTTTTTTGTCTTCGGGAACTGCCAGTCATCTTGCGGGACGATCCTGCTGTATTCTTCATTACTTGCTCCGTAAGTAACTAAAAAAGTGTATAGTTTTTTTTCTTTAAGAAAAAATAAATATTGTGCAATTCTTTACATATATTTGCACAGCATTATCTAACGGTATGACTATGTCCTGTCCTTGTTCATTTGTTTCTGTTAGGATGTAAGTGAGATTTCCTGTACAATGAGACACAAGCAGAAATCCTCTTCATCAATCCATAAAGTCCTCAGTCCAACCCATCCAAAGTCGGGATCATCTTAGAAGGGAGTGTGGTGATATGCCTTTTAAGTTTGTTCCATTTGAAGTCACTGGTCTGCTGAGCAGTCAGTCTGTGTGTCTGTGTATAGCCTGGTCCAGCCGGCGTGCTTTCTGGTCTAGAGGGGTGGACACGCTTCGAGCAAGCGCTTGATGATATGCACACAGCTGCCATCTTGCAAGCAAGGTGCTACCTATGTGCAACTTCCCATAGACAGCCCATTCATCCAAACAGAACACCTATCTAATTGTATTAAATAATGTGAAGCTCACCAACATTGCAGCTGTACGGAAAGCTTAAATCACCCTCTTTCTATCTGCATGTTTGTTTAATAAAAATCCACTCTAGACATGGGAAGTGCTCTGACTATCACTCAACAGCCCATGTTTAGAATTTGCACACACAGAAAATTTCTTGACAGGATAACGTGTCTACGGTGGATTTTTATGAAACAAACACTTTGCAGGTAGTAAGACGATAATTCAAGCTTTTCATACAGCTGCAATGTTGGTGAGTTTGACGTTATTTAAAACAATTAAATAGGACTTTTCTGTTTGGATGAATGGGCTGTCTATGGGAAGTTGCACCTAGGTAGCACCTTGCTGGCAAGATGGCAGCATATCAATATTGGTTCACCAATCAGAGCCCCCCTCCGCCCCTCCCCTCCCTGGACAGCGGAGTTACTATATTGTAACTATATGCACTGTAGTTCACTCTCACTCCTAGACCAGGAAATGTCTCACGTTCGCCTAGGCTTTCATTTTTTGAGCCGTAGCGAATGAAAATAAAAGCCTGGATGCCGAGGCTAGTCTGTGTAAAACCATTTAACGTTTAAGTGTGTAACATATTGTTGCTGTCGGGCAGAATCCTTGTATCCCCATATTGCAACCTTTTATGTTTTAAGGCCATACTTTCATCATAGCAAACTCACACAAAAGTAGCGAACATAGGCGATCTACAAGCTCACAACGCGTCACATCTTCACTGAGTGTGAAGATTTTAAATAGTGAAAATAGCTATTTTCACTATTTAAAATACTTTAAAATACTATTTTTTTAAAGCAGCCGTTTTGGACATATGAGGCTTCCACCCGATATCAAACGATGGAGTGTATGTTATTAATTGAAATATTGTTGATGATACAAGTTTTCTTAATGGCAAAAAACGTCTGCCCTTCATGACCTGGGACATTACACTTGACACAAAACAACAAATGCACGTATGGTGTATCAACAACTGGACAGTATTGTAATTCAACTTCTGAACAGAATTGTCCCAGGACATGAAGAGTAATGTTTTTTGCCACTGTTAAAACATTAAGAAAAGATAAGGGCTATGTTGTGGCCAATTCACAATTTCACAGTATACTTTAAACATAATGTGGTGCACTTGTGTCTTTACTACAGTACAGTTAATTAACTACTTTCAACCTGAGTGTCATATTATATTCACAAATGTAATGGGAAGAAAAATGTTCAAGAAAGAAATACAGATCTGGAAGTTGAAGGGAAGTTGTTGATGCTGGAAACTAAGCTCAAATAAAATTGTTTGAAATAAACAAAGCAATGGTGTATTTCTCATTTTATTTATGATGTGGAATAATTATTTGAATTTATATTATGCAAAATGTAAGTTAAATCAACCTTGCAACCTAAGTGCAATGAACTTAACATTCTTAGTTATAGTACAAAGGAATTTAAGTTAAATCAACCTTGCAACCTAAGTGCAATGAACTTAACATTCTTAGTTATAGTATAAAGGATTTTAAGTTAAGTCAAGGAAGGATTTTAGTTTATTTAACTTAAATGCTTCAATTCAGGAATTTGTATTTTTCAGTTAACATCACTCAAGTTTTTTAATTATATAACTTAACAATTGTTCGTGCAACCCGTTTCCATAAAAATATTAAGTCTATTGAACTTATCCGGGCTAACAGTGTATAGGTTGTCGCCCTACGCACCTGCCCTAAAACTGACTGGGTGTGCAGAAGTCTTTTTCACTGCTATTTTGGAATTTGAATCTTGAAAAGTAAGAGTTTTGGACATAATGGGGTTTCCACCCGACAGAGACGATATTTTACATTGGCTAATGTGATTTAAAGGCGAGGCAGAAAACATGGAGAGGCAGACAGCCTCTGGCATGTCCGCAAATAATGTGAGCCAAGTCTACCGAGAAAGAGAGAGAGAGAGAGAGAGAGAGAGAGAGAGAGAGAGACAGAGAGAGAGAGAGAGAGAGAGAGAGAGAGAGAGAATGCAGGACTCCCACTGTGAAAGGAGTGTCTATACTTATGCCACCTAGTGGTGGTGGTGGCATAAGACCACTTAAATACTTCTATGTACCATAATATGACATAAGATTCAGGAATACCCCAAAGATGTATAAGTTTGTAGTATAAGGATATAATGTAACCTTAAGTGGCAGCAGGCATTTCTCTGGCAGAGGATGGGGGTTGACACACATTTACGAAGTGAACACTTATGGTTATAGATGTGACGTGAAAATGGCTCAATTGAATAACAACATGTATGCAGGCTAATGGTTTGGGATACTTGGACAGTGGTTTATATGAGTTGAGTTGCTTAAAGTAACTTTGACTATCAATTTTATCTGACTATAGTGACTTTATCTGTCTAGTATTGTTTCACTGGGAAAACAGAAAACAGGGTCTCAGCAGCATGTGCCATGTGGTGTTTGTTACAATGGCAAAAGAGCTTGTGGGCTGTTCTGCTCGCCTCAAATCTCTACTGCCACTCCCACCATCCATCATCAGCACTGGAACACACTATCAGTGGATTATACACAGACCAAAACACCACTAGGGCCACATAGGACCGTAACACAGCTCAAACTGTTTTATGATACCATAGAAAATGTGTATAATTATTTTGGCCACAGCATTAAACGGTGGGCCATGCTGACTGGCATAATTTCCACAGACGATTCATCTCACCCAGGCATCACGTTGAAGCGATTATGAACTACCTCAAGCTTCACACTCCAATACAAATGAAACTATTTGAATAAAGGTTGTACACATCAGTGAAATTAACCTCCTAATTGAAAATCCCTAATTGAGAGTGTAGGCCTAGCAAGCCACAGATAGCCTACATGGCTAACAGGGCTTGGGCACTACCATCTGTATCATTTGATAATGGCATATTAAAAACATGATTTGTACACCCAATGAAAATATAAACGTCACAGAATATATACCACTTCGAATTATAACAATCTGTTGAAGATTATCTGAATATCGCACAAGTAAAATATCAACTTCTTTGCATGAGCCATTTTACTTGTGAGGACCTCTGCTTGGATTCATGGTGAGTGGTGCACCGACGATCTGCAAGCACACAACGCGCTGCATGTGGACGCAACACTTACAAGCCGTGTATATCCACGGATATCAAGCAATTACCTAAACATGAGAGAGATGTGCCATATATGCGCACGCACGATGATTCCATTCACACCTCTCTCTCTCTCTCTCTCTCTCTCTCTCTCTCTCTCTCCTCACATGACCATGACCATGAAATGGAAAGCAAAATACAGCATGATATAGTTTCCCATGCGGCCATGCACACACCACGCATAGACTTGTTGGTGTAGGCCACTCATGCGCAATGGCATTTGGCCAACTTGCAAAAATGCTGTTTGTGGATCATCAGTCTATCTGTCCGCTTTATATGGCTGCACCTTGTCAGTGCGGAGAGCGCTCTCCGTGGTGCTGAAACCTTTTTTCCTGTTTGTTGTATTCCACTATTCCAGGAATTTCCAGAATTCAAATTTCCGTGTATATCCACGGCTTGACGAGTCGTGTATATCCACAACTTCTCAAGATTTTTACCTGTACTTTGAGATTTTTCCTTTACTTTTAAACAGAGAGAGAGAGAGAGGGGGGGGGGGGGGGGGTAAAGTGTCTAGTTATAGTGAATTGAATTGAATTGAATATAGTGAGAGTTGAGGGCCTCTTTTGTTTGAGTGTGTTGGGTCGTTACTACAACAACAACAACAACAGATCCACCTGTTGGTGGCGCTGTAACTGGCCAATGTGAAAAGGGTGGGATATATTCCTCAGCCTAGTATGAAAGTCTGTGAAAGATTCCACGTAAATTGCACACTGACTTCATGATTTGAGTCATTTTCAAAAATCCACCTGTTGGTGGCGCTCCTGTTCTCCTGTTGAAGTAGACCACTGGCCTATGAAATAATGCAGCACCAATGTGAACTTCCTTTTGTTTTGTTTATTTAAAAAAAAACATGTACAAAGGCAATTTAAATAAATGTAAGCCACTTTAGCATATTTAATATAACAGAAATGCAAGTAATATACGTGTAAATTGCGCAACTGAATGGCTGGAAAATGGAAATGATTAAGGTTATTTTTGCAGTCAGTTTGTATTGGGGGTGGGGAGGGGGGGGCGGGGGTCGTGAGACATGGCCAAAGCATTTCCGGGGGTCCCCAGCCAAAAAAACCCTGAATTAAAGGGCCACTTCACCCCTTTTGCAACCAGAGCTGATTTTAATGATGTTGAGGACAGAATAAACACTTTCGTGTGGTTTTGTGTGTAATATGTGTTTTTAGATATTTTAGTCATGATGCCATCTTCATAACAAAAATTTGTAATGAAAATGTGGTCTCACTTCCTTCCTTCCTGGACTACAAGTCACCATTGTAGATTCCTACAATGGTGACTTGTAGTCAGCAATCCAGTCGAACCCTACTCAAACACACAGACTTCATTCTTTTTCTGGCCATCTTTCTGGCCATTTCTGGCCAAAAGTAACATATTTGGATGTAGGCCTATAAGGTTTCCACCCGACAGTGATAATATCAAAAGACTCACTAAACTGCAGGTTAAGAGCAGGTGAAGGCCTTTTGTCTGGTACGGTGGAATCCAAGGAACTCCATATTGTGAGACCGTCGTATTTCCATAATATGTGGGTCTCCGTAGAGGCTTTAACAAGGTTTTGCAGCTATAACCCCAGGGCTCGCCTCGGGTGTTCCAATCAACACGGGCGAGAGGAGGTGAGACAAGCTTCAACAACACCGCAAAAAAATGATTAACATTCTGTTATTAAACGCTATCATACCGACATGCAGTAAGTACATGTGTTAACACACGCACAGCTCACGGGAACACATGATTCTAGAATGACTAATACGAGAGTGATGATAATCAGATCATAACGGTGAAAATGTTCCTTATCAGCACAGATGAAAATGCCTGCGAGCGTGTAGCGCATACACATAACATTGTGGCTGTCGTGGTGGAAACCTTGTATGTCCAAACACTTTTGGACATTATTCAGGAAAATAATAAACTGTGCTCCTATAGGTGCGAAGTATTTACAGTATGCAATGAATGTATAGTGCCATGAATTTAGCGCATGTTGATACTATTCATTGGTTAAATATGTATTGAAGAAAAACACAGGCACACTTAACTACTTTCAACTGTGGGCAATTTATGATTATTATGATTATTAATTAAATTAATTTCCAAAATAACAAGCTCAACCTATACAAGCTCACACGGTGCTTTAAAATACTTAAAAGTGTACTAAAATCAATCCCTATCTTAAGGGCCCTTACCTCTTATCCCTAAACGTATTTGCCACTTTTTTACTATTTTGAAAAACATTTTAAAATAGTTCAACTAGCCAATAGAAATCAACTCGTTGTGAGATTGTAGATCGGCTACTTGAACTGTTAAAATTATTTTAAAAATGGCAAATAAGTTTAGGGATAAGGGCTAAGGGGTTAAAGACCTGGCCAAAGTACGAAACATAATTATCCAATTAAAGTTATATGAAAAACAGAAAAAACTAAAAGTAAAAGAAGATAAATAAAAGCTGAATCAATCAATAGCCTACTCCATAATATGTTACCATAAATATGTTCCTATTATGTGTAAGGGAGAGGAAGATCTGTTTCATGTGTGTTGATTGGTGAGTTGGCTGTCATTTCAACTTGTATTCATGTCATTGCTGTTGGACAGAAATCTCCATGGTATTATTATTTTTCTTAAATTAACGCTCTACTTGATCATGTCACACAAAAGCATGTTAATGAAATCTGCAGGAGAACACTCATAACACAATTAAATAACATAATCAGACACAATTCAGACTTTTAGAATTGTATAAGCATTCGAATACTGTTGCCAGTGTCAAGCATTACCAACACAAACCAGTCAGACTGTAGCTTAAATACCTTCATCCACTCCCTCAGGGAGAGTATAGGTGGGTCTAGTCACAGTGTCAACAGTGGGAAGATACTTCTCTCAGTCCATTTCTGAACCACAGCTAAAATGTCAACAAAGATAGCCAGCTGAGAGAGAGAGAGAGAGGATAACAGAAAAGCATGGGGGTCAGACTTGAGCAGGAAGACCTATGGTGTTATTTATGTGGTCAGGATTGCACTGTTACTCTGTGAGGCAATGAGGCACCCTGTGTGTGTACAGCGTGCGTGCGTGTGTGACAGTGTGCGTGTGTGCAAACTGCAAACGCACACATGCATTTTTGCATGCTAGAACTGTATGCAGGTGCGTTTTTAGTGACTGTGTGTGTGTGTGTGTGTGTGTGTGTGTGTGTGTGTGTGCACGCGTGTGTGCGTGTGTACGAGCGTGCGTGTGTGGGTTTGCTGCTTTGAATTCACGGTGACACTTTAAGCCTTTTAGCTGTCACTCAGCGACCCAGTAGCACGGCGTTGATGACTCCCCCCCATGGGGTTTTTGGTACGACCCACTGGAGCCGTGCCTGTTAATAAGGGTCCTGCCATGTCCGGCAAGTAGGGGGGTTTGACAGGCTAAATGGTTCATCGTAGCGGGAGGGTCACGAACGAGTGCTCCCCAGCCTCTGATGTTTTATACTGTATCTTCTAATAAGATTCTACACTCCTGCCGTCCTGGGTGCTCATTTAAACTGCTCAAGTGTACAAATGGACCCGGGAGAGTCCATTGATACACTCCCTGTGTTCAATTCACACTCTGCATTTCACTGCTGTAAATGGGCTTAAAAAGAGATGATACGTATAGCTTGCGGAGTTAGTTCAGTCAGATATACTCGAGCGGGTTCATGCTATGCTCAAGGGACATTAATATTCGAGGGGTTAATATGCTGCATTATACTATGTGGGTGT
>NC_137864.1:10710909-10733409 GCF_963924005.1 Protomyctophum bolini | reverse complement strand
TTCCTGTCAAAAACCTCAAGGATTCATCGCACAACACAGAGAATAAGAGAGAGGACGACTGAACGACCAACCCTTCTGTTTCTGTGTGTGTGCGTGTGCGTGTGTGCGTGTGTGTGTGTGTGTGTGTGTGTGTGTGTGTGTGTGTGTGTGTGTGTGTGTGTGTGTGTGTGTGTGTGTGTGTGAGTGTGTGTGTGTGTGTGTGTGTGTGTGTGTGTGTGTGTGTGTGTGTGTGTGTGCGCATGTGCGTGCGTGTGTGCGCAGTCGGTAATGTGGGGGAACTAAATATTCTTGTGGTTATTCTCCCGTAGGGGAAAGTCAGCTCTATGGAGTGTGTAAGCTGCATGTTCAGTGTGTGTGTGTGTGTGTGTGTGTGTGTGAGAGAGAGAGAGAGACTGACAGGCCATGACGGGGCGCCTCACGCTCCCCGTCGGCCCGCTGAGCTTCCGATCCGACAGCATTCTGGATCAATCAAAAACCTAAAGGGATGGGGATGTCGAGAGATCCCAAAACACGATGCGCTCCCCTGGTTTAACTCTCACACACACACACACACACACACACACACACACATATGGGTGGACAGATGGGGCATTGCTTGACACTTTTCAGTACGCTGTTAAAGCTCCGTTGTTTGTCTCTCTTCTCAGATTTAATCTTGACGCAGACTGATTGAAGACAAAGCTTTTTTGTACAACTTTTCATTCAGCAATGTGCTTTTTTATGCCAAGAACAATAGTGAATTAGAAAAGTTGCAATTTACAAAAATTGCAAAGTGTGGTTGCCGCACGCACTAATATTAGCTACAACCTCAGGCTCTGTCCAATTCTCCTTGACTCTCTTGACTAGTTTGGTCTTCTGCCCCTGCAAGGGAATTTATGTCTTAAATTAAACGATTGTAAAACATAGATTGGTTAAGTAACCAACAACAGCCAATTAGCTACTAGAAACGTTATGCAAAGCTCGGCCAATCACAGCGGAAGTTAGGTATTACTCCAGAAGAAGAAAGTGTGACAATAACTATATAGTGTGGTTGCCCTTCACACTAATTAAAAAGACATAATACATGTAGGCCTACTCTCACACAATAAAGTATAAAATATAAAATGCATAGCACTGTTCATCGAAGGTTCCCTTAATGGACCTGTGAAGTTTGTTCAGAGACTAGACTGGTTCCGAGATCCGAGTAGATCCGACATTCTTTTATTTAAAAAAGACAGGCCGAGATCAGATTTGTCCTGAGCTACAGACCGGAGCTACTTTGGACCCGACATACCTAAAATGGCTTTCTAACAGGCTAGATATTATACTCTGAATATTATACTATATGAAAATGAGCATTTGTGCCTGTCATAGACATGCGCAGAGCAAGTTCAGTCAGGGAACCTCAGTGCAGTTGCTGCCGGCCGTTAATTGGGCCGCCTCAGCATCACGCTCTCATTCACATGATTCACTCAGCCAATCACACACTCACTCCGTCTTCATACCGGCTACTTTAACCGGAGGTTTGCATTCCTCTGCCTGCTTCCTTTCTTGCTGCTGCTGTATCAGCGCGCTGCTGTATACAAACCTGCGCTCAATTATACTGCTGCTGCTGTATCAGCGTGCCGCTGTATACAAACCTGCTGCTCACCCACCTCCACCCCAGCTACCACCTGTCGTTTTGGATCTACTGTTTAGGTACGGGGGATTCGGAGTCCCTATGGACGGGACTGATGCGCTTGATCTGAGTACCTAAAAAGCAGATCCAATACATCGCCAAACCAAATTAAATATACTGTATTGCTCATCTTATATTCAATAAATATATATTACATCCATCCTTGAGTTGTCCTGACTGAACCTATAGCGGCTATGTAGGAGCCTACAATAAAGGAGTAGTTCACCCTAAACATGACTTATTTTCTATCAATGACACACCCTGAAGCCTTGAATTCTTGGAGATCTTTAGTTTTAGTCATTCCTGAGCCAATCATTTGATGACGAGGTCATCATCGTCATCGTCAGTAGGAGACTCATTACCTACTTGTATGTGATGTATGCTTTTTGTTCTTGCTTATTGTAAATCGCTCTGGATTAAGAGCATCTGCTACATGCCTAAATTGTAAACTGTAGGGCATTATATCGGCTAATATAACATAACAACTATGTGGGCTAACTGCAAAACAATTAATAAAAACGTATATTATTTTGTATTCATTTTTAAACACTAATCTTGGAGGTCCCTCAACAGCTATAATCAATAAGGAATCAAATACATAATTTGAGTGTGGTTTTAAAGTTTAAGAACCACAACACGCAGTCATTTATTATATACTTCCACCTCGTGCCGTGCTCCACGAGAGACCCATCTCCATCAGCTCAGGGCTCTACAGAGACCCATCTCCATCAGCTCAGGGCTCTACAGAGACCCATCTCCATCAGCTCAGGGCTCTACAGAGACCCATCTCCTGCAGCTCAGGGCTCTACAGAGACCCATCTCCATCAGCTCAGGGCTCTACAGAGACCCATCTCCTGCAGCTCAGGGCTCTACAGAGACCCATCTCCATCAGCTCAGGGCTCTACAGAGACCCATCTCCATCAGCTCAGGGCTCTACAGAGACCCATCTCCATCAGCTCAGGGCTCTACAGAGACCCATCTCCATCAGCTCAGGGCTCTACAGAGACCCATCTCCATCAGCTCAGGGCTCTACAGAGACCCATCTCCATCAGCTCAGGGCTCTACAGAGACCCATCTCCATCAGCTCAGGGCTCTACAGAGACCCATCTCCTGCAGCTCAGGGCTCTACAGAGACCCATCTCCATCAGCTCAGGGCTCTACAGAGACCCATCTTCAGCAGCTCAGGGCTCTACCGTTCAGAGACCCATCTCCATCAGCTCAGGGCTCTACAGAGACCCATCTCCATCAGCTCAGGGCTCTACAGAGACCCATCTCCATCAGCTCAGGGCTCTACAGAGACCCATCTTCAGCAGCTCAGGGCTCTACCGTTCAGAGACCCATCTCCATCAGCTCAGGGCTCTACAGAGACCCATCTTCAGCAGCTCAGGGCTCTACCGTTCAGCTGACTGTGGGCAAATCATTTCGGGGGTTTTGACAGTTTGAGAACGAGGCTACTGCAGTAGAAAATCAAATGGGTCATGGAAGGCTTTAAGCAATGAGAGGGTGTGCTTTACCATCACTAATGGCACGCCTGTGTTGCTGCAGGAACAACCCAATACAGTTACGTAAGCAGAAGTGTAAAGCACGACCCTCGAGTGTAATATTGTGATAGTTGCCCAACTTGCCCTTAAAAAAACTCAATGTCAACTCATTCCAACTCAACTGATTTTTATGTTTCTATTAGGTGTTCCATATTGCTCGTTTGAAGCACGGCTATAGATGGCTACTTCAGATTGCTTCCTCGAAACGACCTGTTTAATGGATTCATGGATTTTGAAAATGAATAATTTAAAACAGTGTTTGTAGATTAGTCATATTAATCAATATTCAGAAAGTTGCAACTGACCTACTGATCGGCTACAAATGGAAAGGTTGTTCACATAGGTCCTCTGCTGCCTAGTGCAGCTCTCCTGTCAGCAGAGAAAAGCCAGCTGCGTGATGGAGTAGGAGTAGCCTATACGGTATACCGCTACCGGGGAGCGGGGACTGTGACATCCCAGGGCCATTAGTCAGACCTGCGTGGCCGGTGAAGACTCACCCGTGCTGCGGGTTAAAAATAGCCTGTGGCTGATTGGCTCCCAACATGCGTGGAGGGTAACAGGTTACAACCAGAGACGTATAGAAGAAGAGAGTCGCGACACGCTTTGATCTCGCCGCAAAGCAGGATGCTATGGGGCTATAGTTCCAAACATTGGAACTATCCCATATTGAGATAGAATGAGCACTTCCGCATTCCATTGTTAGATCACGTTGGCTTGTGGCTCACAAATCACTAGCTTCCTGTGAGACTATAGAGCGTCGCAGTCCCGCCCCCTCGAGAGACCCGGAAAATAAATCTCCGTTCATTTTCCTCATAGGCATTTCTTAAAGTATTTATTTAAAGACGGTTAAGCCGCGGACAAAGCCAACTCGGATCGTGAGAAATCATGACAATGAACACAATGTTTTGGTCCTATCAAATCATTAGAAAGAAGAAAATAAAGGCAGGAGACAACACTATTTGTTTTGTTTTTCTTCTTATAAATTATTTGATCGGACCAAAACATTGTGTTCATTGTCATGATTTCTCACGATCCGAGTTGGCTTTGTCCGGAATGTCCGCGGTGTAACCGTCTTTAAATAAATACTTTAAGAAATGCCTATGGGAAAAATGCATTGGGATTTATTTCCTGGGCCACTGGTTGTTCTGAAAGGGGGAGGGACTGCGACGCTCTATAGGGTTAGGGTTTGGGATAGCGCACGTGCACGCACACACACACACACACGCGCGCACATGCACGCACACACGCACACACCATAACAGATATTTTGTACCAGGAGATAATTCTTTTTAAATTATTCAAATATAGTTTTTACCAATTTCTCAAAATCCGCCAACTCACAATGCAATATGGTGTGTACATTACAATACATAATAACAAAATATATTTTGATGCCATTAAATTGTATTTTTATTTTATTTGTTTAAGTGTAGTTTTTATCAATTTGATCAAAGAGACAGTTGCATCAACAAAATCACCTGTTTGCACCTACGGCAGGCCTACTGTGTGTGGCTGCATTAACCGCCAGTCAAATGGAATAGCATGTAGTTACTTGTAGTATCCAGTAGATGGTAGCATTGTTCTGTTCTGCTAGGAGGGGACTCTGCTGCTTTTCTTCTCAGATATCTTGTAACCAGCTAGACTGACATATCGATGATAACGTTGAATGATTTATTGATTGATTGATTGATTGATTGGCCATAGCCTATATTATTGATAATAAAATAATAAAACTAAGAAGATATTATAAATGCTTTCCTAGCATTTGTAATATCTTCTCAGTTAAAGCATTTGTATACTTAGTTGTATTCTTAGTTTTTTATTTTATTAGGCTACCGGTATTATTATTCAGCATGATTTTTCAAACAGTCAATTTCTTCAGTGGTCGGGTTAAAACAAATATGCTGGAAGAAGGCAAAGGCATCAAAATATACTTAAAGAACCAAAATGAAATGTACTGTACTGTAATTGTAGATCAGCTATTTTCGGCAAAGAGATTTGGTATACTGTGTAGGGTTTTAACATCGGTTACGAGGTTATTCTCTCGAGAGACAGACTGTTGACTTGCAAATTCAAAGGAAAAGAGGTCGGTGTTTCTCCTTTATTTGCCGATTGGTTCTCAGATTGCTGAGAGATTGGTCTGTTGTGATCATAGACTGTAAAAAAAATATGGACAAACCGCCCGTTCGTCAACTAAAATGTTTTCTTTTCTGCACATTATGTATAACATACACACGCACGCACGCACGCACACACACGCGCGCGCACGCACACACACACACGCACACACACACACACACACACACACACACACACACACACACACACACACACACACACACACACACACACACACACACACACACACACAAGCAGGTGTTTTTAATATTGTCTGCTTTCATTCACAATCATTCACAGCTAGCAGAAGTTAAGGAATATTGTTGACCTACAGGCATGCACACATGTGCATCAAATAGAACCTGTGTGTGTGTGTGTGTGTGTGTGTGTGTGTGTGTGTGTGTGTGTGTGTGTGTGTGTGTGTGTGTGTGTGAGCGAGAGAGAGAGAGAGAGAGAGAGAGAGAGACGTAGAGGGCTTCCCCGCTGACAAAAATAAGTAGGAAAAGGTTTGGAAGAGGAAAGAGGAAGTGACATCACACCGTGATTAATGCGCAGTCACAGAGTGGCACCAGGTCACAAGCTGTGTAGCCTCGGAAACCCAGACGTTTTTAACAAGCTGTGTTACATACTAAATGGAAGGTAACTATAATAATATTACTCAAGTATACTTTATTTAAGTACAATTTTGAGGTACTAGTATTTTACATGGCATGTTAGAAGTTACTGTGCATTGTGGCACATTGTGAGCTTATTGCGACCCCAGATCGCATTTATATTATTCCGTCCGTCCGTCACACCACGCCTCCATTTATGGTCATGCCTCATGACATCATATATGACATCACATGACATCATGAGGGATGGAGATCCCTGATGTCATCAATATTAAGCCCATATATGGGAATGTCCATATATGGAGATCTCTGATGTCATCAATATTGGCCAGCAACTCTACATCTGACCTCAAACCTCAAACCCTTAGACCATATATGGAGCTGACCTGTTCTGACATTTCAAATGTTGATCCTTCGCTCTTCCTCTTCGATGTCTCCCTTTTGACTGATACCTGTACATTCAAACTCTAGACGGGCCCGCCCCAATGTTATTAGTGCAGCCGCGCCAGGCAGCCGGCGAAAACTAGAGTTCTCAACAGGCCCGAAAATTCATTACTCACACCCAGTAGTCTGCTGTCACCCAGGCGGAGGGCGAGGTTGCTTCTCGCCCCTCAGGGCATCTTACTGGTAGATGGCCTATATTGTCAATATACTTTTTTGTGACACTGACATAATATGTACAAAACTCAGCATTAAATTATGAAACAAAAGAGGGGAGGGGTATATGGACATAAAATGTTGCTTCCCAGTCCCACACATCCAATCAATGCTCTTCGTGCCATTGTGGGGATTCGATTCTGTGGCCTGCACCAACTAAATTAAATTAACAGGGTGCAAGTGATTTGTTTTAGTTGTTTTGTACAAATAAGTGATTAATAGCCATTTATGAAGTTCAGTAACAGGGATCTCCCCTTATTGCCGAATCATTAGTAAACAGAAAATACATTTTCAAGTCAGGATACCAATTTCATCCAGTAAAAACAATTTGCCTGGGAGTCCCGACCCCCAGTTTGGGAACCACTGCCCATAAAGCATGTGAACACAGTGAAATGTCTTTCTCAAAATAACCCGTGGAGATTGAATTAGCATGTATTTGAAACATTCCAAATCCAAATGTGCTATTTCACGGTCAGTCAGGTCAGATTGTTTTCGCTACTTTCTCTCTATTTAATATGATCTTGTGATTTGTTGTTACTGGGCAGATCTTGGCAAGCGTCGGTCTCAAGCAAGCATTACTAATGACATCAAATTAATTTGAATTAAAAATGATTTATTGAAAATTTGCTTGTACTTTATTAGATTTCAGTGGGAAAACAGCCAAGACTTGTATTTGAATGACTCTTTTGAGGATTCCATTACTCACAACTATTTTAAGCATGATGTGCAATTGTACATTGTATTAGTAATGGAACGCTGAAATAACTCATTTTTCTTGCAGTAAATTATTGAGTATTTCCACTAGTTATACTTAAACTCCACTACGATAATACCTTTTTTACTCCACTACAATTAGATATTAATTAGTTTGTAGATTTAGATTATTAATACAAACCATATAACATATAGGCTACCATTACTGATGATTGTATAGGTTAATCTACCCAGTAACATAAAGTCATTACCCCATCTTTATCAGCTGTAACATTAAAATGATAGACACATCAATACATTAGTCTTAGTCTAGTTTTAGTTGACTAAATATCATAAGAGTTTAGTTTACTAAATCTACTGTTCATTTAGTCGATTCAAATGTATTTTGGCAGGCCCGATGGTGGCTGATTTACTCAGCCGTGTGCCGAATATATAGCTGATCCAAAAGCACACAATGTGTCACGCTGCGACATCTTGTGAGCATGTAGATCTGTTTTTTCTGACATGCTTGGTTGTGTGCAGTGACCCTTGCACACAACCGATTGTAGCATTGCGCGGAAGCGGGGATCTGGCTCCCACTCGCCAGACCAACGCGCAACCTACCGTGCCTGATTGGCTGTTGCGGGCCGGGTCTTGGCTGGGGGCTACACAAGCATGAAATGACTTGTCTTAGTTCTACTGGATCTCTTCTCCACTTTATTTGTTGACGAAATTGTCAATCTGGTTAGGGTGCCTCTCGGGCATCCTAACCAGATGCCCGAACCACCTAAGCTGGCTCCTTTCCAGGCGAAGGAGCAGCGGTTCTATACTCCGAGTCTCTCTCGTGTGACTGAACTTCTCACCCTATCTCTAAGATGCCAGCCACCCGTCGAAGAAAACTAATTTCGGCCGATTGTATTCGCGACCTTATTCTTTCGGTCATGACCCACACTTCATGACCACAGGTGAAAGTAGGAACGAAGATTGCTCGTTAGACGGAGAGCTTTGCCTTCTGGCTCAACTCTCTTTTCGTCACAACAGTGCTTTACAGAGACTGCAATACCGCCCTGTGTGTTAGCTGTGCTAGCGGTGATTACATTAAAGCATGCATTTTAATGAGCCTGAATCCCACAATGATGATGGTTTGGTTCCTTACAAAGGAAGAGTAATGTTTTGTTTTAATGAGCTGGGGGTCTAAAGGTGACTCACTACATTTGTCACACTGACTCGGTGACCCAGGTCTTGTCCAGTATGGTGACAGATTAAACGTCCCGTTTGGGCCCTTGGGGGTGAAAGAATGCAGTTAGGAAACTATAAAGATGTATATGGTCAGTGTCGGGCAGAAACATCTTATCTCCATATTTGTGTGTTTTATTCATACATGTAACGCCCTGCTTGATCATACTACAGCGTCACACCAAAGCATACCAAGGGTAAACACCAAGGGTAAAAGTAAAACAGTGTTTAATTATGATTAAACAGAAAGACATGGCATCAGATAATCTATACCCCAAACCCAGCCCCAATAGTCCTTAATTCTGTCAGGCTTTCCATCAGTCCATAAGGTCCAGTCCAATAATGTTCCTCTGACAGGTAGTCCTTCCATTGAGGGATCAAAGGACAATAATAAATCACCTCATTCTATTCAACCTATTGCAAGTCTGCAACATGTCCACACAAGGCCCAGTGAGGTTTAAAATGACTCAATTCATACAAAATCAAGGGCTGGGCAATTATCACTAATAGAAGAGAGGCAAGTCTCAACTTAATGAACCCCTCTACTGCTTTCCCCTCTGCGCTGACGGCTCCACCATGGTCTTAGGCATAATGTTGTACCCAATGTGTATCTTAGCTATAACCATCTAAGTAGCCCATACATCATTTATTCAGACTCCTCCCCAAAACAGCTTATCTGTCATGACCCCTTATCCATAATTTATACATTACAGATAATTGTTATGCACTTGGATGGTTCTTTGTCTCAAAAGGCACAAACATTCTTCTCCACTTTCAACCTGGTCTCCTGTTTTTATTGTATTACAACAATGGCCGAACTATAGCAGATCTACATCACACGTCGGAATGCAGGAAAGAAACGAAAACTAAAATCATACATTCTAAAATAGCAGATCTGCAAGCTCACAACGCGTCACAATGTGACACGATGTGAGCTTAAAGATTGGCTATTTGTGTGCGCACTGCTGTATGACAAAATTGGGAGTTTATTTATGAAAGAGAAATAGAATATGGGTGAATATACTGAATATGTGAGGGTGGCTGATTCAGTCACATGGAGATACAAGGTTTCTGCCCAACAGCTGTGTTCTGGTGTACTGCCTCTGGTCAAAATTGAGGCAGGTTTCATTTGCAGGTTAAAATAACAGTAACAAAAACAAAACAAAACAAAAAAATGTCCAGCACATTCCAGACTGTGTTCCCCCCTATGGTCATTATATTTACACACGCACGCACGCACGCACGCACACACAGTCACGCACACACAGTCACACGCACATGCACACACAGACACGCACACACAGTCATGCACGCACACACACACACACACACACACACACACACACACACACACACACACACACACACACAGAATCCCACATTGTGCAATCTAAGCATCTTACACACGAGTACCCCCTGTGTCCCAGTTGCATGCTCTCGCACACACACGCATATGTACGCTTACATGCACACATGCAAGCACGCACGCACACACGCACGCACGCACGCACACACACACGCGCGCACACACACACACGTGGGTCATAAGTCAAGCTGTGTTTGAATAGCAGGAAGGGAGTGTGATAGTTAATAATGGACTTCACTGATGTAATATATGGTGTGAACCTCCTTCTGTGCCACCAAGCTTTATCGCTACATCACACATGCACGCACGCACACACACACACACACACACACACACACACACACACACACACACACACACACACACACACACACACACACACACAGTGCCAGCAGTTATCGTCTCATCGGCAGACCTGGGCAGCTCCTTTTGCTTCCTTCCCTATTAGGAAACAACCTGGTGCGTGTGTGTGTACGTGTATCAGTGCGTGTGTCCGTGCGTGTCTGTGGGTGTGTGTCTGTTTGTGCGTGCTTGCGTGTATTGTGCAGCAAAGTCGCGAACTGGAAAATAGCCGATCTACAAGGTCACAACGTGCTGCAGCTCGACACATTGTGAGCTTGTATAGGCTATTAGATCTGATTTTTCGGTTTCAAGCTTAAATATATGTGGCCCAGTAGTGGAACCACGTATATCGTCCCCACCCCTGTTTCCTCAATACAAAAATACAAGACAAAAAAAACCCAATACAAAATCACACCAATGAAACAGGAATTTGTCATCATTATTTACAAAAGGAAGACAGGCTAATTACAGGAATCATCTTTGAATGAGCTCAGTTCAACTGGGTTCATCATCACACCACATGTTCCTGTATCAGTGGAATTCTCTGAAACCATGTGCTTCTTTAACTTCATCATTTCAAGGATTTAGTATGTATTCGACCACGGACCCCCATAAATCAACAGTTTATAGACCCATATAAGGATCTATTTTCGCTCTTCTAAAGTATCTGTCGGGCAAGATCAAGATTCAGTTGGTTTATTTTCGAGGATTAAATGTCTCATATGGGTCAGGCAAAATAAGGACTGATAAGTCATAACACAGCAGTGACAGCATTGCTTTCAGCCAAAACATTCCATAACACACTGACACGACGAATCTGACAAACCCCACGAATATACAGTATACGTACCTATACTAGCAGATCGTTATCTGCTAATGCACACACACACACACACACACACACACACACACACACACACACACATGATATTTGTCCAGATATTCGTCCATACGAATATATTATTACTTCGCAAAAAATGAGTATAGCAAAAACGTTCTTTTTAAATACGCTTTAAATAAGAGTTCCATGTGAGATTTAATAGCGAAAGTAGCATAGCAGAATCATAGAAGCATTGGCTATGGACCAGAGCTAAATCTGGCCCAACACCAAATTAATATCTCTCTCTGCAGTGTACAGTACTGGTGCACGCAGCTCACAACTCAATGATGATGTGTGCCCACTTTCGCTGATCCACGCAGAGTCATTTTTGAAAGCTATCTGTCTTCTTGCAAGCAATTATTCTACGTGGATGGACGGCTTATTGAAAAATACAGACCTGAGCTGCGCTACTGTCGCTATCGTTCCATTCAGAACGTGCATACATTGTTGTTAGGGTGAATGAAAACATAGGCGCCAGGGATGTGCACACATAGACATCAAAGGGGGCTTCAACCCCTGCCCTTTTACCCGTCGGAAAAAAAACTGCCCTTTCCAGACCATGAATGCAGCATTTACTATGGTTAAAGAAATGCACATGCCATACCGGGAGGTCTCCTGTCCAGTCTCCTGAACTTGAACGCAGCATTTTGCGTTGAACAAATTTGTTCTGAAATCCATGTTGTACACCGCATCTCCACTTGCTAAAGACTGCTGGGTTGCGCCCCGAAACTAGCTGATCTACAAGCTCTCAACGCATCGTAGCGCGACGTGTTGTGAGCATGTAGATCTGCTATTTTCGATATTTTTGTCAAAAAGTGCCCTCTTACGTGATTTCAGCCCCTGCGTCTCTAAGACTCTGATAGGCGCCCCACCGAAAGAGGAAGGCTGAGGGCGGACCAAAACGGGTCAACATCCTGTCATCAACATTCTATCGGGCGGTGCCCCCAGAGGTCAATTCTAACAGCAGAGGGCAATGTTTTTTCCCTTTTTTGCCGATGGGTTTACAGATTGGTTGAAAAATAACATCCAATCAGAGTTGTGTGTGTGTGTGTGTGTGTGTGTGTGTGTCACACACACACACACACACACCTTGGGAATGGGATCTATTCAGGTCAAACCATGCAGTGCCATGACAAACTTGTAGAATAAAGACATAAAGACACGACTCAGAATGCGAGTTGAATGAAAAAAACTAAAAAAATAAGATTGAGTATAAAATGATGACTTATTGAGGGAAAAATAAGACGCTGCAATGAGACGTGACAGCAGGACCACCAGCAAGCACATGTAGATTAATGTTCTCAGTCATTTGGATTCCATATCCAATATTCTATATTCCATATTCCAATATTTTAATATTCGAGCATTGGAAATGGTCAAACTATCAATATTTGCAGAATCATCTTCCATGAAATCCTAATGGTCTGGGATATTTCATAAAGGCATTATGTTAAAGCCTAAATCTGATTTCTTCACCTGGTTGGCTGTATGTAGAACAGTGGGATCAATAATACGAAAACATCAACATTTTACATAATTGTGTTTTTAACCCATGCGGGAACCCCTTTTGGTGTTTGTTATGCTTTAGCTATGCTTTAGCTATTGACCCCCAAAATAATTTGGCGACCCCCCGAGGGGTCGCGACCCACGGGTTGAGAACCCCTGCTTTATTTGAAACTCTGGGAGTTGGAAACCCTATATCCTGTAGCTACAGGATTATGTTTCATCGGTGGAGTTCTCGTTCTCTATATATGAAACCACTTGAAAAAGTGAATCACCACTTCAACACAACAGATATAAGTTAACAATACAATATATATATTTATGTTTATTTTACAACATAATACATTAACATGATACAAAAATATGGATCACACTCACAGTGTATTTTCATGGAAAAGATTGAAATTGCAACGAGCAAAAACAAAACAAAAAAAGGAGGTTGAAAAAGGAACACATTTAATAAATTATATAATCAATGTCTGTCATAATAGAATAATACACGATAAAAAAAACAGCAATATTTTAGAACACATTATGTTTTGGACAATACTTTATAACAAAATGTCTTTTGACTCCCGTTCTCTCTCTGTTCTTTCAACCTTCGTTTCCGTGTGTTTTGAAAAATGTCCACGAAAGACTCTAAGCACAACAACCCCAGCCCAAAATGTCACCCGCCACATTCGCCAGGGGATCCAACTCTCTCTCCTGGCCGAGTCCGCCCGCCCCGCGACCAACCATCTCACAGGTGACAAAACTCTCTCCTTGCCGAGTCCGACCGCCCCGCGACCAACCATCTCACAGGTGACCAAACTAAAGTTCCCCACGGGTCTATACTTTGTCCACTCCTTTTTCCACACCTGATCTCGTATAGGAATATTGGCCACCCCAGAATAGGAACTCTTCATTGCTGGTCCATGGATGGAGGCTGTGGTATATTATGGAGGACCAGTATAGCAGCAACTGTTACTGGGGTGGTGGAAATGATGTGGTCGATCTGAGCGCGGTCGTTAAGATCGTTTCGTTATCGGCACATCTCTCATTACGGGGCGGGTGGAGAGGTGGCGTAGCCGTAGATTGGGGTGGGGGCGGGGGGCATTAGTCCAACCGTCTCCAGTGGTTGGGGACGCACCGGCACACCTCCTCGCTGAAGGAGAAGCCCTGCTCACAGCGTCGCCTCCTCACCTCACGTTCACAGGGAGGCCTGTGACAGCTGAGAAGAGGGGGGGGGGGTGGGAGACATGAGGAATGCATCCAAAGTTTTTATTTACATTTTTTACCAGGGACATGACATCCAGGGACATGACATCCGATAACCCAACTATTTCCATGGTCATATTCACCGTTATCGATACCAATAACACAAACAACACCAGCCAGCAACTCTACATCTGACCTCAAACATCAAATCCTTAGATCTCCATATATGTTGATCTGACCTCATCAAACCCTGTACACTCAAGACACGCTCCATATATGGCCAGTACATAATTCATTCCATATGTTGATTTGACCCCTCCCATGCCAAAGCGCCAGCGCTCGCCCAGCAGTCTGCTGTCACCCGGGCGGATGCGTGCACGTGACCTCGCCCTCAGGGCGTCTTACTGGTTATTTTTGTACATTAGCGCCCATACGTGATCACACTACAGCGTCACACGGAAGCATCAGATCCACATGGTAGAAATGTTTTGATCTGCTGCTTTTGCTATTCACTAGTTTTGAATATGCATCCTGAAAAGTAACAGTTTTGGACATACAGTGTAGGACCTACGATGTTTCCACCCCACGGAGACGATACAAGTGTAAAATCAGAGTACACACACGCACGCACTACACAATGCGCCTGCAGACTCCAGACGCTATAGATTCTTACTGCTCTCCTACACCCATAAATCACTCTCAAACAGGGTCACAAAGGGTCAAGAATGGAAGTGTGCGTGTGTGTGTGTGTGTGTGTGTGTGTGTGTGTGTGTGTGTGTGTGTGTGTGTGTGTGTGTGTGTGTGTGTGTGTGTGCGCGTGTGCGTGTGAGTGCGTGTGTGCGTGTGTGTGTGTGTGTGTTCTCCACTTGTAGTCAGAGGAAATGGTTAAGTGACAGCTTGGAGGAGTCATTAGCCGACTGAGGTCTTGTATTACAGACCTGGTTCACTGCAACACCAACCTGTATACCGCTCACTGGTCAAACACCCGCTTATACTACACAGGCTGGCTTCTTAGAAAGGCTGGGATGACGGAACGGCACCCACTTATACCCCCGCATGCGCGCACGCGCGCGCACACACACACACACACACAGTTACACACACACACACACGCACACACACACACACACACACACACACACACACACACACACACCGGTTTTCAAGGGACTGTTTTTGAACAGAACTTTCAAAGAAGTCCTCACCCCCACAAACCCTCCACTCGAAGCCTCCGCACTTCCAACACCAACCTCTGGTGGTGGTTCAGGTCGTTGGTTTCGGCCGTCTGACGAGATACATTTATTTCCGCTCTGACCTGATCAGATACCAAACTACTAGATCGGCTATTTTCAAATTATCATCAAAATCGTTTCCATGTTGAAAAATGTTAATACATTTTCAAGCATTTTTGGAAAATAGCAGAAATAGACATTTGTGACATGTTGCTTGTATATCGGCTATTTCCGCTATTTTCTTTTTTAGAAGTAGGCCTATACAATTATTAAATTAGGTTATCATATCTGCCCTGTGCAAGTCAATCACGCAATATTGCGTCATATGGTCTTTTCAGTGGTTTACGATAGATGGTGCTCTTCGCCAACGTATGATTGTTACTAGGTTGCTAGGAGACGGATACAACCGGAAATGAACCGGAATGAAAATGTTGGGCAAAATAAGGTAAAAACAGAACAACACTGGCGGTGGCGGCAGAATAAATTAATTATTACCTGACAATCAATCAATGTGCTAAATCGTTCATCGCAATTATTTGTGAAAATCTTGTAATCGTGGCAGAGCCCTATATGTGGCCTAAAGGCCTATTCACAGTCCCGTTCTCGGTGCAGAGGTGACCACCGAAACGGTGGTTAGTTAAAACAGATGTGTTGTGACCACCGCAGCGTCATGTTGTAGCTCTCTGTGGTCACCTCTTCACCGAAACCTGGACTACGAATAGGCCTTAATCCTTCCACTCCTCCATAGCGTATTTATACCTGCATGTGGCTTGGTGGAACCTGGACTACGAATAGGCCTTAATCCTTCCATTCCTCCATAGCGTACAGTATATATACCTGCATGTGGCTTGGTGGAACCTGGACTACGAATAGGCCTTAATCCTTCCATTCCTCCATAGCGTACAGTATATATACCTGCATGTGGCTTGGTGGAACCTGGGCTACGAATAGGCCTTAATCCTTCCATTCCTCCATAGCGTACAGTATATATACCTGCATGTGGCTTGGTGGAACCTGCGTCCCTTGAGGAAGCACTTGTTGGGCGACTCGTTGCACTCGCACTGACACTTGGCCCTGTTGAGGGGCTGGTGCCTCGGACACGTCCTGTTGCACACGCAGCGGCACCGCTCCCTGTCCAGCGCGTGATTGGCCGGGCACGGGGAAGAAGAAGAAGAAGAAGAGGGCGTGGCCGGCAGACTGCAGACGCACTGACACGTGTTGCGGTCCAGGTGGCGGTTGGGGCCGCAGTCGCGCTGCGCCACATCCCGCCGCCGGCACACACACTGACAGCTCTCCAGGTCCAGCTCCTTGTCGGGACCGCACACATCACTGCTGAATATATCTGAGAGAGAGACAGAGACAGAGAGAGACAGAGACAGAGACAGAGACAGACAGAGACAGACACAGAGAGAGAGACAGAGAGAGAGAGAGAGACAGAGAGAGATGTATTTTTCAACGAGCTGTGCACTTCATCCCTAGTTGTCATATGACAATGTTGCACAAAAACAGCCCTCTAGGTTCGCAAACTTTATGTGCCAAGGATATGATTTTGGCCATGGACCCCCATTTGAAAATGTTTTGTGCCAGGGATATTTTGATATATCTTCCAAAATGGCAGATGTACAAGTTTCCAGCGTGGCAGCTCAGTGGCCACGGCAAATCATCTGCCTCCGTCTCATCCTGCAGTCCACTGTCTATACTCTTCTTTCACACCAACTAACTTAATGTCCTCTTTCACCACATCCATAAAACCCCTATAGGCCCCCTGCCTGTCAGTTCCAATGTCAGCATTCTCCTACCGATATTACTCACTATCCCTCCTCTCTAGATGTCTCAGATCTATCTCCAAAACATCTAACATGCGCTGTCCCTCTGATCCCTCGTTCCTGATCCTATCCAGAGAGGGACCTCAACATTTCTGTCTCTGCTACCTCCAGCTCTGCTGCCTGTCTTTTCCTCAGACTGTAAACCATATCTGTCTGTCTCTAAACCATACAACATAGCTGTCTGTCTGTCTCTAAACCATACAACATAGCTGTCTGTCTGTCTCTAAACCATACAACATAGCTGTCTGTCTGTCTCTAAACCATACAACATAGCTGTCTGTCTCTAAACCATACAACATAGCTGTCTGTCTCTAAACCATATATAACATAGCTGTCTGTCTGTCTCTAAACCATACAACATAGCTGTCTGTCTGTCTCTAAACCATACAACACAGCTGACTGTTTCTCCAACCTGCTTGCACTCGTTTCTTCACCTCTTTTCCGAACTCTATTGATCTGGAATGTTGATCCTAAATACTTAAAATGATCCATATGTCTTGTCTCTTCTCCCTGTAACATGTAATCCTGTAATATGTACAGTATGTAGCGAGTTACAAATAATGTCGTGTTACAGGCTGAGGCATTGTTTTTCACGCTCACAATTGACCCTGTAATAAGAGTTTTGAGCAGATTCAATGTTTTTGATGTCAAACCCTCAATAATCAAGGTCAACATCATACATCATGGGAAATATCTCAGGAATGGAGGATACATATAGGATAAATGCATGTATGGTATGTCACAACATCTATGAATCAATGCTCTAGATTTCTATCGTAAAACACATACTTTATGAAATCCCATTTCTTGAGTGCTCATATAACTCCATATATAAAACACTGGCTGTGAGTCACTGATAAAAATAAGTACACACACACACACACACACACACACACACGTACACACATCGCACGCCCGCTCGCATGCACACATGCACACGTGAACTCTTCACGGATGGAGAACACACATGGTTTGCTTTCAGAACTGGAACATAATCTGATGGTTGGCTAAGAGAGAGAAACAGATAGAATGGGTCTGGCATGCTTGTGTGTCGGTGTGTGCGTGCGTGCGTGTGTGAGTGCGTATGTGAGACAGACAGGCGGATGAACACATTCAGATAATATTCAGATAACGACAGCGCAGAGACGCAGTGTTTACCGCTGACAAACAGCACGCCGTGTCCTCTTAGGCCAGCACTGTGTGGTTACACGTGCCTCAGAGCTGCTTCACAATCGTTTACGTCCACTTGTGTTTGATTTTCCCTTCCCCTCGCCCGGGCCAGGGGGGCTAAAGACACCATAACAACATCACAACATCATCCTATGCTAACTCAGACGTATTTACACAGCATTCCAACTAGACTGTGTATCTGTGTTTCAGTGCTGTGTTCATGAATATGTCCGTCCGTCCGTCCGTCCCAAATAAACAAATAAGACAGAGCACTGGTTCTCAAACATTTCAATATCGAGGACCCCCATAACACAGAGTGTACAAATGTGTACACATTGTTACATTGTTGTTGGGGAGAAGTTTTGTACTTGATTGTTGATTGAGGTCTCCCAGGGGTCTATACTTGGCCCACATCTCTTGTCAGAACGTAGATTGCTTTATTGTCTCCAAATGTCTTTGATTGTGTACAGTTAGTCCAAAAGGCCATTTAGGCCCTATGCAATCAATTCATAGATATAACATGAAGAATAACAAAATTCAATATCATCACAGGTAAAAAAACAAACAACAAAAAACTTTTTTTTAGGGTCAGGGAATTCCACGCTTGGGTGGCAGTGCTGTAGGAGATTTTGTCCCTCTAGATCGGTCCCTCTAGTATTGTATCTGTGGGTGACGTGTTGCTTTTTTTAGGTAGTCATTCAGGTATGCGGGCACTGAGGGCATTGAGGGCAAGGCTGCATTTACAATTTTCAATTGATCAACTCTGTCCTCTACCCGGAGCCAGTTTAGACTATAGCAAAATGGGTTTTGAAAGAGGTGGTTAATTGGCCCAAGGATGAGAAATAGTCAAATAAATTTGTTTTGGGAGGTCTGAAGCTTAGATACAGAGACACCTCCCGACACTTTCGCAGAGACAGTTTGTTTATTTTTGAACCACAAAATATGCTTATATGAGATGATTTTAAGATGCCCCCATGTTATTCTCCATAGAGAAATTACTTCCGTGAAACAGGGGATGAGCGAGTGATGTCAGGACTTCGGCGCTCTATTGCCAATCCGTGTTATTTCACCATGTTTGGGTGAGATCGGGTTGCTCATACAGAGGTCGCTGAGGGCTCCTCCTCAAAACAACAGGTTTTGGAATCTGTTGGGAACGGTTCACAACACAACCTGCATGTACGCATGTCGCAAGCCCTATCTACAATAATATTAATAATGAATTGCATTTTTATAGCTTTATAGCTTTTCTATGCACTACGTGCTTACTCAAAGCTCTTACAATGGTCCATTCATTCATACATTGGGAGGTGAAGCGGCGAACAGTGGACGCCAGCGGCCACACTTCCCATATTCACACACCAATGGTGGCAACCACTGGTGGAGGCAATGTGGGGTTCAGTGTCTTGCCCAAGGACACTTTGACATGTAGACAGGAGGAGCCCGGGATTCGAACCGGCGACCCATGGATCATTGGACAACCTGCTCTACAGTACGTTTTTAAATATTGCAAATACTGTAGACAAACTACATTCTACAAGCTCACAGCTTGTAGAAGCTCAAAGACATTACTAATACATTTAAGAATAGGACAAGATAAGATAGCCATAGGACCCACAGTCTCAGTATTTGTAAACAAATGATTCCTCTATATGTTATCTCCGTCTTACAGAGAGATTTGCCCTCAAAACCAAATCTCTTTGGCAAAATAAAGTTGATCTAACATCTCACAGTGTCACATTGCAACACATTGTGAGCTTGTAAATGTGCCATTTTCAGCACATGCTTGCCTATCATGCCATTCATGTCTGTTATTACTATTTAGCCTATTCAGCACCATCAGCTTCGATGAATGCAGGTTGTTTTTGTTTAATGACTCTCAACTGAACCTGTTGCAATGTATGTGTATGTACACACACACACACACACACACACACACACACACACACACACACACACACACACACACACACACACACACACACACACACACACACACACACACAGTGTCTCCCCCTTTACATTTTATTTTATTTTTGCAACATTTGCGGACGTAATGATTTTGTTTTTCTTGGAGGCTGCAGAGGATTTTTTTGTGACTCTCCCACGTTTTTTTGGGGGTGAAAACACCCGTAACACAAAGCAGACCGCCATAATAAAACCTTAGCGGTTTGAAATATCAACTTTATATTCCCGTTCGTGAAATTGTTTAGTTTCCCCCGACTGGGAACATCATAACAACGATGAACGCATAACAAGACCTCATGTCACACCAGAAATTATAGCAATAGAATAATTTACAATAACATTACCGTAACTTCCCCAGTGAACAAAACTGCTGAACCCGCGCTGGTGTGTAGATTCATAGCAATAACCCACAATGCTGCAGCGTGCCCCTGCATACTAATGTCCTTATTTGTTATGGTCCATGGGAAGGTCGGGAGTCTGGACTGTTGAGTCCATCTGAGATTTCGGTCCACAATAAGCCACAGACATCACCTGACAGAATGATGTATGTCCTCTTTTACAAGGCTTTGTGCTGACAAATCGGATTTGTTTCGCAAATCTAATCTTCAGGACTTTTGACTGTCCACAGATATTTATTTGTAGTCACACATTGTTGGCCTATATCTGCATTGGTGGCTGTGGTAACAACATAATGACATAGTACAATGAGAATTTGTCCCATGTTTGTGCTAAATTGGTGCTAAATGTGTGGGGTACCAGATCGTAGAGGTGCTCCCTTTGTTTTTGTGGCTGTGGGCAGGCGCAGAAACTACCGTGGGGGAAGGGGGTGTAGTTTTCCCCCCGGCCCATGACTCCAGGGGGCCAGAGACCATCGACGACCACACAGCGTACCACGCAGATACCCCAGAAAAAGCATTATCTCTCAGGGCGCTACAAATATATCTACACGTCCTGTAAGTTCACTTAAGAAATAAAACTAGTGTAGTGTAGTGTAGCTACAAGTATAGCTCTTATTTTGAAGAGGAAGAGGAAGTCTGTTTCGGCTGTAGCCTTCTTCCATGACAGACAGTTGGGTTTTTTTTTCAGATCATAATATTGCCAGGAGGGAGGAGGGACTGACAGACTGTAAACATTGATTAGAAGTGATGGTGGTGGTGGATTGCTTTTAGCCAAAGTTTATATTACCATATGAAAGCCATGATGCTGCGCACATTTGACTTAAACAATGTGTATACACACTTTGGAATATACGTTAAACATGGTGGAGAAGTGGATCCTATCGAGCTATACTGCGGCGGTAGCCAGCATTAGGTGAGTATAATTAATTAATTGTAAAAGTATCATGCTGGTAAAATCAGCAGCAGCAGCTGCCCAAAACATTAAAAGGTACGCAGGCAGGCGACACTAGGCCTACTACTGTCACTGCCTGCAAGGATGTACTTGGAACTGTTGGCTGGACTTGGCCACCGTGCCATATTCATTTTAGTTCAGAAGTGGGTCCACCTTTTACCTGCAGCTCCGCGGTCTGGTGCTTGCACACATGCAGCAAGCATACAAAGAACTACGATTTGTAGCTTGTCTGACACCTTAATCAAGCTGAGAAAGCAACTTATCTGCAGTTGCCTGCAGGGCCGTGGCTCAGCGGTCCAGCCACCTTTGCCGGAATAGCCCAAGTCTGGCAGCGTGCCGCGGGTTCGACTCCCGATCCCGACGGCCTTTACTGCATGTCACTCCCCCATCTCTCTCCCCCATTTCCTGTCAGCCTGTACTGTCTGTCCCTCTATAAAAATCACACCCGTGTGAACTGAGTGGTGCACTGAGTGGTGCTCTAAAGTTGTATAAATAAACCGAAGGGATAAACATGCACTTTAAAGGCATTGAAATTGAATTATGATGATTTCTACAAAGTTAATGTTTAGGCTACTCCTTCAGTTTTTAGTAGGACGCGTGTGGCTCTGATATTGACATGAATGACTTAAGCATTTTGACAAGAATGAGTCAATAACAGCGACATTCACACACAGGCTCTGGCTCTGGGGAAGTCTATAGCCCCTGAGCTGAGCCTGTGCGGTAATGCTAACCATGCTTCAGCCCAAAATAGGGAACCCATGGGGTTCATGTCAGCCTAATAGAACCCATAACACCACATAACTCTAATACGATGCTAACACAGAAAACAGTTAGCAATAGGACGATATACTGGCTGTTTACAGTTCTGCCACAGTGTGTGTGTGTGTGTGTGTGTGTGTGTGTGTGTGTGTGTGTGTGTGTGTGTGTGTGTGTGTGTGTGTGTGTGTGTGTGTGTGTGTGTGTGTGTGTGTGTGTGTGTGTGTGTGTGTGTGTGTGTGTGTGTGTGTGTGTGCGCGCGCGCGCGCATGCGTGCGTGTGTGCGTGCGTGCGCATATGTGTGTGGTGTTGGAATTCATCACTCTGGGCTATTTGCATTCTTTTGCGTTTCCGTTTGTTTACGCTGAGTGTTACCATAGCAACACATGCGCTTGCA
>NC_137864.1:10685909-10698409 GCF_963924005.1 Protomyctophum bolini | reverse complement strand
ACAGTCATTCGTCAAAGGACCTCTGACCTTTAGATCTCCCAATGAATTAATTATATGATCTGCTCTATCCACTCTGCTCTATCCACTCATGATCTGCTCTATCCACTCTCAGGCTACGAAAAACGATTTTCGTAGCCTGGTTAACCACTCCCTCTTGAAATTGCATTTCCATTCATCTGTGTGGAGTCTGGACCCTGCTAATGCATGGTTGGTTGCAGGAGTACAGCGTTGACAGACAACCACTTCAGCCAGGCAGCGTAACAAAATAACTGACGTCATCTCCAGTCACGGAACACAGAACTTGATTGGGTCCAAGATCCAGACCCTGCTAATGCATAGTTGATTCGTGGGGGTAACAAAAAAAGTGACATCATCGCCAGTCTCCAACCTAATCACCCCTCTCTATATAACATTATAATTGTTAGTCCTAATGGAGTCATTGTAGTTATCATTGTATCGAGTATCAAGTAGTATTTTGCTACTAATTAGAAGACAGGCATTGCATAATAATCTTTATTGCTGTTATGGCTTGACCCCGTCTTATCGTTGCTTGCAGCTATATTTTGTCTTGCATGAGTCTTGCATGGCTACATGAGTTCTCTCTCCTGATTGGATACATCATGTGATATTATGTGAAACCGTGACCCCCCTCCCCCAACCACAAGTCACCAGAGTCAATTACCCTGAAATTGAAGGATTTATTATAACAGCACCGCCCCCCCCCCCTCCTCTAGCTAGTTGACCAAATGTCATCGTTAAACCCACATCAAAGACTTATGGAAGTGCTACCCTGTCTGTGTGTGTGTGTGTGTGTGTGTGTGTGTGTGTGTGTGTGTGTGTGTGTGTGTGTGTGTGTGTGTGTGTTTGTGTGTGTGTGTGTGTGTGTGTGTGTGTGTGTGTGTGTGTGTGTGTGTGTGTGTGTGTGTGTGCGTGTGCGTGTGCGCGCGTGTTTCAGGGTTTTTTTGTGGGTGGGCTCCTTGAAGGGACCATTACCATGGCGACCACTCAGCCAGGTCAAAGGCACTCAAATGCACCGGGTCAGTTTTAATGATCCCGATTAGAGAGAGAGAGAGAGAGAGAGAGAGAGAGAGAGAGAGAGAGAGAGAGAGAGAGAGAGAGAGAGAGAGAGATGCAGTAGCAGTGTTGAATGGAGGTCAGGGACTCTAATTGGTTTGAATTCAGGCTCCTCAATGCTGAGTCAATGAAGAGGCTTTCACTCTATTGTGTCCTTCTCGTGACATGTGACCACTGTCCTGACTGGGAAAACACTGCAAACAACAACGTTAAAGAGCCATCATTCCACACCAAGAACAACTATCACTATACTGTAACTGTACATCATTCACACATGCCGAAAGGATCTATGAACTTCATGAAAAGGTCTGCAACATCCAATAAGTCCCTGCTTTATTTAATTCTCAGCTAGGTGGGTTCCTTGGCCTGAAACACATTGAAGACCTCTGACCCATAGGACAGGTGTGGAGAACAAACAGCCTGCCAATCAACTCTCTATCTCTCTCTCTCTCTCTCTATCACACACACACACACACACACACACACACACACACACACACACACACACACACACACACACACACACATTCAGACAGACAGAAATGCTGATTGAAAGACGCTTAAAATCTGTTCAACGCCAGGAACCAAAACCGTTTACCGCAATTTGCATCGTCTGCTAAGTGTTGAGACCTGTCAACGTCTGCCAGCGCTTTGCCTTCGACGTCCTGCCAAACACAGCAGATAGGAACAAAGTTAAACACCGAAAACTTGAGCAATGATAACCTGACCTTCATTTGGTTCGAAAAAAGTGAAATAATAAGAAAGTTTCTAACACCAAGCTTTCCATGGAAACTGGACAACAAAATACGTGACTCAGACAAGAGTCACTTCAGTTCAGATAAACAGTAAATTATCTAGTCTACCACGACGTGAATTAGCTCCTAAGTATTTAAATCCCTTCGGTGGCTTGCCAGGCCTTTCAGCCCACTGCCAAAAACAGCATTTAGCAAAAGCTAGCAGAGGAGAAGAATGTGTTGTGAAACCTCAGCGAAACCCACAGCTTTATTGCGGTGCTGCCAGACGCATAGCTTGTAACACATTTATTTTGGGGGGTGGGGGGGCTTTTTGTATCTTTATTTTAGCTGTATTGTTATTGTGAGAGGTGACAGTGACATTGTCCTTGAAGTATTGAGTACATTTAATGAGGCCTAACCGTTCAATTCCCTCCCATCTAATCCAGACGTGCAGGCTTTGACAAACACGATCGGTTCTGAAAACGAAGCCGGGGCACGAGCCCCTCCTATGCCCAGGTTTGTGCGTCTGTGTGTACCAAATTGATTTGATTGGCGGAGCATGCAGGGCTTGACATTAAGGCTTGTACTGTTGACCGGGACAAGTAATACATCTTTCCGGACATGTGCATTAAAATTGTACTTGTCCGTCGGACAAGTGACTCTTGGTTTGTGTGACACTCCATAGCAGCCAACAATATTGTCTGGCACTAAACGACCTTCATCAGGTATATGAAGGTCGTTCATCCTAATGGGACTGATCGAGGGTAGCTACTGGGACGTAAGTCGGGACTTGATCACCCCGGCTGGGTCACCTGAGTGAGGGGTATGATGTTGGGAGACACAAAACCCTGATGACCTTGGGATACATCACTGAGGATTCGTCCCAGGTGCATCCATGCGATGTATTTTTGTTTTGAGAACCCTGTTGAGAACTCTAGTTTTCAAATCAGATGTCATATAGTGACCTCACGAGACCTGGGCACCATACGAATTATGGGGGCTTTCTTATGTATGAGGATTTTGAGTGATACACTGACTGACTGACGTGAATTGCACGTTTTCATAGTAAATGAGACCTGGGGTCGCAAGAATATTTTAGGCCAATAAAAAAAACATATATATTTCCCACACAATATATATTTCCCTTGGCTGCTGGACTACATTGTGTTTTCAGTGGTTTACGATAGAGGGCGCTCTACCGCAACCGCAGCCTGTGGATGATCCCAGGATCAACAAAAGGAGTACACGCCAAAATCACGTGATCACACTATTTTTCAGATGCTTTAGGATAATGCTAAAAGGTTTATAAAAACTATAAAAAACACTTTTTTGATTTCTGGTGTTCAAAAAAGAAAAACAAGCCTCACTCACCTGCCCAGTACTATGGAACAGTTTGTCCCTCGACTCTAGACTGTGTCTGTCAAAAGGATCATTGTATAGAATAATATTCTAATATAGAATAATATTCTATGATGATTAGAAAGGAAAGGGCAGTTATAGACAATGTTTTAACTCAGTCAATGAGTTAATGAGGCCTAACCGTTCAAAATCCCTTGTAGTCCAGACGGCTTTGACAAAAACGAGGGAGTTGGTTCTGAAAAACGAACCTGCTTTTTATTAATTCTGAAAGAAAATGACTGCGCGAGTTTGCGGAGATATGGATTGGGTTTTGCATGCAAACACAGCAATGCTCCAAGTTTCCATGCAACCAAACTAAGGCAGTCATGCAACAAAAATAAAACAAAAATAAAAGCCCTCTTATAAGTTCAGTCACCAGCGACCACAAATACTAAATGTGGTCCCATTTAGACCTCAGGGCCCGATTCTACAAATCTAAATCCTAACCGTTTTAGGGGATAAGTGTCTTCCCCAAGGGCACACAAAGGAGTCGGGTTTGAACCTTCTTGACGACCACAAAGGTGATTAATGTCAAACTGAACCTGATATTACAGTAGCACGCAAATTGTACATAGTCAGACATGAAAGATGTTAAAGGAGCTACAGTAACAAGGCATCGTTGCCAACAGTTTGCGTATACATCTCAACAACGCTCCCATGGTGTTCCATTAAGCAATAATCGTGTGAGGGAAGTAAATGATGCTACGTCATATTTGGTGTACAACTGTCTGTTGAAATGATTTATGCTCAAAACGTCTTCCGTAGCATGCCTTAAACAACATATCGTCTCTGTCGGGTGGAAACCTCATATGTCGAAAAGTGTTACTTTTCAGGAATCAAATGCCAAAGTAGCAGATATACAAGCTCACAACGTGTCGTTGTGCACCGCGTTTCAATCTTGTAGATCTGCTGCTTTTGATGCTTTTGTGTGACACTGTAGTATATGATCAAGTAGGGCGTTAATTTATGAAAAACACAAAAATGTTAGATAGGAGGTTTCTGCCCGACTGCAATCATTATGTTATATCAAAACATTGTGTACTTAGCCCATTTTTAGTTTTTTATGTAGGCTATATGTGTTTTTGATTGACTTTGTGTAGGAAGTAGTTGTTCCTACAAAAAATGCAAAACGTGTCTTTGCGTGTGTGTGTGTGCGTGTGTGTGTGTGTGTGTGTGTGTGTGTGTGTGTGTGTGTGTGTGCGTGCGTGCGTGTGTGTGTGTGTGTGTGTGTGTGTGTGTGTGTGTGTGTGTGCGTGTGTGTGCGTGCGTGTGTGTGTGTGTGTGTGTGTGTGTGTGTGTACAGTACATCCACTAATTGACCCTCTTCTTATAATCTGCCCTGTACATCTACTGCATGGACACACGCACGCACGCGCACACACGCATGCACACATTGCACACACACGCATGCACACATTGCACACACACACGCATGCACACACACATGCTCACATGCGGCCGCACGCACAGCAAGAGGCGTCTTGATGAACTGTGTCCACATCCACAGGAAGTATAAGCAGCTATAAACAATGAGCCATCAGCTCTCAGCTTCCAGCTCATCAAGGCAGCAGTGATTGGAGGAGATGCAGTGAAACAATGGAAGCCATCACAGGCACATCACAGACTGCAGGCCAGCTCATTAATGCAGGTAGAGGAAATTAATGACGCACAAGCACACAATGAACCCCATGCCACCGAGTGCATCATCATTCATCAATGTCCAAACTGAAGGAAAAGCCATCAGCTCCACAGTAGGAACAGTGATTGTGTGTTCTTTGTGACCTGGGAGTTGTGGAGGATGAGTATAATTTCGTTTTTCATTGTTCACAGCACAACGGTGTCAGAAATGCTTTATTTGAGGGAAAAAAACAGCACCCCAGTTTGATAACATTTTTGTCTCTGGGACCACACAATTCACACTGTATCCTCCTGTTAATTTAACTCAGAGAGTGTACAGATGGAACACTTTCTGAGTTTGAGACATGCAAGGGTCCGTTTTGCTAGAGTGCTATGGACAGGGTCATACAGTAATGAAAAAATAAAAACCACGCAAGAAAAATAAAATCCCTTTCCATGTCCTGGAGTCTAGAGCTAAACGTCGTATGCTGTTTTATCAGTATACAGTGAAACGAGTTACCTCCAACAACAATAATTATATTTCCTGTAATTATTTCAAAATATTATTTTAGGTATTTCCGTTGAGTATGCAATGCATTCCTGCATCATTAGACAGTGAAAACGTTCCAAACAGAGCCACACATTGTGCTACGAGCAAATGATGCTAATGTATACATCCTTTACGTTCCATAACGTTAGATCAGAAAGCATATTTGTGGGTAATTCCTCATATGATGAAGAGACAAAACAAATTAAAAAGCATCAAAAGTAGCAGATCAACAATCTCAAAATGCGTCCCTTTGTGCCATGTTTAGAGTTTGTAGATCTACTATTTTCTTTGCTTTTGTGTGACACTGTATGATCAAGGATTATCTCTAGGATTATCTCTAATTTAGCTGAACGGGATCGGCTCTTACCACCCCCCACCCCCACCACCTCTAAAGGAAATGTCTTTGCCAAAAATAGCCACAAGAATTGTTGCTTGTAGATCGACTATTGTTTGTCTATATATGTTCCCCCTAGAATAGAGATGATAGGGGTCAAGTGGCTTTGTGGCCTACATTACAATTTGTTGGATTGTGACAATATCCGTCTATTTTTGAAAACATTTTTGACTACAGTTGACATATAGTGGCTTCACGGATACCAATTCAAGCAATTATAATTACAATTTAGGCATTTAGTCCCATCATACTTCAAAACAGCAATCATCATGCTTTAACACAAAGAATAAAGCAAAGTAAAGCGACTGGAGGCCTGTAGCACTCTCACACCCATGGTGAGCAAGTAGCCGAAGGAAGCCAAGCAATAATATGTTTTACTCTTATGTACCTGTACACAAGATGTACCTATATACAGTACGACCTTGAACCTTGATATGTGTGAATTGCTGCCTTGCAGCTGTAATAAAAGTCCAGTGGAAACAACTCCCATTATATGCAACCCTGAACATGAACATACTGTCAACACAGTCAGCAGGACAAAAAACATGATGACATCAATCATTCAGACCACACACACACACACACACACACACACACACACACACACACACACACACACACACACACACACACACACACACACACACACACACACACACACACACACACACACACACACACAGATTAACGGACCAATTAACATGCTAGTAACTCTCTTCTTCTCCCTTTCACCGCAGTTTGACCCTGGAACACACACACACACGCACGCACACGCACATGCACGCACGCACACGCACACACACACACACACACACACACACACACACACACACCACACACACACACACGAATAGCTCTACCTTCCTACCAGTTTAAAGGTCAAGGTGAAACACACGCACACAAACATACAAAAGCAAGAGCACACCACTCAAAGTGTGAGTGTGCGACCGTGCATGTGTGTGAAAACACACTACACACACAGACATACCGGTATACATACTTGTGAGGACACTCTATTGACTTTGGGTTGATTGCCTCCCTTAGTTCCGCAGTCCGCAACCCTGACCTTAACCCTTAAACATGCCATAATCTAAATGTGTGTGTGCCTTCAGTTAACCCAACCTAACACTAAACCCACCGGAACACACCCCACGTGTACAAATGAAGACCCCCACAACCTCCACCCCAATTCTTTGTTGTTGCGAGGACGTCACAGGCTGTTCTCAAAGCAAAGTCTGAGGACCACCAAATGTTCTTGGCCAAATTCCGAGGGGTCCCGACTAGCAATTAGTTTACGTTCACCGTCACCGCCAATTACTAGAAATAACCCAAAATGATCCTAGGGAATGTACAAGATTAACAGTTAAACGAAGGCTGAGTATCGTCAGCCCTCATCTTGTGCAGGACATTTTATTTTACTACAGAAAAATCCCATTTGTTAATTTCGTTTGAAAGCGTTAAATGAACCTGTAAACCAATGGTTCTCAAAGTGGCGTCCCAAGCAAAGTTATGTTAATATAGCATCACAATTGTTTTAAGCACTATACTTTACACATATTTTATACTTTGGCTATTATACTGTAGACCTATATAAAAAAGCATATGTACTGTACAAGCTCACAGCAGGGTTTTCTTTTTTTTTTTAACACAAATCTTCTCTTCTGGGGGTCCCTGGCACAGATGGGGTGTCCGTGGCCAAATCAATGTAGGGGCCCTTAACATGAAAAAAGTTTGAGAACCATGCACTGCTGTAAACCTTGAGAAGGTTTTAATTCCAGCGCCGTAGAACAGTGGCTGTCAAACATTTTCATGTCAAGATACAAAATTGATATGCATTTAGCTGCCGAATGTGCCAATACAATTAGAATGAGATGTGTGTGTGTGTGTGTGTGTGTGTGTGTGTGTGTGTGTGTGTGTGTGTGTGTGTGTGTGTGTGTGTGTGTGTGTGTGTGTGTGTGTGTGTGTGTGTGTGTGTGTGTGTGTGTGTGTGTGTAGAGAGAGAGACTGTGTGCACTCCCGTGCTTGTGTTTTTATAAGCAGGGCTGCTCAAACATGACATTCCGTGTCAAGGTCTCCAGATAAATGCATAAAAGGCCGCAGGCCCCCATGTTGACACCCCCTCCTGCCCCATGTCGACCCTGCTGGTCGCAGTGCAAGCGAATGGGTTCATGTGTGGTGTGAGTCGACCCACACATTTTCCTGTCAATTGCATTTTAGAAAAAAACTAAATACAAGTGACATGCGAATGCACCGGTCACATTACAGGAGAAGGGTTAGGAGAAATCATATTGATTTGGAAAGATAATTGTAGAATATTGTTTTAGAATATGGTTTGGCAGCAATGCTGGTATACTCGATCATGTCAAATTCCATCTCACATTGAACAAGCAGAGACCGTTGCCAGGGTGCTGACAGAGGCTGCGTCCAGTATTGTGCAACTGGAAGTGTATTTATAATATAGCACATTTAAAACGACAGAAGCCCACCAAAGTTTCACCCACTTCTTTACTTTAGTTTTTATAGCCTATTGAACGTGTGAATCGGGGCATTCTGCAAAATGTGTGCTTTTACTTTGGGTATACTTTAAAGTACATTTTGATGACTTGACAATACTTTTGTACTTTTCCTGAATACGGGCCGTCTGCTTGTAACATGCTAACATGCAGTATTGACCATTTTACCTAAGTAAAACACATATATTTCTAAAATCCACCATCTTTGTTTGCATACTCACGGTCTTGCTGAGGTAGCCGGTGGAGATGTTCCGGCACTGCTTGTCCTCGGAGTGGCAGCAGCCGCCACACCTGAACACAGACACACAGGGGGGCTTGTAGAAGACGTTGGTGGGAGCGCCGTACTCTCTGCCCACGTCCACACACACCTCCCTGGGCATGCACTGAGTCCTCCTCCACTCTGACTCTATAGCTACACAGACAGAGAGAAAGGTGTGTGTGTGGGGGGGGGGGAATATAAGGATTATATGGGGGATACATATGAGGTTTCCACCCGACAGAGAGAATATACATGTAGGAAAGCTAGCTTGGTGCAGAGCTTTTGAAGCAAATAGCTTTCTCTCTATGAATGAAATAAAACACGCAGGAGTTGAACGCTCACCTTTCAGCACTTCCAGGTTGAGGTAGGCGGCGGCGAAGGTAGGCTCCTCCTCCTCCCGCCGCCCCTGCGGAGGAGGAGGAGGAGGAGGGTTCAGCGGCGCCGACCGGGCCGCGAAAGTGGCGGCCCCGCCCCCTACGCCTCCGCTGGCGCCGGCGGCCGCCGCAGAGAGCTTGGAGCGGCACTTGAGGACGCTCCAGTAGGACGGGTACATCAGGCTCATCAGCTCATCCACGCTGGACGCACCGCGCAACCGCTGCTCCACGTCGGGCTGGGGGGGAGAGTCCTGGAGAGGGAGAGAGAGAGAGAGAGAGAGAGCAATTGGCAATTTAGTTGCCAATATTGATTCCTCCCCACACACACACCTCTGTGTGTTGTCACTGCTGTTGCATCTTATACTGCCTCACCTGCCCGGCAAGGAGACCCCACTGGGAGGACGTAGTATAGACTATAAGCATTATTTTGTCCTTCTCCTCCCGCCCAACACTCCCCACTGACAGGTCAATCCCGTGGGATTACGTGCCGTGACAATTAAATAACACAGGCCAATTGTGTTTGTAGATAGACGTCCGACAAAGCCGCATTGCACCACAGTGGAATTGGAACCCACAACCTCTGTGGCGGTGGGTATAGGAACTTTGCCACTGCGTCACCCCATGGCATCACATTCCGTGCTCAAACAATCAGCTGAGCACATTCCGTGCCCATACATACACACACACACACAGAGCTGTGCTGTGCTGGGACTATAGCGCCCCTCAAAAAACATAAAACAACTCCAAGTGGTTGTATGTGTGATGAGTGGTGCTGAGCTGAGGTGAACCCAGTAACATGCAGGACATCTCTAACTCTGGACCATGATATACAGCACACCACCAACTCATCCTATTCCTGTCGGACCTCTTGTCTCTTTATTTTAACTGTGTGTGTCACACAAAAGCATCGAATGTAGTAGATCCATGAGCTCGAAACGCGGTGCGAAGCGATGCATTTTGAGGTTAGGCTAGGGCCTAGGCTACTTTTGAATCGGAAACCTGGAAAGTAACAGTTTTTTGGACATATGAGGTTATTCCCGCCCAACGACGACAATGTACATGTAGGCAAGCTATAAGTACAGAGCTTTTGAAGCAATAATCTTCTCTCTTTCCCTCTCTCTCTCTCTCTCCCTCTCGCTCTCGCTCTCGCTCTCTCTTTCTCAGAGAGCTCTGTTTGGTAAACAGAGCTTCTCTTAAGGTCTTACTATGAGGTTCAGGTTAAAAAGGGAAGAGTGGCTGGGATTTAGGAGTTGCCAGAGAGTCCCTCAACAGGAAGGGATTACAAAACTAATACTCTATTACAATGACTAATACTCATTTCAATAAAGGACAACTTTTATTAATTATTTCTGTGCTGCTAGCAGTTTTCGGTTCCCATCTGCCACCATCCACTTCCACTTTTAGAGAAGGCGTTTTCCCACCACAACCCACACACTCACACATTTACAATTTACAATTTACAATTTAGGCATTTAGCAGACGCTCTTAATCCAGAGCGACTTACATTAAGCAAGAACAAAAAGCATGGGAATACATCACATAAAGACATTTATCATGAAACATGCGTAGCTAAGAAAGTAACAGTGGAATATCTATAATGAAACTATACATATAAGCTATACATCTATACTACTATGCTACACATATGTACTATGACGTGCTATGACTACATACAATGCACTTATGCTGTCTACATAACATGCTATAAGTCTGTATCAAATGCTATCTAAGTCTACAGAATTGCTATCTAAGGGGGTGGGGGAAGTGCTATGGGCCATGATGGAGTCTGAAAAGGTGGGTTTTCAGACTACGGCGGAAGATTGGGAGTGATGCTGCAGTTCTGACTGCAATGGGAAGTGCATTCCACAGTTTTGGAGCCAGAAGGGAGAAGAGTTTGGGACGTGTGGAGCGTTGTCCCGGCGTTTTTAGTGAGGGTACTTCCAGCTTCCCTGCGTTGGCTGATCTGAGTGAGCGGGAGGGTTTGTAGGGTTCGATCATACTTGCAAGATATGGGGGAGCCATACCTTTGGTTGCTTTGAATGCCAGCATCAGAGTTTTGTATTCTGTGCGGGCAGCGACCGGGAGCCAGTGGAGGGAGCGGAGCAGGGGGGAGACATGTGAGAATTTTGGCTGGTTGAAGACCAAGCGAGCTGCAGCATTTTGGATCAGCTGGAGAGGCTTAAGTGCACATGCTGGTAGGCCAGTAAGGAGGGAGTTACAATAGTCAAGTTTTGACAAGACTGTTGTCTGGATTAGGAGCTGGGCTGATTCCTGGGTGAGGAACGGTCTAATTCGTCGTATGTTATAGAGTGTGAACCTACAGGATACATGACACAACCTCCCGTATTTTAACTGTTGTGGTTTTCGGACAATTAACACCATACTTCCTTAAACGCGTTCCCAAAATAAGTGATGCAACTAATTCTGGGTATGTCCCTGAGTTTCATTTTATTTTATTGTACTGCATTGTCATGAAAGAGTTGAGTGAGATTGTGCCCACAATTACCCTATTAATCGCCTATTATGGCTCTATGACAAACGCCTGGCTGTCTATGAATGTTATCTCTCATGCCACTCCCGTCCTGTTGTATAGCCTCTACAGAACAATCATCTAGGTACCATTGTGCCCGCTGTCACACCATCCATCTGCCTGCTCCAACAGCCGCACTATTAACCCTGGAAGGAACAATACAGCCGATCGCAGGAAACAAGCCCTTGTTCCACTCCTCTCTGGCCCTCGGAACTCACACGCACACACACGCACGCTCGCGCGCACGTACGCACTCACACTGTCCATGTCTATATGGACAGTGTATGGACAGGCAGACCATTGACTTGTGGAATGCCTCCACAACTCTGTTTACAATCACTCTACAGATAACTCACACATAAACACAAAGCTCCATTTCCTACCAGAGACTGTGTTTGTGGGTGTACGCCACTACGCCTGTGTGCGTGCGTGCGTGCGTAAGAGCGTGTGACAGACAGACAGATTATTAATATACCGGTATGACAATATCCAATTTACAAGGTACACACCAGGTTTCCTGTTCCGGTTCATTTTCTCACAGCTGTGTGTGATTGGCTCCGCCTCCGATTTGAACAAATGACACCTTCATATGTACACCCCCCACACGCATGCACGCGCACACACACACACACACACACACACACACACACACACACACACACACACACACACACCTCATCTCCTTGGCATGGGAAAACAGCCTGCATGGGTTTCGGCCCGTGAAACAGCAGCGGACTCAAAGGAGGCCGAAAGACAAACAATTGACAAAGGGGGGGGGGGGGGGGGTCCCCCTAACAGCCCTGTCAGCTGAAATAGAAACTATTGTTTCCTGCTTCCAACATTACAAGGTTGAGTGAAGTTTACAGGAAGTCAACGACTCAATGGGCCGTGAGGTTCACAGAGACCTCCCCCTCGGAGGAGACCAAAGGGGGGGGAGTGGCATGAGTCGCATGACCGACATCACCTCCTATTTCTGGTCCAACAACCACTACTACTATTATGGTGCGAAAGACACGTTTCCCAGTTCCGAGATCTTAAATCCCTCGAGACGTTTGTG
>NC_137864.1:10638409-10680909 GCF_963924005.1 Protomyctophum bolini | reverse complement strand
TGAGCGACATACACAGAAAGCCACATGTTGGAGCGGCTTAGCAACGCTCAAAAAGAGAGTGGCGAGTGCTCAAACGAGTAGTTCACAGTATAGGCTATGTTTGTATCAGGCGCGGTTCTGGCAGAAATAGTCTTTTAGAATGCGAAAGCAGAACTCGCTTTGATCCATTCAGGATCTCTTGTTTATTATAGGTTCACTCCCAGCAGCAGAACATACAAACGTTTCGGACCCACAGGCCTTAAATCCTCAGTGTGGCTCCAAGGCTTTGCCTGATGACCAAAAGCCTAATATCTCACCCGGCTGCAGTTAAGGAGGAATTCTTTTTAGGCTATAGGGGTTAAGAATTTGGGTTTCCGCACAGGGAGACCTGGGTTCGATTCCTGCGGCGTTAAGCCCTGCACACACCGTCAAAACAGCCGCCTCCGTTATTTTCAATGAACCTATCGCACACCGGCGGTGTCCGACGCGCGCTGACGCCTCGCCTAACGCGCCGATACACCACTGTTCTATTTTCCAGGCGTTGCCGCGCGGCAACGCCTGTGCCGCGTCGCTGCGCACCCGGTGTGTGATGGGCTTTACACATGTCAGACATGACATGCATGTATTTGCCTCTGAGATGTAATGGAGTACAAGTACTTAGTTATACTTACTCATAGTTGCTTTCCACCTCTGGATATAACATGCTATCTATCAGATCGAATGTCTCTTTACTGAAATACAGACACGGGCCAGACAACTAACTGCTTTAACCCGTGATCTCTTCAGATGAGTGTAGGCCGTGCTGTCGGTGACGGATCCGCTGGGATGAGGATTTACAAGGACGTTTGTTTGATCTCACTCTCTGTGAGATGCCTGGAAAGCGTCCAGGGCTTTGACCTCCCCGGCAGGCTGTGCCTCTCCGGCTATGTTTTCCACTCTGGGAGAATGATGGCTTTACATTTCACACATCAAATCTGAGCCGTCACAGATCAACAGGATAACAACTGTACTATACAGGGGGATCCCTCCGTCCGCTTGAACCACATGAACCCTATGGCGTGAACATCCAAAATTTGCCGATCTACAAGCTCAGGAATGCGTCGTGGTAGATCGGCTATTTTCGGCAAAGACATTTGCAAGAAGGAAATGCTAGCAGACCGAAAGGGCTCCATTTTTGTCTCATCTTTCTAAAGTCACTATTTAGGAGTGCAGGGGGAAAGGGTGTTCCCCCACTAAAGTTGGTATTTTGGTTACCAACTTTACCTTAAACACCTCCGTTACCCGTTATATTATGCATAGGTGTGGTTTGGGCAATAATTAAACCAAATTTAACCAATCACCAGTCCTTGTGCCATTGCCTTTAATAGATCCCTTATCCGTTGCCCGTTAGTGCTATATTGCTTCATAGCCGCTGCTGGGAGAGAGGTTTTGGAGATCTTTTTTGCAGATCTACACCGATCTCATCGGCGGATTTCTTTAATCCATGTGAAGACAAACAAGTAAACCTATGATTTGACAATGAAGCTTATTTTGATTCAATTTACCATTTACGTATATCAATAGTCAGTGTTTAATAAGACAGGGAAAGCAGTACGTAATGCTCTGAGTGTACTCTGATGAAGACTAGAGATGGGGCCGAAAGGTCAAAAGAAACCGCCTAGAATCTTTCTTTCATGTTTTTGGACGCTGTGGACTGGGGGGCTTCCAAACTGGCCCCAAACTAGGATAGAAATTCAAGAAAAAGGAAGCTGCTGGAATGCAGAAGATTGTTTAATGTGCTATAAAACACTAGTGTATGACCTACAGTATAGTCCTGAAATGTGGGTCATGACTGCAAGAACAAGATTGCGAATACAAAATGGACAAACTGAGTTCTCTCAGGTGGGTGGCTGGCGTTCCGGTACTGTGAGAAGCTCAGTCACACAGGAGAGACATGCTCCTTCATGTGGAAAGGAGTCAGTTAAGGTGGTTCAGGCATCTAGGAATCGTCAGATTCCAACACTTCCGATCACAGTCAGTTGATAATGAGACAAAATCCCACCCGACTAATAGACAGAAAATATTGCACAGCAAGGAGTCTTCAATATCAAATAGGATAAAGCAGCCGTATACGTATTGTATAAAACTGTTGAAGATGAAACGTTTTCATAGATAGCTTCATAGACTTGTTAACAGCATTATCATCAATCTATGTTGGATTGATGATAATGTGTATGTTTAGAAACGTAAATCGTCAATAGTGAACATGACCTTTCGTTCTGTACTTGCCTATGGTCTGCTCTTTTTTCCCCTCTACACCAAACCACTTTGCCGAAAATAGCCGATCTACAAGCTCACAATGCCTCACAGGCATGGTGAGCCCTTGAGGACACCCTAGGGGTCCCGGACCGTCTGTTGAAGACCCCTGGATAAAGGATAGAGGATATTCCACTTTAAGGGGATATTGCAAAGAAAGTGTATTTTCCACATAGTGAATCAGACTCTACGACCCATCTGGAGCAGTGCAGATGGAACAGGTGAAGCAGGGAAAAACTAAAACGCTGAAGGTTGAATGGGAGCTCCATTTCTCTGTCCACAGATGGTGGAGAGCTTTACAGTGCAGACGTGGAAAAAGACCTGTCGGATATTCAGACCGCAGACATGAAGGAGAAAGAGGGGGGGAAACCCAAGGTGCTTCTGAAGCCAACAATATCGTTCCGTAGAGCTGCACGAGAACGTAGTAAATATAACTTTATACGTTGGCTCACCTGCTGTGAATTAGGCATTAGGTTGCATTAGGTTTTGCGTGTGCCGGCCAATGTAAAAGTAAAAATCTCCCCTGAGGTCTAATACCGTGTTTTATGATCTAATAATAAGTGTACAGTAGGAGTAATTCATAAATCAGCCGCAGATTTGATATGGGTTAGATTATATTATGTCGTTGGCCAGAAAACTAGTAACTCCATATTCTAACTGTATGTTTTTTTGTTTTGTTTTTTTGTCATACTGTATATTGATGCCTATACTTTGGCAGGTGAATGTCGATCAAAAGTATAGGGAAACTATAAGCTTGAAGAAGCTAGAAGGTAACATGTTCCATCGTGGCATGTTGTGAGCTTTTAGATTGCCTTTTTTTGCTGGTGCTGAAGATTCTAGATGGCTTTTGCCTGTAATGACGGCATTGACGGGCACACAATAGGCAGACAGGGTTTAAAGTGATAGTAATCATTGCCAATCAGGAGAAATCAGCTTGTGCTTCCAATTTGTGTCATCACTTCCAATCCTGATAAAATTGGTATTCCGACACTGAAAAGAAATTGTGTACAAAAGAGATAGGGAGACCCATGTGACTGAACAAACTAGGCATTCAACACTACCAAATATTTAACCTATGAAGTATTAACAAGACCTCATGACTAATATAACTATATTGGATCCATCACAGATCATTCTTTGTAATTTCCTGAAAAGTAAGGGTTCTGGTCATACAAGGTTTCCACTAGACTTGCAGTCTATATTACATTTAGTGAGAGAGAGTTTGAGGCCAATAGCTTTATCTGGAACGTGATGTTTTGCTTGGAATGAAGCCCTAAGCAGAAAGGCAATTACATTAAGACAATGAATATGATATGATACAGTGAAATACTACATAATATGACATACTCGGGAGTCTTCAATGTTTTTTCGGGGCCAAGGGACTCCAGCCATATGACGTCATGATCATGATGACGTCCTCTGGTGACGTAGGCCAGATCACAGCCCATATGGGGATGATCTTTACGTCATTCCCAGGACGTCTTCACCAATTGAAATGATAATATCTTATTCTGACGTTATATCTGACCCACTCATAATGCTGGTATAATAATAATCTGCTGGGCTGTTCTCGATACATGTTGAACTACAGAGCGCACACGAACGAACGAACGCACGCACGCACGCACGCACGCACGCACGCACGCACGCACACACACACACACACACACACACACACACACACACACACACACACACACACACACACACAAAAAATCTTTCTTTGAGTCCACATTTATACATTATCAAGGGCACAAATATTTGTCAGTTGTTTCTGATGTCCCACACACTCGAAACAACATGTGTCTCAGTGCTTGAATCAAACAACCCTTAGATGTACAGAATATAAGCAACACATGAATTTATTCACAGTCAATATTGGGCACTTCAGTCTGTCATATTACCAACATCTGGGGAAAAAAACATACAGTAGGTACATAAAGCAGCTTCTCCAAATAGATTGACTGCCTATAATGGAGGAGATTGAACAGTATGTTGCAAGCTGATTTGCCTTACACTTGGACAACCCCATAATCCTCGAGCCTCTGACCACCAGCTGGTGGACAGGGCCCAAGCTGCCAAATATAAAAACAATGAGCTGACACGTATAGCCTAGATGTATAATGGCTCGTACTAATGGTTGGTATTTTACTTGTTTAGTAAGGAAAGCTTTCTCTAAACTTGAATCAAAAGCACAGCCAACTTAATAGAAAAACCTCTCTGCTGTTATCGTCAGTATTATAATGACATTTTCAGTTATATTAGCAAATACATGTTGGTCATTGCATTGAAACATTTCTGGTTTCACACAGGAATTTTTGTGAACACAACAGAGGAATCAAACATGGGTGACACATCTTTGGCAATAATGTTAACTAATTCTGTCATGCCTGGCTGTGTAGGTCTACAGTCCTACTCTATGGTCTGATGCTGTCCATGGTGTATAATATACACTGTATATAGACACACACATACAGTTTACACACACACACACACACACACACACACACACACACACACACACAATGCACAATTCAACAATAGCACTACAAGAAACGAGTTTATGGTGAAACGAATTGCGTAATGGTGGACTGAAACACAGTACCAGGGAGAGAGAGCACTGCAATTCAGCATGCAGTTAACAATAGCACATCTACAAGAAACGAGTTTATGGTGAAACGATTTGCGTAAAGGGTTTAAGTGTTACTGAATTTGCAGCTCAACAAAAGCGAATGCATCCTAGTGTTTGACGGAGGACAAGTTGGCGATACATTTAGATTATTGTGAGTGTTTTTCTATCAGGATAAACAATAATAACGATTAGCGTCCCATCCCGACAAGGCAACGAGTTGTGTTGTGTGTGATGTCAGAGCGGAGATGATGCTCAGCCTATAAAAGATGTGAAGACGCCTTTTTAGTCAATATCACTGTACGACCCCCGTAGTCTAAAAAGAAGATTGAGACATATAGAGATAGAGGGCAACAAAGAGAGGGAGGCATGTCCATGCATAGCAGCTTCGACAATGAACTGAAATTGATCCTAGAAGGAATAAAACTCAAATCTTCCCGGACTCAGGTCTTCGCCACCAAGTGCATGTGTGCCCGGAGCCACAGTGTCCTGCTGAAGGATGGACAGGTTCCCTCAACAGCCTGTTGGCAAACAACCAGCCAGAAACAAGGGGACACGGACAAGCCACGGTCTTACATTCATCAACCGTTTACCACGGATGTAACCCGGGCTGGAGATGTAGATACACATCAGATGTACACAGGACAGAACACCAGCGTCTGTGATCACCAGGAGACACCTCACCAGCGTATCCACACCAGCAAGAAAACGTGTGACGAGAGTCCACGGTGTGAGGTGAGGTCCAGTCAGTCAGGTACTCTGAACTCACATCAGCGCCGTCTGCACAGCGAAGAAAAGTCCTACCGCTGTAATTACTGTGACAAGAGTTTCAAAATTCTTGGAAACTGGAAGAAACACCAGACCGTCCACACCGGAGAAAAAACATTCCACTGTGAGCAGTGTGTCAAGAGATTCAGTACGTTTGGTAGCCTCAAGTCACACTGGCGCGTCCACACGGGAGAAAAACCCTTCCGGTGTGAACAGTGTGGCATAAGCTTCAGTCAGCTGTATCACATGAGGAGCCACCAGCGAGTCCACACGGGAGAGAAACCTCACATTTGCAAACAGTGTGACAAGCGTTTCGGTTGCCTGGGTTCCCTGAATTCTCACCTGCGTCTCCACACTGGAGTCAAACCTTACCTCTGCAATCAGTGCGGCAGGAGTTTCAACCAGTCGAGCGACCTGAAAAACCACCAACGCATCCACACGGGAGAGAAGCCGTACGCCTGTGAGCATTGCGACAAAAGGTTCAGGTTTCTGTGCGGTTTAAGGTCACACCAGCGCCTCCACACGGGAGAAAAACCCTACACCTGCGAAGAGTGTGGCAAGAGTTTCGGTCAATTGAGCACTATGAAGACTCACCAGAGAGTTCACACTGGAGAGAAACCGTACTACTGCAAACAGTGTGGAAAGAGTTTCAATCAGTTAGGACACATTAAGAGACACCGCTGCGCCATCGACACGACACTACAACTCGATCTGATCTGTCAACCAGAGGATGCTGAGAGTGTCAACACAAACATGGTGGACTGAAACACAGTACCAGGGAGAGAGAGAGAGAGCCTATGTGTCTGACTCTAGACCTCAAAGGCAAGTCGCTGATAGGCTTATCATTGGCATTTTAATAGTGTAACTTTAGACTTATAAGTGTGTTGTTTATATTAATATTGTATGTTTTATGTTGAGATGAAGGCTAGTGACCATAGTGGCGGAAGCTAATGAGGATCCGAATATAGAATAAAGCCAATGCTATATTGACCTACATTTGCTTATGTAGTTCGACAACAATATCCAACCTCTTTTTTCCAATAAGCTGTAAATATTTAGAGCAATTCCGTGCTTAACTGATCATAGTTTAGGTTTTGATGAGTTTGACTTCCACATTCCGCACATCATGTTATGTCATCTATTCCATCAGATGTATTGATTGATAGACAAGCACACTGACACAGACAGACAACTTCACCCATTTTCAACATACCGGTATGTTTATATAATTGGTCCTCACTTTTTATTCTCTGCATGTAAAGCACTACAAACAAACAAACAGTTCACATAGCGGATACCAGAGTACAAAGGTGCACACAACCATTAAAGTGCAGGCGTTTAAAGTGAAGTGGTTGAATGCTTGATTCGAAATGGTCAATCGCTGTCTAATCAAAGTCTGAGAGCACCTGCTGCTCTGCGTGGATATTATGCTGTATCCAACATGACAGCCATCTAACATATACGTAATTGCCTCTGTCTGAGGCAATGTGACTACTGCATATGATGCACCTACAGTATGCCTCTGTATTTCCACACAGGCATTGACCATTACATTATGGAGGTTAACAAAGGGCCTCGTTAAGGCTTGGCCAATAAGGGACGACCTTATGTACCCTATGTAGCAATGTCAAATGTCCACTAACATAAATTGATGTACAATGACAAGAGCGCCCTTCATTTGACATGGGTGTGATTTCTCAATTTCACAATAGGTGGCACTATAACAGCCCACTTTACCTCTTTTGTCCTATAACTCTTGAACCGTAAGGCGTACAATCAAAATGTATTTTTCTCTGGATTCCCTGGGTCATAACGCCCATGCCCATTTGCATCTAGAAAGATTGTTATAGATCAGCCTTGCAGCCCCAGGGCACACCCTGGCAGTCAAGAGCCTCTGGCAACGGGCCCCCTTGGCCAGAGAGCTAACGGTGTCAGCATTCAGCCTCGGGCATAGCCCTATGTGCTCCCATCTATTGTCAGCAGCCAAAGAGGACACCATCACTACATCAGCCCTGCCAGCTTCCCAGAGCGCTACACCATCCAGTGAGGGGACCACCACAACGCCAGCTCAGCCAGCCATCCAGAGCGCTGCACCATCCAGTGAGGGGACCACCACAACGCCAGCTCAGCCAGCCATCCAGAGCGCTACACCATCCAGTGAGGGGATCACCACAACGCCAGCTCAGCCAGCCATCCAGAGCGCTACGCCAGTCAACGTGGGTCCATATGACCATCAGAGGAGACCCACGTGGAGCATTGAGGGCTGTTGTGATAAGAGATAAGGCTGTCCCCTGAGACAACAGGGTTTGGCACCCCAACAAGCACACACACTGACGGGTTTGGCCCCCCAACAAGCCCCACACACTGACGGGTTTGGCCCCCCAACAAGCCCCACACACTGACGGGTTTGGCCCCCCAACAAGCCCCACACACTGACGGGTTTGGCCCCCCAACAAGCCCCACACACTGACGGGTTTGGCCCCCCAACAAGCACACACACTGACGGGTTTGGCCCCCCAACAAGCACACACACTGACGGGTTTGGCCCCCCAACAAGCACACACACTGACGGGTTTGGCCCCCCAACAAGCACACACACTGACGGGTTTGGCCCCCCAACAAGCCCCACACACTGACGGGTTTGGCCCCCCAACAAGCCCCACACACTGACGGGTTTGGCCCCCCAACAAGCCCCACACACTGACGGGTTTGGCCCCCCAACAAGCACACACAGGGAGGAACAATAAAACTTGGACTGGACTTTGCTTTCCAGGAATAGTACTCTGCACGTCAGGCACAGTGAGGCCGTCTGCCCGTGGATATACAGGACTCTCTCTAATCATTTGTGTTGAGACGTTACATCTGTTAGCCTGGATGTGTTTGCATCACACAGACATGTAAATAGCTTGTTTTACCTCTGGATACATTTAAATCACTCCATGACATCAGCAGCTGTTGTTCTTGGAACGGAGCGTGCTGCACATACACAGTACGCTAGTGTAAACCACCTCTGTGTGTGTGTGTGTGTGTGTGTGTGTGTGTGTGTGTGTGTGTGTGTGTGTGTGTGTGTGTGTGTGTGTGTGTGTGTGTGTGTGTGTGTGTGTGTGTGCATGCGTGCGTGCGTGCGGTCAAGCAGACGCAAATAAAACGCTAAAATAACCATGTAGTTTAAATTAATCGTTATTTTTTTCTAGCGTCAGATATCAAACAGAATTTAAATACTTAGTCACACCGTTGGAATAACAACAAGCATCCCTAATGATTTCTTTAAAAACAAGTCCCACGTTTTCTCAACTGTGTAAACATGTTATTGTAATTATTGTACGCCAGGATTAAAACAGAAAAACAAAAACACACAAAGGGAAACTACGGATTGAGCCCAATACCAGAGCTTTGGCTCTGGTGCTATATGGTCTGCTCTACCCCTCTACCCCAAATCTATTCAAATATCAGATTTGCAAAGATAATAACAGTGCGTTGGGGAGTTGGCGACCCCCAGAATAGTGATGCTGGGGGTTCAAGTGGTTAAATACTACAACAGATGTTTTGGTACAAATATAGCCTGTTTTACTGTTATTAGTCTGTCGAGTCGCCAATCAAATCATCAGCGGGAAATGCAAAGAATCTGAGCCAAGCCATTAAACTCCACATAGAAACCATAATGGAAAGACAGTCACAGCAACACAGATACTATGCCTGGTTTAACCCAGACCTCAATATGTGGCTTAATAACCCATATAATGACATGTCAATCATGGCATTTAAACCTGGGTGATAATATGTGACTCTTATTTCGCTGTCATGTAGCCAAACTAGAGTCTGTCTACTGACCACCAAACTGCCCCCTTCAAGTAAATGCCCCCTTCAAATAAATGCTGTGGTTCTCAAACCTTTTCATGTCAAGGACCCCCAAATTCATATGCATTTGCCACACAGACCCCAATCTGAAAATGTTTTGTGATAAACAACGCCTTGCAGCTTGTAGTTTGGCTCTTTTCACAATATGTATCTGTGGAACCAAGTAAAACTATAAATGTAATCTCTCAAGAAGACAGATTCAGGAGGCACACTATCAGAAGAGGAGGGCTGAAGGAGAATAAACGGGCCCCAGAGGCCCAGATGCAGATGGGTTCCCAGATTTAACTAAATTTATAACACCTAGTCGGCACTTGAAATATGATTATTCTAGGGCCTGAAAGCTTTGGGAGCCATTGCCCTATAGGACCTCAAATTAAACCCCTGCCTGGAAACCAAAGGGTGTTTATCCTATCCGTCGGCTATGGCCTCAGCTGACCTCTCTCCAAGCTCGTTCAAACTGCTAACATTACATTACAGCATGCCGTCGTTATGTGGTCCACACTCCAAATGCAGCTCCATCGCAGAGTCACTATAAAACACACATCTCAATAAATAACAGTGGGACATTACAACAATAAGACAGTAAAACTGCACTGTCACGGGTGAGAGATGCTTTAGCTCAGCTCATCGCTATATTCTGCAGTAAGGGGTAAAAGACTTGTAAACATATAAAACAGATAGTTCTGGTCCTTGATTATGACCGGCTGATCGACATCCAAAGCTGTTGTAAAATGCTCTACAATGTACACACATACCTGTGACCGTACTGTACATAATTATTGTAGTCACATTGTTATTGGCAACAAATGAATAAATAAATTAGCAAGCCATACAAAAGCCATGCTTAACGGGGCCAAAGGCACTCTGCTCTGCAGCATGCCTAATAAAAGCCCTTAAGTAGCCGTGGGAACTACAATGGAAACTAATGGTTTGAAGCCATGAGGCCACTAGAGCCCATATCTCCAGTTTCTGTAGCTTGATGTACAAGTACATACACTAATTATTGCATTTTTATTGCACTTTTCCAAGTGGTCAAAGCGCTTTACAATGGTTCATTCATTCATACAATTGGGAGGTGAAGTGGCGAACAGTCGACACCTCACTTCCCACATTCACACACCAATGGTGGCAACTTGCAAGCTCACACCGACCAACTCATTGGAGGCGATGTAGGGTTCAGTGTCTTGCCCAAAGACACTTCGACATGTGGACAGGAGGAGCCGGGATTCCGCCGACCCAGGGATCATTGGACGACCTGCTCTACCTCCTGAGCCACAGCTGCCCATAGACATGTCCCATGATATACAAATAAATCCCCTGGACATGACACCAGTTCGTATGTCACATAATGTACAAGTACACCCCTTGGACATGACACTAGTATGTCACAGGGACGTAATCCAACCCTTGAAGCTGAGTGCCAAGCAGGGAGGCATTGGGTATCATTATTACTTAGTCTTCAGTATATGACCCGGCTGGGGAATTGAAGTCTCAGTGCAGACAATAAGGCCACTAATCTGCTAATAATGCCTGTTATGTTTAGCGGTTATAAAATGAGTGTAAAGCCACAGCCTCTTGGGGTTTATACTGCTTCATTAAAAGTGTTTTTCATTGCCCACCACGGATCTGCCACTTGTAGTATACTAGTGGCAGTATAGTTCCTGTAAGCCGTGGAGATTAGGGTTGTGGTTGTGGAGTATTTTGTCTGTGGCCTATAAAATAGTTTGGAGGTACTAGAGATCAGTGTTGCCAAGTGGCCAGGTCTATGAAAACAAGCGACTAGGCCACACACAGGGGGGTCCCCAAAAAAATGACTTATAGCATCAAAATGCTATAAAGTCAATACTTTTACCAATTGAACCCGTGCTGTACATCGACTATTTGAAAACAACCAATCTGCTATTTAAAGAAACAAATCTTGAAGAAAAAAATATACATGGAAAACAACAGCTTTGTTTTGCTTTTCATGATTAACCCAGTGGCGTATCTATAATAAGGCCTGTCCAAATCCATTTCTGCCTGGAAGAAATCCATACACTGAGAGAAAAGAGAGGACATACACCAGACCTGAGAACAGTTGACAGCGGATTGAATCACCCATTGGAATGCAAATGCATGCATTTTAGCGTTTGTAGCCTACTCGTCTGGCAGGTATATCTCTTTGAAAACCTTTAGTGCTCCTGATTGTGTGCGCGGAGGGGGGGGGGGGGGGGGGGGGGAGTACAACGGCGACGACGACAACACATCTTGTCTGCCCAACATGTCATTCCTGGAAACGCCTCTGGTTTAACCATTTAAACCCTACATTCCCCAGGGAGACATAGGGTCAGATGCCTTCTTCCCCACGTCATGTACATTTGCTATTTTGGCAGAATGTTCACCTTATGACAAAGAAACCCCCCAAACTATGGTAAACATATGCAGTCGTTATTAATAACTTAAAAAGCCCTGCTGTGTCTATTCATATAGTTGAAACATTCATTGCGACCATTCTTTCCTGCAAATTCAAGTAGGCTATATTTGGAAAACATTGTGGTTTCAGACAGTGGACAGAGAAGAGAACATCTTGGCTTCAGTGGACAACAGAGAAGAAAACATCTTGGTTTCAGTGGACAACAGAGAAGAAAACATCTTGGCTTCAGTGGACAACAGAGAAGAAAACATCTTGGCTTCAGTGGACAACAGAGAAGAAAACATCTTGGCTTCAGTGGACAACAGAGAAGAAAACATCTTGGTTTCAGTGGACAACAGAGAAGAAAACATCTTGGCTTCAGTGGACAACAGAGAAGAAAACATCTTGGCTTCAGTGGACAACAGAGAAGAAAACATCTTGGCTTCAGTGGACAGTGCACAGCAGAAAAGCATAGAAGGAGCGGATGGTAATCTACAGTGACATGGGTATGTAGCTGAACTCACCCTCCACCAAGTGACCCACAGTTCATTCTTTATTTCCTCTCCTCAGACTAAAACATCTCTTCTTGTACAGCCAAAACAGTGGGGGAAGGAATTAAAGGGATATTTAACTTTAAAAACACTTAGCTGGGGGTAATTTTTAACGTCTACTCTGGCGTTTTTGTGCATCCCCAGATAGTGTTTTAAGTTGTCAAACTCCACGTTGACCATGTTAAACTCATTGTTAAAAAGAAAATCAAGCAACTTAAAAACTGTCTGGGTTGAAACCCAAAGCCAGACAGTTAAAATAACCCCAGTGTGTTTTAACTCATTGACCGTCATTGACGCATATTTTGTTTGACGTCATTTGGTGTTTTCAGTGTTTATGCAACCTGTGAGTGATCCTAGGACTCCTGAAGAAGAAGACACCCGGAAAAGAACATACTCTATATTCAACTGCCATTAACTAGATAAAGTGACACACTTTTTTTTGCTGATTAAAGTAGAGACTCTCTTCTTTCTATTGAGAAATGTGGTGTTTACATCGTCAAAGATTAGTAAAAACTGTCAAAGAGAAACTCCGGGCAGTAAATGAGTTGAAGGGGAAATACCCCTTTAACAGCCGTCGTCGCGATGTGATGTATGGGAGTCCCTGGCACAACATATTTTCAGATGTGGTCTGTGGCCAAATACATTTAATGTGGGGGTCCTTCACATGACATGTCTGAGCAAGCGTGTTTCAATTCAAACACTTGTCTTTCACCACAACGGAATCGTGAGCGTGCATGAAATTGTGCAAAGTGCAACACACTCTGAAAGGCACAGGGGTCGAGAGGTCAACCACGGGATGACAGACAAGAAACAACTTTGACCTTCACTGTTACGACTGAGGATCAAGAGCACTCACATGCACGCATGCAAGCACATACTGTACACAAAGATTCACACACACACACACACATGCACGCGCGCGCGCACACACACACACACACACACACACACACATGCACGCGCGCACACACACACACACACACACACACACACACACACACACACACGCACGCACGCACACACACACACACACACACACACACACACGCACGCACGCACACACACACAGGTATGCAGATAATGCATGAACACATGGATCTACACACTCAGGCACACATGGCTGCTGTCACTTCCAATCTCACTTCATTTTAACTGTCTGTTGATAGGTAGCTTTCAGGGCTGCGCTCAACTCTGAGTAGGAAAACAGCTGTTCACACACACACACACACACACACACACACACGCACGCACGCACGCACGCACATGCACACACACACACACACACACACACACACACACACACACACACACACACACACACACACACACACACATCTGCAACTCTACACACTGACAGTAATAGTGCAGTCTAGACTGATGAACACAGTTTAGGAATGAGAGAGAGAGAGAGAGAGAGAGAGAGAGAGATGGACAAACAGAGGAGAGGAGCAAAACAGAGACACTGAATGATGATACCGTATTTATACTACTACGCATCAGAGTTACGCAAAAACAAAAGCCAATCTACAAGCCCACAATGCACCACATCTATGACATGTGATTGTACATTTCAATTGTTTCGGTGCATGACACCGTGGGTATGAGTGAAGCAGCTCCTCCCACATCAGCTCTCATGTCACCGTCCCACTGAGATAAGCATGCTTCACCACAACATCCACTGTCCTTTCACAGGCTGAGCGCTATGAGGAGAGCTGGGAGGAGCACGCTATAGCAGGATTCTCAAACAATGGGGCCGGGAGTCATTTCTTTGGGTTGTGGGCCCATTTTATGGGTCACGAGTTTCATTATTATTTTAAGGTCAACTCTATTTTCGGTGAGTATCGAAATCGTTTACTTTATTCATACTCGCACGTTTCTGGATGTTTCCATCCATGGGAACAACACTGGTCGCCTGGCAGAGCATTGGAGAGAACTTGCTAACGCTCTGGACCAGAGCTATAGGGAGACACCACATTTATCTTTTAGGTCTCAAACTTCAATCTACAAGCTCACAGCACGCTGTGATGCGACGCGTTACCCATTTTCGAATAGCGGTTGATGTGTGTTTTTAGCGGTTGATGTGTGTTTTTTATTAAGTACAGTACTTGAGTAAATATACTTTGTTACTTTCTACCAATGATTTCAAGTTTCAATTCTGTGTGGCCCTTTCGCTCACTTCATCAACGTCAGAATGGTCGTCTGGGGGAAAATAAAAGGCTGCCCACCGCAGTGATAGCCACTTGTAGCACAGCCAGACATGCACATGATGTGTGAGCTGAGTTTTCCTTTTACATTATTATCCCGCTTGTGCTGCCAGTGCACCATGAAAGAAAGGTGAAATGACACTATATAGCCATAAAGCCATGAGCAGTAATGGCCAGTCAGACATGGCTGCTGTGGTGTGTGTGTGTGTGTGTGTGTGTGTGTGTGTGTGTGTGTGTGTGTGTGTGTGTGTGTGCGTGCGTGCGTGCGTGCGTGCGTGTGTGCGCGCGGATCTATGCAGATGACTGTAGAGTCAATCTAGGACACGCAATCAACCCAACTACACTGTTGAAGAGGAGTTTGTTCTGTTCTGACAGAATTGGCAGCCATCGCTGACTGGGTCTCCTTCCGAGCCTTGTTCAATATACACCTGCATACTAAGTGTTCAGGGACGGATGCCAACTTTACAGGCCCATGAGCCTGAGATCAATCAGGGTCCCTCTCCACGCGCACGCACGGACACACGGACGCACACGTCACACACCCAAGCCTGCCGCAGGACCACAGCCAGTGCCAACCTACACTGCTGTACACACACACTCTCTGTGCACAAATGTCCTTCCCAAATCTGCTTCAAACCTTCTGAGCGGCCATCAGCTTCGTGTATAGCGGGAACTGAATTTCTGCCACGGTAATATACGGTCTACAAATCCAATCTAACAAAATCTAATCAAATGAACATATTTTGTATAGTAGGGCAGAGCAATTAACCAAACACATTGTGCTCTTTGTTAATTGAAGAGTTGAGACGATCATTTATTCTGACCCTTCCGCCAAAAGACTCATCTGTCCTGACCCTTTATATCCATAATTTATAAATGATGGATGATTAGTTTGGACGTAAATAGTTCGACATCTCAACTGTTCCCTGGCCTACTCCTATCCTCATCCAGTCAGTCACCTTTCCTTCCTTTCCCAGCAGAAGTGCATCGCTGACAGTTAATTGATTTAGCACCCGAGGAGGCAATAACAGAACCGTCAACTTGTGTTTCCTCTGCAATCATAAAAGCTCAATGTAATGTCTAATGTTGGCAGGAAATGTACTTTACCTCACAAATGCGCAAAATGTAACCACTTCCACATGCCTGTATGCCGTATGGCAACGCATATTTCTTCCAATGATTTCAAATCAACCCCGGGTGACCCTCGTCACGGGTGACGAGCGAGATGTAAAACATCCAGAGAGGCACAACATGCAGGTTCCTTCCTCTCTCTTCACAGAAAATGTTGGGAGCTCATTACGTATTCCTTCACCCATTGACTCCATTCACCGTACCCCGCTCCCTATTCAGTCACCCCCCCCCCCTCCCAAAAAGAAAAACGCTTTCCCCCCTCTTCTGCCCGAGTTTATCCCGAGTCACCAAAGTGCCAGTGCTATATCAATGATTGATAGTTAGGGACCTTGAGAGTGGCAGTAGAACAGAATCGGTATACAGTCTCAGTGTTAAAGTGACACTGACGATTATACGTTATAATTGGAGTAGACTTGAGATTAAAACATGATGTGGATGGATCTCAGGCATCCACCATGCACATGGGAATGGTGATGTCATATCCTTTTCTCCATGTTTTAATGGTGTAAAACAACACAGTTGACAGTTATAAGGAGGATGCAGTGTTAGATCAGGAACAGTGCGATATGCATACGAATTTATACAAAATCCCAATGCATGCAAAAGCACAGCGTGGCTGGGCGCTGTGACGTAAAATACTGCCATAACGCTTGTTTTTCAACACAACGATATAAACGATTTATTTCATGATAGACATTTTCTATCGTCTAGATGCGATATATATCGTCATATAGCCCTATCCTCACGCACACACGTGCATGAACAGAGCGCAGATGTAGGTCATGCATGACTCATGACCCTGTCGGTAGTCTCTCTCTCACATGCACGTGCACACGCACGCATGTACGCACGCACACATGCACACACACACACACACACACACACACACACACACACACACACACACACACACACACACACAGGCACACACAGTCACACACGAACACAAATGGCATTACATTTTTGGCCACAAGTCAGCTGCTTTTCATAGAGCAGATTTGCTAAATTCAGTGTAACATTTGTACATGATCACAGATCACTTGACAGCCTGTTGCAACAGAACAGTCTACTAACCCACATGACTGTTAACCTCTCTCTTTCTCACGCACGCACGTCGCACGCACGACACGCACTCTCTCTCTCTCTCTCTCTCTCTCTCTCTCTCTCTCTCTCTCTCTCTCTCTCTCTCTCTCTCTCTCTCTCTCTCGCTCGCTCTCTAAAACATGTGTCTCCTCTCTCACTGACATTTATCTCTCTCAGTCTCCATATTAAAAATGAAACAGAATAATATTAGTTTCTTTTTGTCTCGCAACTCAAGGACCTGTGTTGGCATTTAGCTCTCACACACACACACACACACACACACACACACGGGTCATTTCAGTGTTCAGAAAGAAAAAGAAAGAAAGAAAGAAAGAAAGAAAGAAAGAAGGAAAGAAAGACAGGTGTATGTTGTGTGTGTGTGTGTGTGTGTGTGTGTGTGTGTGTGTGTGTGTGTGTGTGTGTGTGTGTGTGTGTGTGTGTGTGTGTGTGCGTGCATGCGTGCGTGCGTGCATGTGTGTGTATCTGTGTGTGTGCATGCGTGCTTGTGTGGTGTGATAGATACCAGGTGGGGGAGATTACTCACATCTGCGGTGCCTGTCTACTAAGCATGCACCGACGCACGCACGCATGCACGCGCACACGCACGCACACACACACACACACACACACACACACACACACACACACACACACACACACACACACACACACACACACACACACACACACACTAAGCATTTACAGTGAAGGTATCGTTTAATGGCTAATAGACGTGAATAAATCAAACTTCTATGGGTTAGCAGGACAGTCTTGGGAAAAAAGGAAAAAAGCCATACATACACTGTGTGAACAATGTGAAGCCCAACGCAATTCACAAGGTCAGTAGTCTCGCATAGCCAGACAACTATTCCACACTATTCCATATGTTGATCTTACCTCATCACACCCTGTACACTCAAGACACGCTCCATATATGGCCAGTACAAAATGTATTCCATGTGTTGATCTGACCCCCCCATGCCAAAGTGCCAGCGCTCGCCCAGCAGTCTGCTGTCACCCAGGCGGATGCGTGCACGCGACCTCGCCCTTTAGGCCTCAGGCGTCTTACTGGTAGTATATAGAGTCTGGAACTGCACCTCCCCAAATCCAAGCAAGGGACCTGTGATTTCTGTTCACGAACATTTTAAAATATCTTTACATTTTAGTCTGGCCACGCGAGACTGCAAGATCAGCTCAGCTGAGATTGTACAGATCATTGATTAGATATTAGACAGACAGAAATATATTTTTTGACGATGACGCGCAACTAAGTATGACTATGAATCAGGGTGAACATATAGATCAACATTTCTCAAAGTGGGTGTCTTGGCAGTGACGCAAGTCCAGGAGTGCCGCAGAATAGTTGCCTAATAATATTTGGAATTCATCAATATCACTGAAATCTACGCCCATGTTATTTTAAATCTGTCCTATATTGGAAACAGATATTCTTTCCTCAGATATTCTCTGTCAAGTTGTCCTCATGACATATAGGCTTACTGTATCTTATTGGCGGAATAATATAGTTGTAAAAATCACGTCATTCAGGGTGCCATGGATGAAAAAGAGATTCACAGGGTTATTTACAGCCAAAACTCTCTCTTGCTCCTTCTCCCTCTCTCTCTCTCCCTCTCAATTTCTCTCTCACTCTCCCCTTTCTGATTATCTCTGCTACCTATAAGTGGCTGACCCATGGCTTTACACTACGTTTGAAGGCACTGCTCTAAGTGAAATGTAAACGGAACATATACCATAAACATCATGACAACAAACCCCTCGAGGGAAAGAATTGGTCCGCTATCACATGTTCAGATCTAAAAACATACCGCAGACACACATATGTGTTTGTGTGTGTGTGTGTGTGTGTGTGTGTGTGTGTGTGTGCACATGTGTGCGCGTGTGCGACTGTTCTTTGGACAGACCATTGTGTTTTTCATTGACATGAGTATAGTTAGTGACTCTATGACTTATAGCTTTGGAAACAACTTCCTGTCTACGGCCATTTCCTTGACCAACCCTGTGACATGCTCACATTCTGAGGCAGTCGTTCTCAAACGTTTCCATGTCAATTAAGGACCCCCAAAATCTAAGGCTATATACATTTGTATTTGGACCCCCATCTGAAAAGGCTGTTTTTATTCAACCCATTTAGACCTGAGGCGATTCTAAAAAAACTTTTCTGAAAATCTGAAAAAAGTAAAAAAAAACTGATTTTAATTCAAACTTAAGGAAATAAGGAAACAACAACAACAACAACAACAACAATGTTAATATACAGGGATAATATAGCAACAATTAATGTTACACAAAGGGGTTCCCGGATTGTAACAACAACAAATAGGTCTCCTAGGGTCTAAATTGGTTCAAAAAGAAAAAATCCACAATGTTTCTACATGCCGAAAACGTGCGCGGCTCTTTTGATATAGTGTGGCAGCACCTAAAGTGAACATTGTGAAGCAACCTGAGCACGGTCGGTTCATTTCACGTTATAATATTCATATATCACATATTCTCATCTTAAATATGGGGCCAGAGCCCCCTATGTGTTGTCCGACAAATTGCAGATGGACTCCTCTCAAATCTCGCGAGAGTTTGTTGCTTGGATAAAGAAAGGTCGATAACAAAGTAGATTTTCTCCTGATGTCTCGCTAAAAGAAACCATTTTTGTATGAATATCTTGGAAATATTGTATGCCTTTTGATGATTGGGTCCAGACTTTAGTTCAGTGACCATGGAGCTAAGGAATGGATCATAAGTTGTGTTCACGTTCACTCTCCCATTGGAAATGAATAGACTCCAACATTCTTCCTGTCTCCTAATAATGTTACCTCACGCAGATACAGGAAGTAATGCAAAGTTGGCTCCTCTTGCTATTGGCCTCTTGGGTACGGTATATTGCTTCAGACAAGCTACAATCGGACCAATCAGTGTCTGGCGTTGGAGTGACATCACAGCGTGGAAATAGACATCTCGCTGTGTGGTGAACTGTGTGTACTCTCTACTGACACGCACGCACGCACACACACACACGCATGCGCACGCACGCACACACACACACACACACACACACACACACACTGACACAGCAGCTCCAGAATTCCCCAAAAATGATTGTTAATTACACACCACATTCTTTGGTGGACCCTCGGGGGAGGGGTTGCGAAATATGAGGGAGAGCGAAAGAGATTAAGGCCTGATGATTGTATGACATTGGCACACACCAGAAATAGCCAATATACAAGTTCACGTCACATCTGCAACATGTTGTGAGCTTGTAGATCTGTCTGTCTGTCTGTGTGTACAGTTGTAATCCATGTAATTCGAGAAACGTTTGCCCCACCAACTTCAAATTTGACCCACACGTTCCACATCACCACAGGGAGTGCAGTGCCGTCGGGTGGGATACACTGTTGTCCAGAAACACCACAAAAGGCTCTGGCCAGGCTCTGCCAGTGGACCTAATGAGCCTAAGCCCCCTCACCTTTTCCCAGCCTCTGCCTCAGCCAATTGATTGCCATGGCAACCCCACACCTGCCATTTGATTACTTAACCAGTCCACTTTACTCACTTTGCACTCTTCAGACACAGGCAGACAGACAGATACACAGATCTCCATATGGGACACAGACAGATGGTTAAAACGGGTAACAGGTATTGCATACTATAGGTTCCCAACTTGCATCGTCCCCAAGTAGGCCGACGGGGCACAGGTCTAGTATAAGCACCATTATTAAAACACTTAAATACAAAATGTCGCTTCACAGTTACAAATAATACCCCTAGTACCAAAAATACGCAAAACGAGAGAGTATAAGATATTAAGAAATGGGGAGAGTGAAACTGGACAAAGAATGAGAACACTGGAAAGTAATGATAAGTGTAGACAGATGACACATAGGGACAAGAGAAGGATTTAGGATGGAAGAGAAGATGAGATGATATCAGTCTATTATTAGTATAGACACAACAATGGAGCAATAATGATGTAGAAACCAAAGCCCAGAGAGAGAGGGGGGGGGGGGGGGGGGGGGTTTAACCCATTTTGACCTGAGAACAGATTCTAAAAATGTCTTCTACATCCTGACAGTTTTCTGAAAAAGCTGTTTCTATGTCAGTCGTTCTTCGATTTGAGCTTGTAGATGAGCTTGTAGATCTGCTATTTTTCAATAGCTAAAGCTTAACATGATGCTAACACCAAAAGGGGTTTCCGCCCAAAGTGGGTTAACCCATTGACGCCTGGTGCAACCTATACGTTGTTCTGCCTTTGATGGCTGCGCGCTCTCTGTGTCTCATCAGTTATTGTTATACATGTAGCAACATAATAACTATTAAAAAATAAATAAATAATATCTTTAAGGTATTGCATGTGGTCCCTGACCATGCATTCATTTAGTAATGTAGGAAATTGAAGATTTGTTTTTATCGACCACTAGTTGGTGCACTAAATGACCTGGTGATAAATGATGACACATCGATGATGTCAGTTAGGGAAGTCGGACGTCAAGAACGTCCACAGAAAAGTGAGTTCGACTTTCAAGGGAAAGTGTACCGGATTGACTGCATGGTTAGGTCACCGTTATTAGGAAATGTGCTCATATTATCATGCAATCGCATGTGTCTGCTCACTCATATACATAAGTTGCAATGAATCAGACGTGAGTTTAATATGGAAGGTTAAGAGAACAGAATAACTATATGGGAATGGAATAGATCAGTGGTTCTCAATCTTCTTCTTTTTTTAGCTCAGTCTGGACCACTATAGTATAATGAAATAATGACTGTTAAGGGCTTAATTGAATTTGTTAATTTGAGGTGAATTGAATCAAGCCCTTAACAGTGAAATATTTCATTTCAAGCATTTCAAGGTTGATTCTTAGCCAGGGTGGTAGTCCCTCGTTCATAATCACTTGGAAAACCCCTGGTCTACGCCATTGGTTCTCACAGTGAGAACCTACACTGTATGACATGGGGCAAGAGGACGGGGTGGCCAAATACATTTGGGGGGTCCTTGACCTTGACAAAGGTTTGAGAACCACAGATCTGTGTGAGTTATTATGACAGGAGCACAGGATGTAACAGTTATTTACAGCGGGAAAGACATGACCCTGAAATATATATGACTCATGTTAGGAACAACTCTGTTCACCCAACGCTGGAATGAAAAGACAACAGTGGTATGTACTAAAGATTTAACGATAGCGCAATCATAATATAGGCAACATGCTGCAATCTTGTTTGAAAAGACTGAACTGTGTGTGTGTGTGTGTGTGTGTGTGTGTGTGTGTGTGTGTGTGTGTGTGTGTGTGTGTGTGTGTGTGTGTGTGTGTGTGTGTGTGTGCGCGTGTGTGTGTGTGTGTGTGTGTGTGTGTGTGTGTGTGTGTGTGCGTGTGTGTGTGTGTGTGTGTGTGTGTGTGTGTGTGTGTGAGAGAGAGAGTGAGTGAGTGAGTGGGTGAATGTGATGCACATTGGATAAAGTTGATAAATAAATGCACCATTTACCAAATGCAGTATTAGTACTTAGTCCACCGCTGGATCTAAACCACAACAGCAGCTCTGTTTCCAAATTGACTACAACCCAAATGCACTTCAATTTGCAATGCCAGCCCCTCCGGACCCAAGAGCCATCTGAGCAGCCCTCTGCTGGGTGATGTCATTTCCCCCTCGGGACCAGAAGCCAGTGAAGTAGTTGGGTGGGGTTGACAAGGCTGCATCAGGACCATTCAGATCATGGTATGTTGAAAAAAAGGACTTTCAAGTATTTTCCTGTAATTGTTTAAACTGCGTTGGCAACCCGTTGCTATTGTCCCACGCTCACATGGTGCCCGGCTGGCACCACACTGATTAACCACTTAAACCCCAGCGTCCGTGTTGTGGGGAAATCAACACAACAAATAGACCATATAGTCTATCGTCTATTTTCGGCGAAAGCTTTCCCCACGTAGAAACCTGAAAACTCTGTTCCCAGTTGCTTCCACACTTCCACAATCCACATCATGGACAGAACACAGAAGGTGCTGCAGAAAGATCAGTCATGCATGTTTAGGGTGGCATGCACGGTGTGCACTCAAACTGCGTAATAAAGTAAACTAATAAAAGTGAACTAGTCTCCCCCAAAGCTGACTGACTGACTGACTGACTGACTGACTGACTGACTGACTGAATGCATGAATAATAGATAATAATAGAATTCTGCTAGAATAGCGATCAAAATTAAGCAATTTATCGTAAAACCGACCACACACGTTCGGAACTTCGGTGGGCACAGGATTGAGTTATGAAGATTTTCACCCGTACAACTCGTTCTAGATTAGAATATTGCCAGTAAGCGGCCCTGAGGGCGAGAAGTGAGGTTGCGTGCACCGCACGCAACCATCTCCTTTACTGTCTGTTTGATTGATTGATTGATTGATTGATTGATTGAATACTGTATCAGTCATGCATGTAAACAGCAGGAGGTATCAGACATAACACAAAATAGTCGTGGGGCACTTGTTTTCCTGTCTGTCTGTCTGACTGTCCGTCCGCCCGTCTAGTATCGGAGAATTTGTAAATCATAAAGTAAAGTGTACAAATGTAATGAAATGGGCCGCTACGCTACACTCTCTGATTTAAATTTACACTCAGGACTTCAGGACTTCAGCCTTGTAGCAACGGGACCCACAGGGCGAAAAGGGAAATTTAGGAGTTGGAATGCCAAAGAAAACATGGCACGGAGCGGAGTGGAGGCAAATCAAATGAGAACCACTTGGAGAGACATGAAGATGAATGGCACGGAAAACAACCCGTCCGAGCTCCGGGCGAGGCGAGGCGGGGGAGATGAAAGCGTGCCCGCTAAGCCTAACGGAGCGAAGCGAGCGCTATGAGTTTAGCGGAGTCATTTAAGACCTCACGGTGCATTTCAAAACCTCCTCGGTTTCTGTCTATCTTTGTACTCTGGGTCCCGTTGCTACAAGGCTGAAGTCCTGAAGTCCTGAGTGTAAATTTAAATCAGAGAGTGTAGCGTAGCGGCCCATTTCATTACATTTGTACACTTTACTTTATGATTTACAAATTCTCCGATACTAGACGGGCGGACGGACAGTCAGACAGACAGACAGGAAAACAAGTGCCCCACGACTATTTTGTGTTATGTCTGATACCTCCTCCTGCTGAGATCCTGCTACGTTGTAGCAGTTGGGAACGATGCCCCGGTTGACCCATGCTTTTGACAGCAGCAGCGTTTGACAGCAGCTCCTCTGACGCCGGTCACTTTTAAACATATGCAGGCTTTATTTTATTTTATTAATCTTGTCAGACCACAGCCTCTTAAAGTACTTGTCTAAACTATCGGATGCATAGATTAAAAGTCCGGTTATTGCCTTATATCGGCCCGATAGAAACCAGCGTTAGCCCAGGGCTAGTTTGACAGCTAGCCTGCTGGGCGTTGGCTGGCAGCCAGCCGAGCAGCCTTCCAGCACCGGAGCCACACGCCATCACCGAGAAGGAACCATCAAGTCATAGACGCGGATACAACGCAGTAGGCCCAGTCACTGGGCCTACGCCGGTGAGTTCCGTTCCAGTCAGGACCTGTCGTGCCATATGATTTGTGATTAATTCTCGCTGTGGGCTACCGACGTGTAGCCCTTGCGGGTACGTTTGCTGTGCTGTGACGTTTGCCTTACTGTGCTGCCTGGCCGTCTACCTCAACTTCTCACCCTGCTTACATCACCTATACATTTCCGTTACACCTTTACTGGCCAAAGCTCTTTTTCTTCCCCAGCACCACCTCCACCACCATGCCTCCACTTACCTCACCTTCAAACTGCGACGGCTGCCTCCATCTATCCCAAAGAGTTGCTGAACTGGAGGGAAGAATCACCATCCTTCACCAAATCCACGATGATGAGCTACTATTAGATTCCATATGCCCTGATGCTGTCCCACTTGCCCTGGAAATAGACTCATCCGATCCAGAAGTATACATAGGTACTACCGCGGCTGCGTCCTCTGAAGCAGCGGTTGACCTGGACGTTACCGTCCCGATGTTGGTGCGCACAAGACCCGCCGCCCCAACGGGGGTCAGGCGGGACCTGGACATCACTGTCCAAATGGAGCCCAACCACTGGGCCTTGTGTGGAACTAAGCCCAAAGTCCGACGTCAGTTGTGCTCCACTCCTGGCCTGGATGGCCCCTGGGAAATAGCTCCTCGGAATAAGGGAAATAAATTACACTCCGTAGTAAATAAATCCCGTCATGATTTTCAAATATCCACCAGCAATAGCTTCGCCATGTTGGGAGATCAGGACTTCCCCATGCTCCCTGGGCAAAATACCCCTGTCCCTGTAGTAATAGCCAAACAATCCACCGAGATGGCAAATAGGGGGTCGCACACATCTGCGCGCCTACAGATGTTATCATCTGCCGTAAATAGGCGGTCCGCCGTGTCCAGGCTCTCTGGGGGTCTCTCAGCTCACCAGACTGCCCCATCATCGGACAAATCTTATGCCCAGGACCAAGTACAGCCTGATGCTGAGGCACCAGTAACACTTGGATCCACGCTCTCGTCACCTCCTCCCTCCCCCATCACGGCTCCAGCCCTGATGTCCCCTAAATCCACTCAATCCACTCAGCCCCCTCGTCCACTCTTTAATCCAACTACGCTCCTCATTGGTGATTCCATCATAAAACGTGTTCGTTTCTTTAATGTTTCTACAGTCTGCATCCCCGGTGCCACGATAAAAACAATCACCAAAGCGCTCCAAGAACTGCTGCCGTCTCTCCCATCCACCATTAAACGTGTTATAGTCCATGTCGGAACCAATAACACAGCCCTCCGCCAATCGGAGTTGACAAAAGATGAATTTCTTCATTTGATTGATCTTCTACGCAGCTCTAAAATGCCATTCTTCCTCTCCGGCCCCATCCCAACTTTTGGCCGTAGTGATGAGCAGTTCACTAGACTCGCCAGCATGAGTGCCTGGTTGCAGCGTCTCTGTCGCACGTATGATATCGGTTACATTGACAACTTCAATCTTTTTTTGCACCGTGCTTCTTTTTTCTACAAAGACGGTTTACACCCGAGCAGCCGGGGAAGTCAAGCACTGGCCACAAATATAACTGTTAGCCTCCGCCATCATCTTTCACCTTACTCGACAATAACAACAACAACACAGTCCAGTCCTGACACCTCTGTGATTTCCGTCACGGATTGACGTCCCCCTGGTCCTAGCTCCAGTACCATTAGTTCCGCCTCAATTCCCAGCCTCATTTCCATTGGACTTGGACCAACATCCACACTTACAGTTGCAGTTTGTAACACAACAATTATCACACTAAATATTAAAACAATAATAACACATAGACAGTTAAATATTTCTATGCCAAAGCGTGCAAATACTCTCTCAAATTTAATAACTATCACATCATCATCGTCATCATCACCATCATCATATATAACTAGAAATAATGATACCCATATATCTACTATTTCAACAACAACTGGCAATAGAAATCATATACTGCCTTCAGTGCCACTCCCCCTACCTAGACATAACATTAACCACCGTATCCTCCGTCCACTGAAGCGTGCATCTGCTCCACCCAAGGCCGAACTAAACATTAGTATGGCTCTTTTAAATGTCAGGTCCATGATCAATAAAACTTTCATCCTGAAGGACTTTTTTATGTCTCACAAATTGGACATTATGTTATTTACAGAGACCTGGCAGCCTGTAGGTGACCTCTCAGCATTTTCAGAACTCCTCCCCTCTGACTGTTCCTTCTTCAGTTCCCCTCGAACCACTAGCACTGGTGGGGGCCTAGCGACAGTTTTTAATTCAAATTTAGATTGTCAACTGATTGAACCTGCCCGTCGTTACCCCAGTTTTGAGCTCCAGCAATTCCGGATAAACCTGTCCTCTCATGTATTCTGCGCTGTCATCTATCGCCCTCCAAAATACAACGCAGGTTTCATCCAGGACTTTGGTGACCTCCTATCGGAAGTCATGGTCAACTATGATCATATTGTGATCTCTGCTGATTTTAATGTGCATGTCTGCTGTGAATCAAAACCCCTAGTAAAGGACTTTCTTAATCTTCTCGATGCTTTTAACCTAACACAATCAGTTACCGGTCCTACCCATGATAAGGGGCATACTCTTGATCTTATTTTGTCTCATGGTCTATCTATCACTGTCACTGACATTTGCACGTCCTTCTGTATCTCCGATCATTTCCCCATCCTATTCACTGCCGTTATTCCCTGTTCCAAAATCAAATCTGCTGTCCCTGCCCGTCGCCAGCGCACCATCACTTCTGCCACTGCTCCTCATTTCTCCCGCATTTTTAACAATTCAGCAATTTGGGCCCTTGATCACACTAGCACTCTGAGTGCGGAGGAACTCCTCTCCATGTTTAACCATACATGCACTAGCACCTTGGATTCCGTTGCGCCCTTTAAGCTCAAAATTAAGAGCACTAAAGCACTCTCTGAGCCATGGCTTAATGCTAACACCCGCGATCTCAGACGAGCCTGTAGACGCGCTGAGAGGAAATGGCAAAAAGATAGACTTCATGTTTCATTAGAGATTCTCCGTGACTGCCTCAGGGACTACCAGAAAGCTGCTGTAGCTGCAAAAAAGGACTATATTTCCAACCTTGTGTCTAAAAACAGTAACAAGCCACAGGTCCTCTTCAATGTCCTTAACTCCATCATAAATCCCTGTGATACATCCCCGGTTGTGCCCTCACTTACTCTCTGTGACAACTTCCTTAATTTCTTTCTAGATAAAATTACTACACTCAGATCTGCCCACTCACCTTCCCTGGTGCCGGCCCTATCCACTCCCACTGCTACCCTCACTCATTTCAAGCCTGTCTCCCTAACCGCACTCACTGATATTGTCAATGCTCTGCGACCAACTAATAGCCCCTCGGACAGCATCCCCTCATCTTTATTGAAAGATGTCTTCAGTTCTGTTGGCCCCACCATTATTTTAATCATAAACTCCTGCCTGAAGTTGGGTACAGTCCCGGCTAATTTTAAACACGCCACTATCAAACCTCTTCTTAAAAAGAATAATTTAGACCCCTCCGTCCTCGCTAATTTCCGACCTATTTCCCAGCTCCCATTTTTATCTAAAGTTTTAGAAAAAGTAGTTTACATACAGCTTCAAGCATTTTTAACTACTCATGGTATCCATGATACTTTTCAGTCTGGTTTTAAACCTGGTCATAGCACCGAAACGGCCCTACTTAAGGTTTTTAATGACCTGAGTTTAACCGCTGACTCAGGTAGTCCGGCCGCCCTGGTCCTTTTGGACCTGACTGCCGCTTTCGATACCGTGGATCACAGCATCCTGCTCTCCAGGTTAGAGCATTATGTAGGTATCACTGGTACGGCTCTACTGTGGTTTAGATCCTACCTGACTGACAGAGTCTTGCTGTCAGGCTCGGGGAATACTCCTCACGCACCGCCCCCCTGTTCTGCGGAGTTCCCCAGGGCTCTATCTTAGGCCCCATTTTATTTTTATTATATATGCTGCCCCTAGGAAGCATAATTAAGAAGCATAATGTCTCTTTTCATTTCTATGCGGATGATGTGCAGCTCTATCTACCTCTAAATACCAATAGTCTGCTCACAGACCCCTTCCAGCCACTCCTCGATTGCATCTCCGACATCAAAAGTTGGATGCTAAATAATTTTCTCACCCTCAACGAAAGTAAGACGGAGGTTATCATTTTTGGCCAACAGTCAGCCCCGTCCCTTGCCACTTTGGGACCCCTCAGTGCAAATATCCACTCATCTGTCAAAAATCTGGGTGTGTTCTTTGATAACAACCTTAAATTTGATAAACAGATTAGCTCCGTGGTCAAAGCAAGTTTTTATCAACTTAGGCTAGTGGCCAGGATCAAGGGCTACCTTTCCCAGCCTGACCTTCAGAGAGTTATCCACGCCTTTATCTCATCGCGGCTCGATTATTGCAATGCGTTATATGTAGGCATGGACCAGTCCACCCTCAGACGTCTGCAGCTTGTCCAAAATGCCGCCGCACGCCTACTCACTGGTACGAGGAAGCGTGATCATATCACTCCCGTTCTTGCCTCCCTCCACTGGCTTCCTGTTAAATTCAGAATTGATTTTAAGATCTTATTATTTGTTTTTAAATCTCTTAACGGTTTGGCTCCCCTGTATTTATCGTCACTCATGGTCCCTTACACCCCATCCAGGGCCCTGAGGTCAGCTGACCAGCGGCTCCTGACTGTGCCCAATTCAAATCTCAGGTCCAGAGGTGACCGTGCCTTTTCAGTTGCTGGCCCCAAACTCTGGAACTGTCTACCCCCTCATATTAAGTCTGCTCCTTCCTTAGAGGCCTTTAAGTCTTTACTAAAAACCCATTTCTTCTCCCTGGCTTTTAATGTTTGACCTAATTAACCTGTGTACTTTTTGTGTTGCTTCGATTTTGTAATATAACCTGTGTACTTTTGTGTTGCTTTGATTTTGTTTTACTATGTTACTTGTGTCATTTTTCCTGTACAGCACTTTGGTTGGCCTCCTGGTCTTTGAAAATGTGCTCTATAAATAAAATTTGATTTGATTTGATTTGATTTGATTTTGTATCAAAACTGAGTGAAACGACTACAATGCTCCCCCCCCATAAATCAAAGTGTGACCTCAAAGCCAACCCTGACTCAACATTGGCATGTTCCTCCTTTTATTTTAGTTTATACAGCTATAAAATGCACCTTAATTAATCAGGGGTTTTATTTTATTTTATTTTATTTTATTTTATTTTATTTTATTTTATTTTATTTTATTTTATTTTATTTTATTTTATTTTATTTTATTTTATTTTATTTTATTTTATTTTATTTTATTTTATTTTATTTTATTTTATTTTATTTTATTTTATTTTATTTTATTTTATTTTATTTTATTTTATTTTATTTTATTTTATTTTATTTTATTTTATTTTATTTTATTTTATTTTATTTTATTTTATTTTATTTTTATATAGTAATCATTCCATTGCAATGCATTGGTGTTTGTTCAGTAACAGCGGTCTAGATCTCTCCAGCTCTATAGCAAACAGAACATATTTTTTCAGGCTGGTTAACACATTTTAGTGTCACGTTGTGACATGTTATGACCTTGTAAATGTGCTATTATTAAACTTTATCAAGCCCTTTAGTTGTGAGTCGTGAAACACTGATACAGTGCCTTCTGTACAGATGTGTCAATGAACTCGTTTCTTCGCAGATACTTGGCCATCCTCATCCTCCGCAATGACACTAAAGAAGATTCTGCCCTCAACGTTTAGTATAGGGAAGTTGGACGGAATTAGCTGAAGTTCACTGCATCTCCACCTGCCCTATACACACTTTAGGTATTATCTTCTTCTGCCATGCTGTTCTCATAAGCCTCCAGAGAAACCTCAGGACACTGTAACTAAATAACTAACTAACTAACTAACTAACACACAGTATGTTCTTGGTGAAAAATAACCTTATCTTATATTGTCTCATATGTCCAAATCTGAAAAATAGCAAAAGTAGCAGATCTACAAGCTCGAAACACGCAAAAGCATCTAAAGAAGCAGATATTTTGCACCGTGTTTTGAGCTTGTAGATCTGCTACTTTTGATGCGTTTGTGTGACGCTGTAGTGTGATCAAGTATAGGACGTTAATTTACAGAGATATATGAGATAAGAGGTTTCTGCCCGACAGCAACAATATACAGTAGTTCCTGACAAAAAAAAGAGGAGAAAAATGTGTGATTCATCTGGCAGCAATATGTTACAATCCATTTTGTTTCTGAGACAGGCCTGGGGGGACGTAGGAACTATCGCATCATACTCATCACAGCCAATTAAGGCTATAGTATGATCAAATAGCCACATGTTAGTGCTTAGCACTTACCCCTTATCTAGCCCTTAGAAACACACACAAATGCAGGCACACACACACACATGCGCGCACACACACAAACACGTAACAACACTATACTTGCGAGGTCATCAACATTTTAGGACGCCATTGAAAATGACTTGGAATTAGTCCGGTTGCAGATCAGCTATTTTTACGAGTGTGACATCGCCACACAATAAAATAGCGGGAAACTGGGAAAGTCTAACCCCAATAACAGCTAAAACCAGCCTCTTAAGTGTCTAACCCTATTAATACAAACACATGCACATGTATACACATGCATGCACACACACACATGCATGCATGCACGCACACACACACACACTTGACCTGCTGACACCTGTCCCCATGCGCTCTTTTCTCAGGCTCATTTGAAAACAGTCTCTCCTTAAGCTGCCCACTAAGACCTCTTTCATTCTGTCTCTCTGCCTGCCGAAGAAATGTCTTCAAGCTTAATCTCTCAGCAAGGACCTTTCTAACCCAGTGTCTCTCTCTCTCTCTCTCTCCCCCCCCCCCCCCGCCCCCCCCTCTCTCTCTCTCTCTCTCTCTCTCTCTCTCTCTCTCACATCGGGTAACTGTCATTTCTCGACCGTTTCAGACGAAGGCTCGGCGGAAAAGTTCCTGGGGGTCTGGATGTTCCATTGATCCATCCTTTTAGTTGGACCTTTAATAAATAGGATGATGGACACTCTTATGTTAGTGGGCATATTGTTCCAAATTCCAAAGGGTTAAACACTTTGAACATTCCAACAATCTCTGACTGTCACATTTAGACATGTATCCTTTTGCAACCATTGCAACAAGCTCCCCTGGCTGGCTGGGGCCGACAGTAGTCTCCAAGAAATAGCTTCTGACCCGCTCTGTTCACAAACGTCTTAGAAAGACAATGTTTTGAAGCTTTTATTTCTACTTCAGGTCTTTTGAAGTCTGTTCTATACCGTATTACTCAAAACTCAAGTAAAAAAAATATTAATACACACACATATATAATATATAAATCAATAGGCCTAGATGAATTACTGTATTTGATCAATAAAGTGTTTTGCCAATTATTTGGGGGCCCACTTGCAATGTCCTGACGTCCCCGGCCCACAGTTTGGGTACCGCTCGTCTATGATGATGTCATTGAAATGGGAATTGGACTGTGTCTGTCTGTCTGTTTAGAGTACGAACGAACAGCTGCAATACCTGTTGAGCAGCCTGTACTGCTCAGTTCACACGGGTGTGATTTCTTTCTAAGCGAATGCCGTGCACTTTACTTGATCATTACAGCATCACACAAAAGCATCAGAAGATAGCAGATCTACAATAGAGCTTGTAGATCTACAATAGAGCTTGTAGATCTACAATAGAGCTTGTAGATCTACAATAGAGCTTGTAGATCTGCTGCTACTTTTGCAATTTTTGGATTTGAATCCTTAAATACTTTGGACATATGAGGGAGGTTTCCACCCGACAGAGACGATACACTCGAAATTAAAGGATGTGGTCATATAGAAATATGGTTGAATATGATATAAGCTCAGACAGAAGTGACTTCAAGTTGCATCTTGCGATGACAAGTACACAGATTGAATATTTGAGATTGTCTGACTCTCCCAAAGCCGGACATCATCACCAGACACTGAACTGAAAAGGGATTATGACAAATTATCAAATCAGCAGGTCCTTCAAATGAATGAGGTTGAGAATCACTTTTTGACCTTATTGATGATCAAACATTAATTATTAAATTGTAGTGGTTGACACGCTGGCTTTGATTCCTTAAATAGATGGGGGGGGGGGGGGGTCCCCATAAAATGATTGATAGAATCAAGTGGCTCGTTACGGATCTGTAACAAAGTGTAACAAATAGGAACCTTAATGGACCCTTTAAGGTCAGTAACTCTCCGAGTGTAACACATGGAACCAAATGGACCCTTACAGATCTGTAACTCTGAGAGTGTAACACGTGGAACCAAATGGACCCTTACAGATCTGTAACTCTGAGAGTGTACCAAATGGAACCAAATGGACCCTTACAGGTCTGTAACTCTGAGAGTGTAACACATGGAACCAAATGGACCCTTACAGATCTGTAACTCTGAGAGTGTAACACGTGGAACCAAATGGACCCTTACAGATCTGTAACTCTGAGAGTGTAACACGTGGAACCAAATGGACCCTTACAGGTCTGTAACTCTGAGAGTGTAACACATGGAACCAAATGGACCCTTACAGGTCTGTAACTCTGAGAGTGTAACACGTGGAACCAAATGGACCCTTACAGGTCTGTAACTCTGAGAGTGTAACACGTGGAACCAAATGGACCCTTGCAGGTCTGTAACTCTGAGAGTGTAACAAATGGAACCAAATGGACCCTTGCAGGTCTGTAACTCTGAGAGTGTAACAAATGGAACCAAATGGACCCTTGCAGGTCTGTAACTCTGAGAGTGTAACAAATGGAACCAAATGGACCCTTGCAGGTCTGTAACTCTGAGAGTTACGATAGACATGCATGCACTTAACAATTAAGTGTCTTGTAGGCCTATAGGATATTAATTGATCCCAGATGGAATCCGTTAGGCGGCAGCCTATACCTATTAAACAATTAAGGTTTATCATGGACATCATGGATATATGACTTTCTTACCGGTTCGTCTCCTTGCTCCTGCTCGTAATAATAATCATAATAGTCGCTGTGGTCCAAATCGTGGCCGGATTCGTTGGCAAAGTTGCTGTAGAGAAAATACGCCAGTAGCACAGATATTCCCAACAGATGCATGATGTTAATAATAATCGTTCGCGTGGCGGTGAAGTCAATTGGTTTGCGTGCTTATCAAAAGTCGTGAAGCATAAATGTGTAGCCTAAGAAGACATATTCCTTCGTGTGAAAAAAAGAAAAGAGAAAATAATTATTAGAGTCCTTTGGTCCCGTTTTGTTACAGATATCTGTCTGTCTGTCTGTCTGTCGGTTCTTATGGGTCAAGCTGCTTGGCTCCGCAGTGTTCATGAGAGAGAGTCAGAGAGATGGACTATCTAACGGACTGACCCAACCAACCAACCGGCTGACTGACTGACTGCGCGAACTAGAGTGAGAGCGTCGCCTTCGAATGATCCTCCTCCTCGACCCTCTGTGTGTGTGTGTGTGTGTGTGTGTGTGTGTGTGTGTGTGTGTGTGTGTGTCACGCGCGAGCGTGCGTGGGTGCGCGTGTGTGGCTATACAAAGTGAGGAGAGAGAGAGAGAAAGAGAGAGAGAGAGAGAGGGTATGGAGACTGACAGACATAGAGGTGTAGGTTGATCTTCAGCTGCAGATCTACAGCTTGAGTTCTGAAGGAATTAGGACTGCAGTGGCAGTGCTAATTGGCTGCTGTGAGTGTAGTTAATAATGGACATTGGACACTGTAGCTCCCTCTCTCTCTCTCTCTCTCTCTCTCTCTCTCTCTCTCTCTCTCTCTCTGTGTGTGTGTGTGTGTGTGTGTGTGTGTGTGTGTGTGTGTGCAGTTCTGCTTTACCATGTCTGACTTTACCACCTCTTGGCAGTGCCTGGAAGTAGGCATCATGGCAGGATGCACTCACCTCTGGCTGGCATTCACAATGGCAATGGAGGTCATCATGCGAGCCTCAAAGTGGCCGGTGGGGTTGACTCTGGTCTGCGCCGTCCTCTGCTCAGAGCTTATGGATGACATTACAACGTTCCATGCACTAGGAGCAGTGGCGTGCACAGATAGACACTAGGGGGTGCTAGAGCACCACCTGCCCTTGCCCTCTGGACAACAATGTGCCCTTTTTAAAAAAAGGGGGGGGGGGGGGAAGTACAGTATACAGTATTTGGACCATGATGACGTTGATCAATTCTTGATTAAAAAAAAAGCTTCTAATATATTATTTATGCCCCAAAATCTATAAATCTCACACTATTAAGGCAACTGGCCGGTTCCACGCGCTGCACAAGGTGCCCGTTTTTCACTTGAGCACCTGCCCCTCTAAATGTCTGTGCACGCCACTGACTAGGAGGCTGCTCAGAGCTTATGGATGACATTACAACGTTCCATGCACTAGGAGACTGCTCAGAGCTTATGGATGACATTACAACGTTCCATGCACTAGGAGGCTGCTCAGAAAGTCGTGGACTCGTATAAGTCACTAGCTGTCACACAATACATTCTGAAGAAAACCAGCAGGGGACTTGAATTTCAGTAGGCCTAAATAGTAATTTATGTACAAAATAAGAACATTAATGGTGTGTAAAACTTCTGTTTTACATCTCAAATTTGTGTACCGGACATGACCCCTGCGAAGGCCTAGTGCATTTTTGCATTGGTCGTGAATCAAACCCGGGTCAAGTGCTTGGTAAGCAGCAATGGCCACTATACCACCAATGCATATGGTGCACACATTGGTTTGCACACATTTGCAGAGGGACAAGTTCATGCGGGACATCCAGTAAATAATGAAACCCTTGTGCTCTGTGTTCTGAAAGTGGGGTCCTTGGTTCCAGGGGGTCGTCAGCAAAATGTGTTAACTATCAAAATTGCAATGGTTTAACCATTGCGACCCCATCTGTGCTGTGCTCCAGTAGCTACTTCTTTCACCCGCGGTGTAAATACACATGGCACATATTTCTGAGCCTCAACACATTCCCATCATAAACAATAACTTCATTACAACATAATAAAAACAACATAAAAACCAGACACGCCCCTGAGTACTCCCACCAGCATGCTCCCAGCCACTAATAGCCGCTACAATATGATTTAAGACATTGTGCATGCACACACACACACACACACACACACACACACACACACACACACACACACACACACACACACACACACACACACACACAGGCACACGCTCACGCACGCACACACCACACCAACACAAACTTCCCTCACAGAAAATTACCAAAATAAATTCAACATGCAAAAGCAGTGCTTCCCAAAAGAAAAATACAAAGGGCCTGAGGCTGTGTTATATCTACCAAATTAAACAACAATGGCATAGATGATGCCTTTGATTTCAAAGTAAAACATCACTACAGATCTAATTATAGCTGGGATTTAAAGCAGGTTGCTGCACATACACTTGGCAGTGAATCCAATACATCAGAGCCAACATGTCATCCTTTTTGATCCTTCCCATTTGAAGTCCAGTGCAAAAGCCTCCTCATTCAAGCCTTCTTCACAGAGTCTTCCTTTCAGCGTTTCAAGACGACGTCCACAAAGTCAGTGTTAAAGGAGTAGTTCCCTCAAAAGATGACTTGTTTTCTACCAGTTGCACACCCCATGAAGCCTTGAATTCATTTAAATTATTGAAGTTTTTGTCGCATTAAATACAGCAAATCCTCTAATAGTGACCTCTCTTCAATTAAAAGCTGTCCCTCTATTAATACCCGGGGGCGGCATTGAAAAAAGCACAAATAAACCGGCCCTCAAATACAAGCATCCTTTTTTAAGGATCCGGCACCACGCACAGTGTAAGTAACATTTGTAACATTTAAAATAAGGGTTGAACGGGGGGAAATCCTGACAGTACGAGGTGAATTCATTAATTAATCCTGGTGGGTAAAGTAAAGGCTTTTGATACATACCGAAGCAGTGTATCGTATTGAGATTCTCCATTATATATTCCCATCTGCATTAACCACGTGTGCTGTGCCAATTTTGTTGGGTAGAGAGCGAGCCTGCAATGGACATGTCAGGCAGGGCCGGCCCTCCCATCAGGCAAGTCAGGCAATAGCCTGGGGCATCAGGAGGGGACGGGGGCAGCAGAGCCCAGTCACAGATACTTTCGCTTTCAAGCGCTGCGCGCAGCAAAACAGCTGAGCTGACGCTGTTGCTGTGGCTGTTCTGCTCTGCTGCCTGCCCCCCACCCCTGCTACTAAATCCAGCCAGCCAGGGGTGGGGGGTGTGGCCGGTGGAATGCCCCCTCCCCCGCCCCCAGCCTAACGTACAGGCAAACGGCATGGTGCACTGATGGGGAAAATAAACAAATAAAGTACTGTGTTGTCCACTCGTCGTGGTGTTTTTTTTGTTGGTGTTGTGATGTCCAAGAGGCCAAACCAACCCTCTGGTCATCAGGGAAGAAAGAAAAAAATGGTATGAATGTATGAATGAAGGTATGAATGTGATTACTAAACAGTGAATCATGAATAAACTGTCTAGTTATTTGAGCTAAACAAGTAGCAACAAGCTAGCTGCTACTGCATGTTGTGTTGTCATTGTCACTTGTCAGACTTGCAGCTATTAGCTAGCTTATTTAGTTGAGAATGAGTAAATATATGGGCATATAATGTCAAATAAGTTAATTTGATAATTTCCCAAGAGCCCAACTTTATTTGTCCCCCTGAGGGCAAATGGTTTTGTTTACTTTTAGCCAGTAAGCAAAGCCAGCCCATTGTTTCAATTTCAATCTCAACAAAATGTACACTCAAAGTTAGTAACTTTGAATTTAAATTAGTCCTGTAAGGGTTCATTTGGTGGTTGGTTTAATTATTATATATATTTTTTACAGTGATTAAAATTATATGCTATGATACTGATATTATTTTTTAGAATTGAGAGAGGATCACAATAGAGAACCATTTTGTGGAACACTCTCCTATTTAATACTACCACCAATTTATAATCTGTTCAGTACATATTACATTTGTATTATTTAAAAAAATACCTGTTTTTAATGGATAACAATATAGAAGCTTTAGTCTGTGTCTAATGTTGACTTGTCCATTGCATATGTCTGCTGTTACTATATAGAAGTGTATTTGTATGTCTCTAAATGTTTTGATGAATTGAACAAGGTGGACCCTGTTGTAAACAAGTGTAATGCTTATTTGGGTCGTCCACTCACAGTTAACAGTCTTTGTATTGAGTTTGTGCTTGAAATGTACTGTAATTCTGCAAACTGTTAATAAATATTTCAATCAATCAATCTGTCGGGAAGAGCCTAGTTGCCATCCCAACAGAAACAATATGTATTTTTAACATTACTCTACATGATCTTGCATTAAGGAGTCTCAGGTCAGGTCAACAAACTGGTAAGAATTTGAAGCGTCAAAATTTGAAGAGTGCATCATGGCACCATGGCGGCGGCGGCGGGGGGGCGGGGGGGGGGGGCATCAGGAAATATCTAGCCTGGGGCAGTATTTTAGTCAGGGCCGGCCCTGATGTCAGGAAATGGACAGCACAACATCCAAGGTCTCCACTCTCTCTCTATAAGAACGTTTTAATCACAGAGATTTGTGGATAATTAGGATAGAGTCCAAAGGGAAGCACGTGCCACGCACATCTGAAAAATGTACAGGTGCAGAACAAAAAATACGTACAATGAAAAAGGAAGGCAGTCCGCACACTGTATCTCAGCTCCCAGGTAACTTTATTGAAGGTATACGGTAACAACCTTTCGCCCCTTCCAGGTATGAATACCTGGTATATCATACCTGACGAAGACCCGGAAGTGTAGAAGCGTTGTTACCGTACCTTCAATAGTGTCAATTCATTACCATAGATAGACTATTAAAATAAATCGATCCGTGCTGCTGTGCCATGCACCGTGCGAGATTCCATTCGCTCCATTCAGTTTCATGAATTAATTGCTCTTCAATCTATATTTAGATGTCTGTCTGTCTGTCTGTCTGTCTGTCTGTCTGTCTGTCTGTCTGTCTGTCTGTCTGTCTGTCTGTCTGTCTGTCTGTCTGTCTGCCTGCCTGCCTGCCTGCCTGCCTGCCTGCCTGCCTGCCTGCCTGCCTGCCTGCCTGCCTGTCTGTCTGTCTGTCTGTCTGTCTGTCTGTCTCTCTCTCTCTCTCTCTCTCTCTCTCTCTCTCTCTCTCTCCCCCCATACTGATTTACTGCTAGCCATTACACATAAGGACCCTACTACGTTATTCACGTTGTCTCCTTAAGGCCCTCCGGGCACTGGGCTGACTAAACACAACCTGAATGAATGCAGGCCACCGCTGCCGGCCCATGGGCCAGTGCCGCCCCGGTCCGGCACTGTGCAGGGTCCCGTTATTAGCCCTGGTGTTATGTTTGGCAATAAGACCCTCTTCTCCCCTCACTGGTGGAGGCAGCCTCAGACTTCCACATGCGAGGAGGGTTTTAATTTAGTACTCCTCAACCTGTGGGTCGGGGCCCACTGGTGGGCCATGAGGGCATTGCAAAGTGGGCCCCCAAATAACTTGCAAAACTATTTTATATTGTTGCTGTCGGGGGAGAAACCTCTTATCTCCACATTCTAACCTTTTGTGTGTCTATGTTCTATGTTTTATAATTTCTTCTTGGGGGGGGGGGGGGGGGGGTGTCACACGACACGAAAGTCTTCAAGGAGACAGACGTGGAGTGAAGGAGATAAGGACTCTTGTCCAGCCCGATAATGTAGTTTCATTGTGATACCAATCAATAGGAACTTAAAGTATTCTACATTGGTTCCAATGATCCAACCCATCTTAGCACAGCGGTCAGATGGGTAGGCCTCGACCACTTTTGAGTTTTTCAAGTGGACCCTAATCCAGGTTTGGAACCAAACCGCTGGATTAGAGAGTGTGTAAAGATGTAGTGTAGTGTGTGTTATGCAACCAGATTTCCAAATCGTTTTAGCGTGCGCCCATCAGTTTAACAATCCGGGAACGAACGTGACAGGACTGACGTTTTTTTTAAATTGGCCCTCTCGTCGCTGTTTGCTTATTAGTCCAGTCGCCGTGGTTTCATCTGCAAAGATTTTACGACGCTGTTGTCATCTTTGGCAACACATTTGAGTGTGTAAACAGTACGGTAGAAAGAATGGGACATATCAGCCTTGTGAGTGTGTGTGTGTGCGCAGTTAGCATTCCGGACCATGTAGTCTTCATTGCGTCTAAACAGGACAGTGTTGACAGTGCATCTCAACTAACAGCTTCAGTACAAAGCTCACAGAGAAGACGGAGGGTTTGTTTTGTTCCTGCCGCCCCATGATCACACCGTTAAATGATCATCACAACCGTCACACCCCCCCCCCCTGGTTCTTGTTAGCCTGATATTATAGCTTTTTTTCGTCCTTTTATTTAAATTATTTTGTACTGGCAGGTTGTCTGGTTTCCAGTGGCATGTAGTGTCTAGCTCAGTGGTTCTCAAACTGTGTTCCCAAATCATTATGTATTTTATTTTATCAGTATTTATTGTATTTTATTGTAGTTTGTGGGGGGTGATTTGCTTCATGTCAACCTTGTTTTTTTACTCAATAAACAAGCCAACATGCAGCTTTAAAACCGTTACGGAACTAACACACCGGGAGCGATTGTTTAGTGTGATTAATTCACATTTAACCACTTGGTTGGCCAAGTTGGTTGGCCGGTGTCCCTCAGGGTCCTATACTAGTGACCCTCAGGGTCCTATACTAGTGACCCTTCTGATTTCGCACTATTTATATCTTCACTGAAAATAGCTGATCTACAAGATCAGCTATTCTTTTTTTTAAGTTTAGCCACTACAGAGGGTATGTGCATTACATGACATCATCGTCGCCTTGACAGCCGATACATCCAAACAGAAAAAAGTCCTATCCGATTGCATTAAACAACGTCAAACGACGTTTAACTCACGTTGCCATTTGATTTGCCACTCACTTTATGCATGCACATACGGCATACCCTATATGCGGATGCTGGGATTTAAGTAAACCTTGTTGTCACAGGGCAACCCGTGCCCTATATACAAAGACACTTGAAACTGCTTTCTATAACATGCAAGGACTAATGTTTTAAACTTGTGTATATGGAAAACTGTGTGTTCACTGATTGTTTGCTAATTGTCTCTCCTGCACTGCTGGTGGCATTGCCCTTGATTTAGGAAGGGGCCAAGTGCTATGCAGGGGAGGGGGGTTACTTCTTATGCTTTGAGTATTTGTCATTGAGTGTTCATGCTTATTTATATTTGTTTAATGGTAACACATCTTTAGTATGTTTAGGTTACTTTTATACAAGGGATTATTTATGGCAGTATTTATTTATAAGTATTTATTGAGAAGAAAGGTTGCTAATTGCTCTGTGTCCTGTGGTATGATCCACCCCTATTTAAGGGAGGCTGCAGGAACAGGTGGGTTAGTTGGTTGTGGGCTTTAACACGGGTAACAGTCCTGAGGGAGAGCTATGGGCCTTGTGTGACCAAGGTTTAACCTGAAGAGAGTTCTCATCCTATTTGGTCTTGTTCAATTGTGTTTGCCTAAGTATTTGTTTTGTTGGGCTATTGTTGGCCAGTATTTAGTTTGTGTATGTGAATTGCACTGAAGAAAACTGTCTGGAGTTTGTTGGAGGAGTTTGGGGAAAATAAAAGCCCTTAACGAAAATTTCTGACTGTTCTTGGAGCCTTGGCCGTTCGGGCAACTTCACACTTGTGTTATGGGTATACTACTGATATTATAAGTATAACGAGGCGATTAAGCAACCTAATATTTCTTTATTTGGGAAAATCATCAACCTGTATGAATGGAGGCATCACCTAAATACAGGTTTTACAAGTTTGTAAAACGTTAAGTTGAAAGGAGGAATCAGATCATTGGGCCTCTAAGACTTGATGGATTTCAACAGACAAAACCCTAGATTCAGCTAAAACAACTTGGCATGCGAGAGAGAGCGAGAGAGAGAGCGAGAGAGAGCGAGAGAGAGAGCAAGAGAGAGAGAGGGGGGGGACAGAGAGACATGCAGAGAGAGTGAGTCTTGGGCAATCAGCCTAATGCTGTTTGGATGTAAGATGTGTGCACAGTGCACACACACACACACACACACGCGCGCGCACACACACACACACACACACACACACACACACACACACACACACACACAATGTACTTCATAGGGGGTCTGTCTGCATCTCCAAGTATAGCCAAGACTCTGTAACAGTCAGGAGGGAGACAGAAGTGTGTGTTTGTGTGTGTGTGTGTGTGTGTGTTCTTGTAATACTGTGGAATGCAGATCAGGCAGAAGGATTTCATACCCAATGCACGCACGCACGCACGCACGCACGCACGCACGCACGCACACAAACAGTATTGTCAATGGATTGTAACAGTGCCGTTTTGGAGAGTATTAGGCCTACGTTTAGATTAACCTGACCCACGTATAAACAACACAGAGGTGAGGTCGGTTAGGTCATTGTTTCTCAAAGGTGTTCTAAACAAATATATTTGGCCACGGACCCCTTATTTTATTATTATGATTTTTTTTGTTAAAAACAAAATAAAAATATTTCAAATATATTTTCAAACCCCTAAATGAACAGCAGATGTACAAGCTCACAGCGCGGCACAAAGTAGGGTATAAATGGCTAAAGTGGTTAAAATTATTTTGATATATTAACTATACTTAACCTTGGAAATTGACCCTCTTGGAATTTTTTCATACAGACTTTTGTTGGTACTGTTACATGTGTACTGTTGCTGATGTACTGCACACAACATTCTGGTGTAGCACCCGTCTAGAGACTTCTGCAGGGTTGGTTTCAGGGTCCAGCATTCACTGCCATAACAGACTCTACCATTGCATAGAAGAAGCTGTGTTTGATTTGTCGGGGGAGGTTGTAGTTCCATACACTGGCCATGCCGTTCAGGGCCCTCCATGCAAGTGGAAGATGAGTTGACCCATGAGTCCAGGTACTTGAAGTCCTTGACTTCCTTCAGAGCAGTGTCTCCTGTTGTTGTCAGAGGTGGATGTTCCGATGTTATAGGTAAAAACCTCAGCTTTTTCGGCAT